>NC_000084.6:57877500-58220000 GCF_000001635.26 Mus musculus
CTCTCCACACCTTTCCATTTCTGCAAATCCAGGCTCTTTAATCTTGCTTTTAATCTTTAAAGTATTAAAAATGGTGTTTATTCCAAGTATCCTTTAAATACAGAGTAAGCACGGGCATAACAGGCAGTGAGTGACCAGAGGAAACTCTTGTGGTCACTCACTTTCTCTTAGGTCTTTGGAGAGGTTGATAAAGGGGGATAGCTGATACTAAGTTGGAAAACAGGTGTTCCTTTATTTTCAGCCAAAACAAGCCTCCAGAAGAGGAGTGCCTTTTTGTGTTAAAAGCCGAGGAATTCTTCACTACCGCTGCGAAATGGGAAACTAGTAATTGTTGCATTGGCTGCTGCAGTCACTGTATCCAGAGGACTGCATTTCCTAACGCTGAAGTTAAAAATGTCATCAAACATCGAAATGAGGGTCCCTCCTCACCTTCTAACACCAGCTTTTAAAATAAAGGCGCCACCCAAGGGTTGACACACCCACCGCATCGCGGCTGGAATTACTCTTTGGTTATGCAAATCTCAAACGGGAGCACGGAGCTCTCCCGCTGGGAGAGCCCGGTCGGGAGCGCGCCGGGCTCGCCGGGAGCGTGCGTGGGCCAGCGCCTCCGGAAGCGCGCGCGGGCCCAACAGGAAAGCCCCCAGCATCACCCGCAGCCAGAGCGCCGCGGGGCCTGGGTACCACGCGCCCTAAGGGAAACCGCCCACAGGCCCTGCAGCATCTCGCGAGATCTCGCCGGCTCGCCCCCAAGTACTGCGAGTTTAGAACTTAAAAAAAGAAAAGCAAAAAGAAGCGAGAGGAGTCCAGAGGGTCCGTGCAGCCCGGGGGAGCATCAGCGGCGGTCCGTGCCAGAGCCGCGGCTACCGGCGGGCGGGAGGACGCGGCGGCTGCGGCGGCGGAAGGGGCGGTGGCAGCGGCGGCGGCGGCGGCGGCGGCGCGCAGGTCGGCGCGGAGGCGCGTGCGGCCGCGCCTGCTCGCTGCGGTGCGGAGGAGGCCGGCGCTCTCCAGGGTCGGCGCCGGGCTCGGGGCGGGCTGAGGGGCGGGCTGAGCGGCCCCGCCTCCCGCGTGCTGCACCGAGCGCCGCGGCCCCGCCGCGCCTTTAAACCGCGGGGCCGGCCGCGCTCGCGGGCACTCGGCGGCGGGCGGCGAGCGGCGAGCGTGCCGCGGCTGTGTAGTGGCGCTGTGACTCTTTCTCTCTCTATCACTCTCCCCCGGCTCCTTAGCGGGAGCGCCGGCCAGGGACCCGAGCCGCGCCGTACGCAGCGTCCACCCGCCTGCTCCGCAGGTCCCCGAGCGTCGGGCGGCGATGGAGCCCGGGCCCGCGGCGCCCTCGTCTGGCGCCCCGCGGCCCGCCCGGGATGGGGACGCGCCGCTGGCTGCCGCCGCCGGGGTGGACCTGCCCGGCACGGCCGTGCCCTCCGGCCAAGAGGATGCTACTACGGCTGGGAGGCAGGCTGGCGGCGGGGTGCGCGGAGAGGGAACCCCAGCGGCGGGCGATGGGCTGGGCAGACCTCTGGGGCCCACCCCCAGCCAGAGCCGCTTCCAGGTGGACCCGGTTTCCGAGAACGCCGGGCGGGCCGCGGCGGCTGCGGCGGCGGCGGCGGCGGCTGCGGCTGCGGCCGGGGCGGCGGGCAAGGAGACCCCCGCGGCCGGGAAAGCCGGCGGTGAGAGCGGCGTGGCCAAGGGCAGCGAGGAAGCCAAGGGCCGCTTCCGCGTGAACTTCGTGGACCCGGCTGCCTCGTCGTCGGCGGACGACAGCCTGTCGGATGCGGCGGGGGTCGGTGGCGACGGGCCCAACGTGAGCTTCCAGAACGGCGGGGACACGGTGCTGAGCGAGGGCAGCAGCCTGCACTCGGGGGGTGGCAGTGGACACCACCAGCAGTACTACTATGACACCCACACCAACACCTACTACCTGCGCACCTTCGGCCACAACACCATGGACGCGGTGCCCAGGATCGACCACTACCGGCACACGGCCGCGCAGCTGGGCGAGAAGCTGCTCCGGCCCAGCCTGGCAGAGCTCCACGATGAGCTGGAAAAGGTGAGCTCGCCCAGACCTTCCTCCCTCCCCATGCCCTGGCGCGTGCTGGCCTCAGGATGCAGCCGCCGACTCTCCCTTGGTGAGGTGGCAGCGCAAGACCCAAGGAACGACTCGCTGGCATCTCTGGATTCAGCTGTCAAGTGTGGAATTGCAGCGGAATGTAACTCAATCCTTCAAAAGTTTGCAGCGGGTTAGGCTGGTTATGTGATACGGCAGAGGCAGCACTTAGCGGGCCTCTCCCAATCAGTTATATATCTTGTGTATACTGTCTTTTTCACCGAGTCTCAAACGATGTGCCACCTCGCTGAGTTACACATGTCAGGGACCAGAGAATGGAGTGTGGGAGAGGTTTAGAAAAGGCTCTCTCTAGAGACAGGGTGGAGAGAACCTGCTACCATCTGGGTCCTTTTTAGATTGTAGTGTATGGCTTCTGTTTATCCATTAGAGGTCCTGAGTAGAAAGGTTGGTGTTTGAAGGAAAGCCTTAATAGCATGTGTTTGTAGTCTATTAATTATTAAAGCTCAGTTTTTGCAATCTTAAATATGCAGAGGGCTGTAGAAATCTTTTTCTTTTTATTCCTTTTCAAGGCAGGGCCTCCCTATGTAGCTCTGGCAGTCCTAGAGCTATGAAGACCAGGCTGGGGACTTAGATCCACCAGCATCTGCTCTGCCTCCCAACACTGGGGGTTAAAGGCGTGTGCCTCCAGACCTGGAGAGTATAGAAATCTCAAATCTTGGGAAAAGTTGTGTCTGATAATGGCAGGATCCTTTTGTTTTTGTTTGTTGTAAAGTTGTTTGCAGAGAAGGGCTCTGTGTGTGTGTGTGTGTGTGTGTGTGTGTGTGTGTTGGGGGAGGGGGTGGTAGAAAGATGCCTCAGAGAGCACTTGTTGCTCTTGCTGGGAACCAGGAGGCTTTCTGTGTACTCAGAGCTTACAAGGAGGCTCACAACCATCTGTAACTCCACTGCCACGGAGATTCGATGCCTTCTGACCTTGACAGTCACCAAGCATGCATATGGTGTTAATCTGGGAGGAATGCAGGCAAAACATTCATACACATAAAATAAATCTTTTAAAAGAGGGCTGTATTTAAAAAAAAAAAAACCCCAAAACTGACAGCTGTGAGTCTTTGAGTCTTAGAGAAAAAAAGGAAACACGGGGATGTTATTTTTCTCCCCTCAAGGATGTGGAGAGAAATAGACTGGGGTCCTCGCCAAAGCCCTTTTACTTTGCAAATAGAAAACCATTCTCATGCGCGCTTTGCACGCTTATTGACTTTACTAATTCTGTTTTTTTATGGTCTCATAAGGCTTTTATTTCCTTTAGGTTCAGATAATTATTTGAAGATAACATTGATGCTTTTGAGATCTGATTAATATTTAACTTTTATGAGTTGAATTACTTGACATCTGCCTCAGCCAGTCCATAATGGAATTCTGTGACTTGAGAGTTGGTCCCACAGCTGGAAATGATCCCTGTGAAGAAGTTTCTGTGATTGGCTTTGGCTGATGGTTTGATCTCATACATTCATGTCTCATGAGAGTGCATTTGTCCTTGTGTGTGACAAAGTAGCAGTCATGAAGTAGGTGCCTAGGTCCCAGCTCTCATAAGCTTATGGGATGTATAAAAGATTGACATCATTTAACCTTGGAGAATATTACCATTCTATTGTTGATATCAGAAGCTAACGCTTTCTGAATCATTTATTTTATCCATATGTAGTTTTTCATATCCAATCTTTTCTTTCTTATCCTAAGTCTTTGTAGGCTCATGTCGTAGTGGAGTTACTGCAGCATTTTCAGTATTCAGAGTTTCTATACAGTGCGTTTCAGATTTACTTCAGTAAAACCAAAGCTAGCAATATACCTGTAAAGTTGTAGAATTTAAGTAGAAAGGGATGTCAAAAGCTTCTGAAAGTTTTTGCGATTTTATATTTTGTCTGAAACAGCGCACTTCAAATCTTGGTGGTTTTGTTCAGTTTTGAACATCTGGAAAATAGACACATTACTAGTTATTTCGCAGTTGAAAAGGTCACTTGAGTCCTCAAACTCTGCTCCCCCAGGTCTCCAGGATTATTTATGGTGAAGATGAAAGAAAATATGCAGACATAGTGGGCCATGGCCATGCTGAGTGTGTGGAATGCATATTATTATTACTATGTAATATATAGTATGTATATATTATTGCTGAATGCAGTTCTTATTTTGGTTTTCATAAGCAAATATTGAAGATAGTTGCAGCAAGTGGGTTATACCTGTCAAGTTCAGTAGCACAAAACCACTGCTCAGTGTTGTGGAAGGGTGAGCAGTGGCGTCACACATTACCACGACCTCTGATTGGTGCTGCCAAAGTTGTTCCTCATCCATACAGATTGACAGGCACTTCCTAATGCTTTAGCCCTTAGTGAAGAGTGATAATTAGAGTTTCTTTGATTGTGGTGTCACTGTCCTCCAGTGGCTGAGTGTTTTCATATCCACGAGCTAAGTAACAGGTGCAAAGACCTATGGAAAGCCAGAGGAAGTAAAGGCAAAGGCTCTAGGAACTAAAGGAGTAGTACTGTCTTGTCGCTGGCCTTTTAAACTCTTTCCCCTAATATCTGAATGCAGGGGTGTAAAATCCTTGCGACAGCATTAGTATGTAGCCATTCTAGGAAGAAGGACTGATGGCTTTCCAGTTAGGAGCTGTTGATTGTGTTGTAACTGTGGGATGCTAGATGACGCAGTGAGTAGCAAGTCAGATACCAAGCCTGCACACAGCGGCACACAACAAATAATAGTTATTAACATAACAAATAAATGCAGTGAAAGGAAACTGGGTAAGATGGACCCTTGGTTTAACTGATCTTTGGGAAGAGATAACTGTGGTATTGTGGCTGAGACCTGAAAGATAAGTTGATGGTGGATCAACATTCCAGAACAAAGGCTGTATTTATAAAGGTAGTAAGGACAGTGTTCTGTTCAATGGCCAGTTTATTGTACTGTAAATGTAGTGGGTTGCAGTTTAGCGGTTCTGTGTGACAGAGAACATGATCTATTTTATTTGAACATCTTTCCTGGCCAGAGAATTGCTTTTAAGGTGTGGCTGGAAATTCGATCCTAAGTTGTAATCTAGTTGTATTCTTTCTAAGAGTCATGGAGTGTGTCAGAAAGTAAGAGAGAGTGTGTAAGTGTGTGTATGTGTATGTGACTCTGTGTGTGTGACTGAATTGAATGAAGCTTAGTTATGAGTGAAAGATTGTGTTGCTAAAGGACTAGAAAACGTGGCCCAGGATTATTGGGCCTGGAGAAAATGTAAAATTGTGTTGGGGACTTCTAATATCCTTGAAAGCAGTGCCCTAGAAGGACAGAAAAGAGTTTTAAAGTAGGCAGACACTATGCAGGGCATGGTGGCACATGCCTGTAGTCCTGGGAGGCTGAAGTAAGAGTACCTTTTGGTACAAGCAAGTAATGGCTGTTTAGATGGTTCTAGGCCAGACTGAAGTGGAAGGAACTCTCTTAAAAGGGTAGAAACTCTAAAAATTAATACTTGGAATTGAAATTTTTTTTAAAAGAAATTACTGTGCCTCCCTCTACACCCCCAATCAAAGTATCAATTTCTCCTATAGGAAGAAATAGTACCAGAAAAGTATCAAAGACTTTAACACTTGTGATTGTGAGCATAATTCTCAAATGTGAGGTGGTAACCAGTAACTGCTGGACTGAAAGCATCATCATCGCCATCACTATCACTATCATCAGTGACTGTATTTGGTAACTACAGTTAGAACCACTGTGCTGAAACATTTTTAAGTTTGCAGGTGTGTGTCAACTTGAGGTGTGTTGTTCATCAGAAACCTTTTGCCTTGACTGACCTGGGGTTAGGCTCACAGGTCAGGCTGTAGGCTAGCTGACCACTGAGCCCAGGTCTGGGGTTACAAGCATGGGCTAGTTTACTATCCAGCTTGTTTACTAAGCTATCTCTTCACCCCTTCCAGTGCAGATATGTTTCATAATATCACCTTTGCAGTTGTTCCGAGACCACGGCTTAGAATCCTGCTGGAGATGTTATGTTACCAAATCATGAAATGTACCTCTTTTTGTCTTTCTCATTAATAAAAGGGGAAAGGAGGGAAAGAGGCAACAGTATTGCATTATTTAGATTTTTTTTTTCATTTAATTTCTAAGAAATCAGTCTTTTACACACTTTACTGGTACTAAAATGATCTCATAGAAACTAAAACTGGTTTACTGGTCATTTCATTGAGAACTACAGAACTAGAATTCATACTTGTTTTTCTGCCTGGTGCTAGAATATTTTTTTCCAGGGTCTTTGTCTTTATCACATATTTCTGGCTATCGCTCAGATCTGCTGAAAGATGCTTGCGCTGCTAAAAGAGAGACTTCACCATCATCACTTCAGCGTGTTGACATCCTGAGGATAATGAGGAGGAGGATACTTGAGATGATGCAATTGTTAATTAATCCCTCACTAGAATCAGCTTTTGTCTCATTAATTTTCATACAGAGATTAGGTACTTAGTATAGATCTGTTCACTGACTGTATCAGGGCTGGCAGTTCCTGTCACTTAACAAGGGCTGTAAGTAAAACATTGAACAATTGCCTCTAACACTGAGCTACTTCTATGCCCTGCTAATTATTTCAAGATATAGTTTTGTTCTTTGAAAGTCACCCTGGGAGAACAAGAATAGGTTGTATCTGGGAATAGTTTCCAGATAGGATTAAAAGTGGGACCCTGATAAATATTTGCATGTGGCAAAGTCAAAGAGCAGTTTTGCTGGGGCCCCAGTCTGCCAGGTTCATGTTACTGGCTACTGTAGTCTGGCTTTCAGTTTCTATATTAATTCTCCAAGTAGATGACTACCTGGGTAAAAAGAAGATAAATTTGAGGATCTAAAATGAGGCAAAGAAAAAGATTTGTACATACTAGTCACATTTGATGCCATATCTCCATATATTTATGTTCATGCCTGTCCTGTGAAACTAGAACCTGAAAGATGTATGTAAGTTGAGTTGGTTCTTACAGGGTTAGTTTATTTGCTTGCAGTGATTTCCCATCAATATTTTTTAATGTGTCTGGGAAGTCTATAATACCAGTTGAATTAGTTCCTTGCTGAGTGAAGTGCATGTAAATGCAGTTATTTGTCAAATTCTTACTGAACATCAACAGCAGCACTGTTCTAAGTGTGGCAGATATAGATAGCAGTGAGCAAAAAAAAAGCCACAGGATTTCTAATTGTAGCATACAATAGGCAGATGTACTGCTGTGAAGAAACTAAAGCAAGATGAGAAAATGGCAGCTAGGTACCACTTTAGAGTAGTTGGGGACAGTCTTAATAAAAAAGACAGTAGCAAAGAAAGGGCTCACCCTATGCAAATACCAGGATGGATCCTCTAGACTCATAAGTAGGCACCCCAGACTGAGATATGTGGAATGTGATGGTGTGACTTAGAGACCAGGGAGGTCAGGTGGTGGGTAGAACAGAGGCTCAGAGCAAGGTGGTTTTAAAGGGAGATTTACGGGTATGTTGCTATGGTTTGGATGAAGTGTGTCTTAGGGTTTTACTGCTGCAAACAGACACCATGACCAAGGCAACTCTTATGAAGGACAACATTGAATTGGGGTTGGCTTACAGGTTCAGAGGTTCAGTCCATTCTCATCAAGGCAGGAACATGGCAGCATCTAGGCAGACATGGGGCATGAGGAGCTGAGTTCTACCACTTGTTCGGAAGGTAGCTAGAAGACTGGTTTCCAGGCAACTAGGAGGAGAGTATTAAAGCCCATGCCCACAGTGACACACCTACTCCAACAAGGCCATACCTCCTAATATCGCCACTCCCTGGGCCGAGCATATACAAACCACCACAAAGTGTATGGGAAGAGAGATGCTATGGTTCTTTAGAAATGGAATTGCTTTTTATGGAAGAAGACAGGAACTGGGAAGAGCAGGGTTAGGCAGAGTCAGTGGGATACCATTCTGTAAATCAGTTTTACCGTGAGAAAAATCCTCGAAAATTGGAACTTAAACTTGAACAGTTTCACATTGTAGCAGTTTGTCAGAATCTCCCTCTGTAGAACAGGAAATTGAGACAAAGATCTTACAAAGTCACTAAGGTTCCAAGATTTTTACTAGGTACCTGCTCTACTAGGTACATTGAATTTACTCAGTTAAAATACTGGAATCTTAAGCCAGTATACCTTTCTCTTCAGTGTCTTTGCCATTGCCGTACAATGGTAAACCGAGTAGTGCACTGCTGTACTCTTTGTTCTTAACAGTCACATAGCTTTATTAAAAAACCAAGACCAGAATAACTCCTGTTGTTTTAGAAATGCATTCTTCCACATGATGTTGCTTTCCTTCCTTGAGAACATCTTGCAGTAGAACCAAGGTACCATGACATAAGGTGACATAGATCTTTATTTTAAGATGTCTTTATTTCATACTTGATACTTTTGCAGAATAGAGCCTTGGTGGGCAGGTTGTCTTTTAGCCCTTTGAGTATGCTGTCCCAGTGTTTCTGGCCTCCATTGCTGCCGGAAGGAAGTCAGGATGGGTGACTCCTTGGGCTGTAGATATTCTCATTGCTTTTGGCTTCCAGCAGGTTGCAGCTGCAGGTACTTTCCTTTGTGTCTTGCCCAGGTGTTTCTTGCAGCTGTAAATTAGTTATTTTGTTATTGCTTTTCTGTCCTTTCCACTCTGAAATGAGATCCATTCAGTGATTTTATCATTTCTAAATATTGGTTCTTTTCTTTAAAATCTTGTACCAAAGTCTCACATTTCTGAAGTTTAAAATGCAGCTTTCATTTCTTTATCAGTTTCCTGTTGGTACTCAGACTTACTGTTGACTTCCTTAATAATCCTTAATATTTTCCTAATATTCCTTAATAGTTTTAAATATTTGCATCCTAAAGAGAAATGTTTGGTCCCTGCCACAAACATTTGAATGAAAAACATTTTCTCATCTTATTAATTTGAGGAGAGAAATGAATATGTAGAGAATGCATTGTGGTGACCCTGGATTTTTCTAATATTCTTCAATTTATTTTCCTTTTTTGTTGAGACATTGTCTCACTATGTATTTTACCATGACCTGGAATGCCCTGTGCAGCTCAGGCTAGGATCACAGCTGTGTGCCACCTTCCTAGGCTCAGACATCATTGAATAACTGGTACCTCTGTACTATAGCTGCCTCTGCCAATAACTGTTTGGCTCCCAGACAAACAACCTTTACCCTTACTCTTATTCTCCTTTTTTTTTAGAAAATCAAATGAATTTTCCATGTCCTCTGCTCATTTTGGGGTCTGTTCTGTTCTTTCAGGCTGATGTGGCTTCTCTCTAACTATGTATGCCACAGGCAGAAGACTGACAAAGCAGCAAGCTCACGCTCACTGGTGCAGGCGCTTGGATCTGTTTGCCCTCTGGTCTGGGCCTTTCCCCTCTTTCCCTGGGTTCTTTTCCATGCGTAAATAGTTGGGCTATCAGTTGGCAATTCTTGAGCACTAAATGGTCATTTAAATTCTTGACCATTCCACTTAATACATCTTCAGAAGAAGGATATGGCATCTGTGATTCCGATGAACTGAAAATGGGAAAGAAGACAGAAGATAGCTCCATTGCTGTGAGAATTGCCTGAAACACCCAGTGCTGACTTAGTTCTGGTACAGACTTTCAGGTCTTCCTTCCAAACAATCAGAGAAAACGTGCACATGCCACTGCTTCATCTTAACAGAAGGTATATGCTTCCTGGGAATTCTGTCTAAGGTTTCGTAAGCTCCGAGTTGACATTAGCAAGTTGTGTGGGATTTGAAGTAATGCTTGTGTTATTTGTGAAACATTGTTTTGTAACTGGGTCTTGAGGTTTTGGTAAAGAACATTCAGAGCTAGTTCCAATGCTGAATTCTTTGACTTGGATCAGCAGTTCTGACTTGGTTCATTGTGAAGTCACATGGTCACACTGTCCACTTTTATCTGTGGCACTTGAGTTTTGAGCTTTGCATTAATGCCACTGGATATTAATAGAGCATTGTTAACCAAAGCAAGTTGGATTTGTGTAAAACAATACACTGTTCTGAAAGCGTAGTCTGTATGGGGAGCATTACACCGAATACACCAATCACCGACAGCACGGATGGGAAGTGTTGTAGCTTTGGGATGATATAATTAGCTAGTACTTGCTAAAAAATTAGAACAATTATTAGAATAAGCCCCCTACTTTGACATCTAAATATGCATATGTATACGTATATTTTAACTGCTAAGTAAGCTGTTTTAAATATAATATTTTGGCATAGTCTAAAGCAGATGCTGTTAAATTGTAAGAGAAATTTTGATGTTTTAAGGATTTTTATCAGTATTGTAACCCCCAAAATATTTTTAGGATGTGAATAGTTTTTTGATGAAACTTCATATTTTTGATGTATTATTTTGAATTTATTTAAAGTAATAATAACCAATACTCAGAGGCTGTGAGTTCAAGGCTAGCCCAAGCTTTTATGATGAAATCCTGAAACACACAACTTAAAATGCCAGCTTTCCCCTCTTGAAATTATTTATTAGCTGGTATGAAAAATTTTGTGTTGTGTAAAATACCAATTTTTAAAGTTTTGTCTTCTAAAACAATATGTGATAGTACCCTATATCACATATGTTGAAACTAAGCTTTTAGGGGGTTAAATTCTATAGACACTGAGTATCAGGACTGGGAGCGGACACTTTTCACCACATTGCATCATTTCAGGGTATTTAGAAAACAGGTTAATTATCAAGCTCAATGTTAATTTACTGTTTTTTAGTACCAATGGCAGGAAAACTGTCTACTGTTTCAGACATTCTGTTTTCATTCAGTGTGGAAGAGTTGAGGCAAATGCTTAAACTATAAAATCTGAGTACTGTCTACAAAGAGGATTACAGCATATGATGTGTGCTACGAAGGAACTACAAGAGCATTAGAAAGTTTTGTGACTAACCCAGTTATGGAGGTGAGATTCAGTCTAGGATTTGGTCTGAGACAGTGCTAGGTCCCTTTAAGATATAGGCAAGGGAGCTCAAGCTGAAAGTCCCTTAGGAGAAAATAGTTTACAGCAAACGTTTAGATTGGGAGTGGTGGCATATGCACTTAATCCCTGCACTCCTGATACAGACGGTGCAGATCTGAGTTCAAGGCCACCCTGGTCTACGTAGTCAGATCATTTCTCAATAAACAAAACAAAAATCCAACTTTTCAGTTAAAGTCAAATTGCACCAGTTAGATACTTGATTTGAACTTGCAGTAATTTCTCAATTTGGAGCATAAGAATTGGAGGGAGGAGTTTCAAAGAAAATTAGTGGATAGATAGCTACCTCAGCGTAAAAAGTTATGGGACTTGGTTGGCTTTATAAGTGTCATGTTGTATCATATTTCATGTACATTTCTGCTTGTCTCATTGGGCAGTAAGCTCCGAAGACACTGGAAAAATACAAAGTCATGGGTTTGTAGATTTGACTAGAGAAGTCTCAAGTTAGAATTTCTCTTCATTCCTCAAAAGAAAGTATGCTTAATAGAAAAAGTGTGAGAATTTCCCTTCTGTCAGCAGTATGACTAATGTTTATCTTTAAACATGTCAGATACTATTTATTAAAAAAATGATGATAAATTCAAAGAATATTTATTGAAAGAAAAGAAAATCTTGTATTTTCCCAGCCTTCTTGAACAGGCATGGACACTCTGGGCCTGGGGGTTGGGGGGAGCAGGCTTGCGATGGGAAAGTGTGCAAGGGAATGGGAGAGCTGCATAGGACTGGGAGCCTTGGTGAAAAGGAGACATTACAACACAGACACTGAATGCTGGGCAGTTTGCCTGATGTCCACCTATCAAAAGAGCCTCCAAAGTGAACACTCATCTGTTTCCTGTTATATATTTTATATGCCTTCCTGGAGGGATTGTATCTGTGTAGATAGCAGCTCCTTCTCTGAAAGTGGTGTGGCGTGATCTATAGTCATTGTGTCGTTTCCTATTGGTAAAAGCTTGTGTCTTGCTGTGTTAGCTCAGAAGAACCTGTTGTTTACCACAGTAAACCTGGGTTGATTTGGATTGGAGTCTGCCAGGGTCCCCTCCCCAGGTTTTGGTAGAGCCAGGTTCTTCCCCAGCCTAGAAACCAGTTCTTCCCACCATTCATTAACCTCTTTGCAGCAGCAATGGGGAGAGCAGCCCTTGCTCACTGCAGTTTTCAAAGGACTTGCTAGTTGGAGGCACAGATGGGGGACCTCAGCAGTGGTGGGTGCCAACAGCTGGGAAGGCAGCTCCCTTCACTACTTTGGCTTTCCCATCTTGTTTTCTTTTGCATACATGTTGTAATTTGTGACATCATTTAGAACTCAACTCAGAAAAGGGTTGTTTTGTTTTATTTATGTGTATTCCTCTTTGCTATTAGATTTTTGTCTCTTTTGGTGACTTACAGTTGCCTGAAGTGTTGAATTTATTTGGTGTGACCTCAGAGTAATCTGAGATGGGAAAACCCCAGTGAGAGCCTGGTTCTGACTTGCACATGTCCTTTTTTCCTCTGTTGTAGCTCCTATCCTGCATTCACTCCATCTTCTGAGCATTCAGCTCTCTATCGTTGTCCTGTCCAAGTTTCTTGCTGTCCCTTAGGCTATTATAAGATTTGATATACCATATAGAAGGTATATCAATAAAATTATGACTAAAATCAAGACTTTTATTTCACAGCTAAAATATGAGAAAGGCTTTCAGTATAAAAATCCTTTGCCCTCTTTTATCATGGAAAGAAGTACTGAACATATCTTGCCATGTCAGGAGAATGTACTGTATGCTTTCTAGTACATGTAATTTGACTTACTGAAAGTAAAAACCTTTTATATGCAACTTTTTTATTATCGTTACTCATCTTCAATAAGTAGCCATCCTTGTATATTTGTTAGATGAATGCCTTTTATTGTCTTCTTTTTTCTATGTAATGTATAAAACATTAGTTTACAATTCAGGCATTTTTTTATAGGTGATGCTAAAAGGAAAACGTGTTCTCTTAAATATCTCTTTGCCCAAAAGCAGGTTTGTTCTTTGTCCACCTAACCCAGCGTGAGTTGACCCATGTACACCCAGCTGTGATCATTTGCAAGAGGACAGTGCTGAGGGCTTGCTTCTGATCCTCTCTTACTGGGGTGGATCAGAGCTTCTAAGCAGGCACAGCAAGAGCAGAATTGACCAGAACCAGTACATGGTGTAGTTCAGGGAAGCTGCTACCCTTACTCACATAGGATCAGCTGGGTAAATTTTCTCTTTCTGAAGAGTAGCCTGGAATTAAAAAGCCAGGCCGCTTAAGGATTGCTGTCCCGCTAAAATGCTGACTTAAAAAAATTGAAATGCCTAGCTATAGATTTGACTGTCACAATTGAAATGTGGCATTGATCCTTAAATTATGGTTTTATGATCATGGTGTGTCAGTTCAATTGCCCAAAGCTAGACATCTCACCCATTCATATATGTCTGTTGTATTATGTAGAGTGCTTATGGCCTTCCAAGACATGGTATTGGTGGCTAAGGATTATTCTCTCCATTTAGATGAGGAAACCAGTTCCCAGAGAGGAACTTTATTGAAAAGGTATGTAACCTTTGATAGGGTTAATAGTTATTGGAAGCTGCACTGAGTATGCAAGAAGTCTCCAGTGATGGTAGAGACTTGCCTTCTAATTGGGAAGAAAAAAAAATCATTTTAAGAGGGCTGGACAGTACCCAGCATGGTGACTGACAGTGTTACTATCTCTATGTCTAAAGAATGAGTGAAATGATAGTGTTGTCATTAATACATAAACTGCCTTTCTAAGTGCCAGATCTGCAAAGCGTGGAAGAATGTCAGCATTGCTTCGGACTCTTGTTGCATATTGGCACCATTAAGGGGTTGGCTAGTTTCCCTACTTAAAAGGTATTGATATTTGAATGGTCATAAGTTACTCTGAAGACAGTGTCATGGTAGTTTCCTGAGCCCTGAAGACACACTTTAGTACAGCTTTGCCCCACTGTTCTTTAAAATGAAAGACAACTAAACACCTTCCTTCCTCCCAGGTTGAAAGATATATAGTTTATTATTTGTGCCTGTTACGCCTAAAGTCACCAAGTACAGGTACTTCTTACAAAAAGCAGGCTGAAGTTTGCACTAAAATGAGTTTATGATAATGAGCATTGCCCCAAGTCTACTTTAAAGTGTTCTCGGGGGCTGCACTCTCAGTCTTAATGCCTCTCCAAGTGGGGGATAGGGCATGTGACAAAAATTGTTTTGTAGGTGACTATGGTGACTCATTTCTATAATCCAGCACGTGAGAGAATACAGTAAAAGGAAGGTTGAGTTTGAGGCCAGCCTGGACCACATGGCCAGACCTTATCTCAAGAAACTAAAATCATCCCTGGTGGCTGCATAGTCCTCATTCCTTGGTATTAATATTTTTGTCCAGAGTTGAGATAAAGATTGTCTTATTCTTTTGTGTACATGTGGAGAAAACTTTTTGGACTTTATAACTGGGAGGTTCACAGAAGAGCTTCTAGCATTTAAGTAGAAGTTGTCCAAGCATGGTGGTGTAGACCAGAGATTCCTACACTCAGAGGCTGGGGAGCGGGAACAGGAGGTCAAGGTCATTCAGAAGTACAAAAGGAGCCCAGTGCTGTGTAGATTAGTGTGCATGCATTAATAACCTCATGCATGTACGGGCGGTCCTCCCTTTATTACGTGTTATAGTTGTTTTTTTGTTTGTTTTTTGAGACAGGGTTTCTCTGTATAGCCCTGGATGTCCTGGAACTCACTTTGTAGACCAGGCTGGCCTCGAACTCGAATTCACCTGCCTCTGCCTCCTGAGTGCTGGGATTAAAGGTGTGCACGTGTAATAGTTGTAATTGAAGTGGTGTTAGTTGTAATTAAAGTGGTGTTAAGGTTTTCAATTGTAATTCAGGGGAAAAGCCCTTGGGCATATATTTGTCCTTAGGTACAGTTTTATTCATGACTTTTTAAAGAAATCTGGTTTTATTGTAGACTGTCTCTAAAATACACAGTGGTAGTTTAGTGTTAGGAAGAATTAGCTCAATTTGTAGGAACTTTTGTGAATATTTTGTGGTAAATCTTAATACTGTAGATTGGGGCATTTTCTGTTATATGATGGAAAAAAAATCACTATGTCAAACTGATACCTTAATAAGGAATATTTTCTTTCAGAGCTAGTAGAATTGAAATATACATTAGTAAAACAAAAGACAAGTTGGTATTAGTAGAGTTTTTGTTTTTAAGATGTATGCATCTAGGAATAAGTCTAAAGTGTGTTTATATCTAAGGCATTTTAAAAAAATTGAGTTTGGGGGCTAAGAAGGTAGCTGAGTGAGTAGCTCACCATTTGACCTGGAAGACCATACAATCCAGGCATGTTAACCTGTGTCTCTGAGAGGCAGGGTCAGAACCCGGGAGGCCTGTGAGCCAGCTGTCCTGTCCTGTGAAGAAGCAAACAAAGAGTCCCTGTCTCAAACAAGGTGGAAGGCAAAGATGGGCGCCCATATATACACACCCTAGTTTTGGCCCTGGTTGAAGGAGACCTTTGAATATGCAAGAAACAACCAAACCAAACAACCCCCCAAACCAAAACTCATCTAGTCTAAAAAAAAAAATTCTTTTTCTTACTTCTTCACAGAGTACTAACCATGGAAGGTTCTTCCATTCTTGCATTTTCTGTATCCTTAGGAAAGCGCTCATTGCAAACCCATGCTTTCACTCCGTATGTTTCTCTTATTTTGTTTCCATGTATACATTCATCTACTGGTTGGTTGGTTGTCCTGGCTCCTCTTCTACATTCCATTTATGAATCTTTAAGGTGCCTTTTAGACTCTTGTCTCCTGGTCTACACAGTCCATTTGTATCTTTTTCTAATTTCCTTTTAAATGGAATTTTGCTTTGTAGTCTAGGCCGACTATAGATTAATAATCCTCTTGTAACCTGAGTGCTAGAATTATAAACATGCCTGCATATTCTTTTTTAGTTTAATATGACTCACTAGTAGGTCTGTTTCTTGCAGTTAGGTGTAACTTATGTGGTCTTCCATTTTTTTCCCCATCTCTCCCTCTCTTCTGAATTTGTTTTCATTGCAATCCCAAACTCAGAATCCCAGTGCTACCTTCTGAAAGCTGATTTCCTTGACTAATACTAAATTTTATATACCTCATTAACAGCTCATTCAATTGCATTTACTCTTCCACCTGCTATTGTGAAAAAGATAGTAAATATTGAAGACATCATTTTTGTACTTTTGGCCTCATAGTTTATAACTGAACTTTTATTAACTTGTGAGGTATATATGTAGATCCAGGGTAGATAGAATTTCTTTACTCCTTGGAAGCTCATATATTAAACAAATAACCCAAAGCTGAAGCTATAGCTCAGTAGTGGAGCCTTGTGAATACCCAGCATCACCAAAATAAAGGCTAGTTTTTTTTTTATTTTTGGAGTCTAGTTTAGCTCTAACCTCAATTTCATTACACTTTAGTCTGTTAATTCAGCCACAAATAGCACACTTGTTTAACTTTTGATGTTTGGTTGGTTGGATGGTCTTGGGTCTGTCTTTTAGCCTTGGTTGGCCTGGTGTTGACTCTGCAGTCCCTGCGTAAGACTCACAGCAGCCCTCTCTGTGGCTCAGTGGATAGCTCACCATTTGACCTTGAAATATCCCTACAAACCAGGCATGTTAACCTGTGTCTCTGATATGAGTGCTCCTTGCTTGGGTGAGATGAGAGACAGGGACAGAATCTCTGGAGACCTGTGAGCCAGCTAGCCTGTCCTGTGAAGCAGCAAACAAAGTCCCTGTGTGTGCACCATGTTACCTAGCTTTAGTTGTATTTTGGAGATCAGTAACTAAAACTTTTTTAGAGTTGTTTTTTGGGTTGTTAGAGGATGATTAGGAAGGTAGGTAATTTTTGTTGTCTATGATCACATCATTAGTTTATAAAGCAATATTTCATACAAGCTAGAAAATACTTGTTTCTCAAATAGTCATTTACAGTATTCACACTATAGAGAGATCAGCATAATTGCTAGACCTTCAGCTCTGATGTGAAATTCTGATAAGCACCCACAGTAAACATTTTTGGATGCCTGCATACTTACACATTGTTGAAGACACCCACATTGCTATTTAGCTTTGGGAAAAGTAGCTGATTAGAAACACACATATTCAGTTTTCTTATGACAGAGATGGAAAGAGATGTCTTTTTTGTGTATATTACAGACTTTATATTCCAGAGTGAAAACTGGAAAAAAAGATTAATAAATTGCCAGACAGGCCTGGTTTTTGTGGTTTTATTTGAATAATTGAACAGCTAAGGGAGTTGGTGAAATTGACTAAGAGTTTCTTTTTTAATGTTTGGAATCAGCATTGACCTCTGCTGTCTGGAAAGCATTTAACAGCCATGTAAAGCCCAACTAGGATTGCCATTATGATGCACTAACATCTGGTCACCTTAAAGAAAAGCTACTTCTATATATTTCTGTTAAGGTTAAGTCTACTAACGAGTTGTCATCTTTACATCAGAGTCTATGTAAGGAGAAGAACAATAATAGCCTAAGTGGCAAGGGAAAATTCACTCAGTGATGTTGAAGCACGAAAATCAGTTTTAAAAACTGGATTTTCTACATGTAATGATAATAGCTGTGTTTTGTTATCCTGTGTTGACTATGGAGTAAAGATGTGAAGGTTTAACTTTAGACTGAGCACCTGTGTTCCAAACCATTCCTTTTACCCATCATGTTTTCATGAAGTCTTGTCAGGCCTGTGTCCCAATGAGGACTGAACAGATAGAGAATAAGAAACGAAGAGCTACAGAATTAGATATGGAACTTTAACCCAGAAAGAGAAGTGAGACTGTACTCTGATTTGTGACAAGTCTACAGAGCTGTTGACCAAGAGCAGGCAGGGTCAGTGTGGAGGTCATTCAGAGTGGATCTGGGGTCCTGTGAATCCTTCTGTATTGGTTGGTGGGGAAGAATTTTAAACAGGGAGATGGCTGCAGATGCCTTGAATCCCATCACTCGGGCACAGGCAGCCAGATCTCTTGAGTTCAAGGCTGGCTTGCTCTAGAGCAAATTCCAAGACAGCCAGGGCTACACAGAGAGGCCCTGTCTTGAAAAATTAAAAACAAGCAAGCACATACACACAAATACTAAACAAAAACCCCCAAACAAACAAACAAAACAAACAGAAAAGGATTTTACATAGTTAATGTTGGTATTTCAGATGTGGAGAAGGGTATGGCAGCCAGATGATAGGATAGCTTGTGGTAAAGAGCCAAGGCCTGACTCTGTTTATCATCCATCTCTCCATCTGTCCATCTGTCCATCCATCCATCCATCCATCCATCCATCCACCCACCTACCCACATGGGAACATACAGGTTTAGAAACTACGTGAATTGTCACGTCACTCTTGGAAGTTTTTGTTATGTCATCCTAAGTATGTTTGATCATGTGTATATATGTTTTTATCAAGTGATTCAAAACTATATCTAATTCTTTTTTAAAATTGTGTATTTTATGTGCACTGGTGTGAGGGTGCCAGATCCCTTGGAACTGGAGTTACAGACAGCTGTGAGCTGCCATGTGGTTGCTGGACATTGAACCCAGGTCCTTTGGAAGAGCAGACAGTACCCTTAACTACCGAGCCATTTCCCTAGTCCCCTATGTCTAATTCTTATTCTGCATTTATATTTCTTTCTGTTACCAGGAACCTTTTGAGGATGGCTTTGCGAATGGAGAAGAAAGTACTCCAACCAGAGATGCTGTGGTCGCATACACTGCCGAGAGTAAAGGAGTTGTAAAGTTTGGCTGGATCAAGGGTGTATTAGTATGTATGCACGAATGCCCTTTGGCTACAGTCCTTCTGTTGACTAGAAAACTTAGTTGATATTCTCAAAAGAATTATTGTTTTTCTGCTTTAACAATTTGCTTGTGAGTACTATGGAAGGCCCAATTAATACCTTGTGTGTTTCTTTTTTTTTTTTTTAGGGTAGAAATGTTAATTATACACATCATCTGAATAGAAATTGTAAAGTTACAAATTACAATTTTTGGTAGAATGGGTCTTGCTATATATCCCTGGTTGGCCTAGAATATGCAAAGTATACTGGGCAGACCTTGAACTTTGTGGTCAGTGTTTTATTTCTGCTTCCTAAGGGCTGAATCAGTTGCAACAATACATAGACAGGAACTCAGAATAAAAAGTTACCACGTCCAAGTTGTGAGAGTATCATACTCAGTTTACAATGTTTAAAAATGGTGTGACCACTGACATTTGTGTTGGTGTGTGTGCAGTATTTAACTCTGCCTTAACTGTCTATGACAGATGTTATGAATAGACACACAAAACATACAAAGGAAGATTGTTGTAGTCTTATCCAGGCCTGGTGGCATAGGCCTTTACCTCCAGCAGTTGAAAGCAGAGGTGGGGGAATATCTGAGTTCAAGGCTAATCTGATCTGTAGTGAATTCCAGGACAACCAGGCTATACAGAAAAGTCTTGTCTGAAAAATAAAAATCATAACAAATAAGTGTTGAAATCTTAAAATCTTAAACAGTTGTTGTGTTTCTGACACTTCTGGTGAACATACTTACATTGTACTTACATACATCAGCTTTCAGTAAGCCCCTTTGACAAACATGAGGATATTGCATTTCAAAACTCCTGTGGTTTCAAGTGCATTTTTATTTTTGACTTGTTTAATATTTATTGTTGTATCATGTTTTAACTGCATTGTTTATCTCTGATGTGACCGTTTTTCTCTCCCAGGTCCGCTGCATGTTAAACATTTGGGGTGTGATGCTCTTTATTAGATTGTCATGGATCGTGGGTCAAGCTGGGATAGGTAAGGGAAGCTTTACACACTTGATCTTTACACACTTGATCTTTACACACTTGATCTTTACACACTTGATCTGTGTGAAAACAGTTGCATGCCTGTCTACAAGTGTTGACTGAGTTGTGTTGCCCTTTAGGTAGATTGCTACCATAATTGACTTCCATAATTTTGATTTTCTCAAAAATGAGATTAAAATTAGGTAATTTATTGCCTGTGCCTTAGTTACTTACCTATTTCCATGAAGAAATATCATGACCGAGGCAGCTAATAAAAGAAAGCATTTAATTGAGGGCTTGGTTATAGTTTTGGAGAGTGAGCCTGTGACCTTGATGGTGGGGAACATGGCAGCAAGCATGACCTGGGGCAGTGGCTGAGCTTACATTGCATGATTCACATGCAGAGCACTATGAGAGTGAGACCTTAAAGCCCATCCTCCAACAAGCCCACATCTGCCAACCCTTCCCACATAGTCCACCAGCTAGAACCAAACATTCAGATATGCGAGCCTATGGGGCCTTTCTCATTCAGAACACCAGTCCATGATGTTACTTCAGGGTTTAGCCCGCCCAGCCAGGTCTAGGCAATGACAGATTTAGGAGTATAAGGTTCTTAGTTGTTTTTGTTTTTGTTTTTTCTCCTTTAAAGGTCTCTCTGTCGTCGTAATAGCAATGGCCACTGTTGTGACAACTATCACAGGATTGTCTACTTCAGCAATAGCTACCAATGGGTTCGTGAGAGGAGGTGAGCCCAGCTGGCACAGGCCCTACCTGAAAGACATGTTCATGCTTTTTAAGTTACTGCATCTTCCTTAGTGCCTTTTCCTGGTCTGTAAATCCCATCGGTGTTTTTGAGAGCGTGCACTTGGCAGACTGCGAGAGTCCTGTGGATTCTGCCCTCATTCTGTGGCTTCTCAGGCCCACCACTCAGACCCGTGCTCTGGCATTGCCCAGACGGCCTCTTCCTGCCTTCAGCTGAATACAGACGGCAAAAGTAGATGACAGCCACAGGCACCCTTTAAAATGACTGCTCTGTAAACTCTAGGTTTTGAACTTCCATCTGAAATTAATCTGAACTTGATTACTCTGCGGGGTAGGTGAAGTATGTTTCACTTGTACTTCAGTCAGCTAGAGAATTGCTGAGCACCTTTTGGCACATGCTGGGTTGGTAACTGGAACTGGGTCGGGCACCGTCTAGTTTGGTCATATAATAGTAGTAGCCACTGTTTGAGACCTAAAGGCTGGGAGTGAGTGATGCCATGGTTTTGACATACATGATCTTGAATATGAGACCAGAAAGGAAACAGTTATATTTACATTTTAAGCAACATTTAATCTGGAAAAAGATTGTGCTGCTTGGTCTCATGTCTAAGTGAGAATTTTTATTTTTATTTTTCTGAAATTATTGGAAACCTCCTTATTTGGTTATCGGTAAAGCCAAAACACTGAAATTGAGGAAAACTTAACATTTTGCTACGTGTGACAAAAGTACTACATTAGTAAAATGAGTTTATCATTGGTGGTCAGCTTGTTTTGTCTTTAATCCATTGTTTAGCTGTGGATTACTGGTATTACCAAGCATGAAGTGCCATAGTTTCTTTCTATGATAGGGAAATTTCTTCTAATCGTAAGCTTTAAATGAGTTACAGAAGTCTAAACTTCCTGTTTTATTAAGGCAGTTTTCACTGCAATACTTCCTGTAAACACAGCATCTCAGATACCAGTCTTCTGATGCATTTCTTTCTGAAAATACATTCACCTACTTGGCTGAATCTGCTTTGTGAATTCCTTGGTATAATTAGAAGATCTATTGGTATTGAAACCCTGACTGTTTTCTCTCTTCTTCTTAGGAGGAGCGTACTATTTAATCTCTAGAAGTCTAGGGCCGGAATTTGGTGGTGCAATTGGCTTGATCTTTGCTTTTGCCAATGCGGTGGCCGTTGCTATGTATGTTGTCGGATTCGCAGAGACTGTGGTGGAGCTGCTTAAGGTAATGGACCTATCATTCATTTGCCAGCTCTTCACTGAGACGATACACACATGCACACATCTAAACCCATATGTGAGCTTTAAAACACGCTGTCTACATTGTTAACACTTACTGTGCGGTCTTGACACTAGCATGGGGGTTTATTCTTTATCCCTCTTGTATCGTGAAAGACCATTAAAGCATAAGTTCACTAATTATATCAAACACAGAATACGTTTCTGATATGTCACATTATAAAACCTAACAGTACTGGTCAGATTATAATTTTCTTGTTTGGTAATTCCTTTTTTGATTTATTGGTTCCATATCAGATATACCAGTAATTTAATGAGGCATTTGATAGCTAAGATATTAGTTGAACAACCACTAATAGTAATTAGTACTTTTCTCTCTCTTTTTTCTTTTATTTCTTTTGATTTTTGAGACAGGGTCTTGCAGTGTGGCTGGCTAGGAGCTTGTAGTATAAATCAGGCTAGCCTTGAAACTTTGATAGTTCTGCCTCTGCCTTCCAAGTATTGGGAACGCAAACATGCGTCATTATACCTACTCTATCCATGGCTTTAGTGAGCAGGGATGCAGTATCTATATGTAAAGAGCTGTTCTTTGTATTTCTCCTTTGTAGGAACATTCCATACTTATGATAGATGAAATCAATGATATCCGAATTATTGGAGCCATTACAGTCGTGATTCTTCTGGGCATCTCAGTGGCTGGAATGGAGTGGGAAGCAAAGGTGAGCCGTGCTCTAGGAAACTCAAACTGTGATGTATTCAGACTCTAGTGGAAAAAGTGGCCATTTTTATCGAAATTTATGATATTATAAGTATTGGCATTTAAAATAATACATTTGAAGATAGCCCATTTTAAATCCATTTAAGAAACACTGCTTTCCTATTTGTATGCTTGTTTTTGAGTGCTTAAGAGTTGAGCCCAAGGCCCCTTGTGTGGTAGGCATTCTGTCTACCATTGAGTGTATCCCAGTCTTTCATTTACTTACAACTGTAAAAATTGACTTTATTGAAAAAGGTTATAATTTCATCCTTCTTGGGCCACAATTAATGTGTAAGAAGTTCTTGCTGGACCAGCAAGACAGTGCTTGCTATGGAAGGAAGCCCTGTGGTCTGAGCTGGATTTGAGATGGAAGGAAAGATCCAACTTCCTAGAGTGTCCTCTGAGCGCCACACACATGCAATGGCACAGGTGGCTCCATTTCCATAATAATCATATTTTTAAATACAGTTTAAAAAATGTTATTTGCACAGATGACAGTATATACCCAGACTTTATGAGAAGCTAATGTTGGAGAAAAGTTGGTAGCTTTCAGGCTTTCTCCCCTCTGGCGACCTTGCCCCTGAGTTCCCCATTGGCATTTCTTTCGTTCTGTTTTCCTTCTTTCTTAGAACAGTTGCAGACAAATACAGCGTTATGTTTGGGCCTGATATAAAACTTGTGCTGACAACAAACATGTTCTTTACCATCCCAAGATTGTAGTCTGGGCAGGGAGGTATGGAGAGTTGTATAGAATGAAAAGCCTGTGGCTCCGGTGGGGATTTGCCCGTCTTTAGGGCTTGTTTTAGAAATGGGTGGCATGGTTCTATCCACAGTGAACACTCTCAGTTTTGCCCGAGGCAGGGTCTCACTACCAATCTCAGAGCTGGGACTAGTCACAGACTGTGATCCTCTGTCTGCAGATTATCTGACAGGTGGAACCTTCAGGCTCACGACACTGCATCTAGCTTTACTCCAGTTCTTTAAGAGCTGTTATTCATGTAACAGCATTTATTAAGTACCTACTGAATACTTTGCATTCTTTAAGACATTAGGCAGAAAGACAGACCAGGACAGATTACCTGTGTGATGGGAGTAAGCACAGGAGCCATGTCGTGATGCTCTGTTTACCTGTGTGGTGGGCGTAAGCACAGGAGCCATGTCGTGATGCTCTGTTTGACACCACAGGCTCAGATTGTGCTGCTGGTGATCCTTCTCCTGGCCATCGCCGACTTCGTCATAGGGACGTTTATCTCACTGGAGAGCAAGAAGCCCAAGGGTTTCTTTGGCTATAAATGTAAGTAAAAAGATGGAATACTTTCTTAAGTGCAAATTACAGCACTGTGCTGTTAACTAAATTTAGTTCATTTTAGGTAATTTATACTGTAATTATGTTTGGTCTGGTGAGTCACTCTAATTAATAATTTAGGTTTTGCCCTCTTTATATATAGGCTGTACAATTAGAGTAAAATCACTTTCATTTTTATCTTTTGTGTTTGAATATTAACAGCAGCAGGGGGTAGAGTGGAGTGAAGCAGCTTTACTAAGGAGGAGGCACCAGCCTGGCTCTCACCGTGTCTCCAGTTTTGTGTTTCTCGGTACTGGGAATGTGAAAAAGTATCTTTAGGTGATTTTATTGTTGCATACACATCCTAGAGTTTACTTACTTTAAAATGTCTATGATGTCATCAGACTACATAAAGTTACAGAACCTGTTATTTATATTGTCTATCATTAACCAAAATTTTACTTGGTATGTGACATTTTAAACATAACAGTTTAAAAGTGCTATTGATTGTGAAAGCAGACAGAAGTTGCAAAAATCATGACTTTTTTTTTTTTTTTTTTATTCCAAAATTTTTTATGAGGATGTGTTTACCCTGATGACATCCAACAGGCAAAACGACAGACCAGCATCCCTGACACACAACAGGCAAAGCTACAGGCCAGCATCCCTGATACATACAAATGCAAAATTTCTCAACAAAATAAAATCATGACTTTTAATCTCTAAATTCTTCAGCTTCTATCTACTAAGGGAAATGTCACTTTAGGAAACGTACCTTTGGTCTGATGCACGAATACACAGATGTTTTTCAGTCTTCATGGGCCTCCCAATAGCAACGGCTGGTTTTTCAGTCCAGGATCAGTTGCATTAAGTTGTTTGCTTTTCTTTCCTGTTTAAAACAAAACAAAACCACGACTCATTATGTAATCTTCCTCTCATTAAGCCTTTGTGTGTTCTGTGATGCTGACAGTTTTCAGGAGCATAGATACTTCCTTGTTACACATTTCTTCAGGTGTTTTGTTTACATTGGCTTGGTAAGTGACGTGTTCTCAGCACCCAGAAAAGGGTCCTGATCTCTCTCATCTTCCCCACTATGGTGTTAATTTTTATCTTTTTGTTAATGCGATGACTAAGAGGCTTCCCTCTGGGGAAGTTGTCATTTAATAAGTGATACTGTGAGACAGTGTGTATATATAGCCTTGCCTCCTGACTTTAAACAAATGGTTTTATTAGTAACCTTGAGCAGGCTTCTGACAAGTCACACTGAACAGTATAGACTGTTTCCTCTCCTTCCTTATCCTTTGTGAAAGGCTTGTTAGCTGTGAGACTGTGCTCTGCTCTCAACTCACTGATTGCTGTCGCTACTCCTTCTCTTACCCCTCTGTCTTAGCTAGGGTTACTGTTGGTATGATCACAGGCCATGACCAAAAAGCAAGTTGGAGAGGAAAGGGTTTTTGGCTGTAAGTGGTAACAGAGCTCCATGTGCTACTATAAATGAAAGGAAAAATGGAAATTTCATTTTAGTAGTAGGGTCAGTCTGAGACTGAGAAGAATAAAGGAGAAGAAATGAGAGAAGGATGCTAAGCAGAGATGAGGGCCGGGGCTCTGTTACGAGTGCTTCCAGGATGGTCTTCTGGAAACCGGAAAACCATTAGCTGATTAGGTTTTAGGGCTACAGTTGCTATAATGAAACACCGTGACCGAGTGCAGCTTGGGCAGGAAAGGCTTTATTTGTCTCCATATTACTGTCTATCATCCTAGGAGGGCAGAACAGGAACTCAAGATAGGAACCTAGAGGCAGCAGCTGGTGCAGTGGGCCATGGAGGGCTGCTGTTCACTGGCTTGCTCAGCCTGCCTTCTTATACAACCCAGGACAACTAGCTCAGTGAAGGCATCACCCACAATGCGCTGGGGCCTCCCCAGTCAATTAATAAGTAGGAAAATTTATTTACAGGCTTACAGGCTTGCATACAGCCGGACCATGTGGAGGAATGCAGTTTCTTAAGGTTGCCTTCTCTTGGATGAATATAGTTTTTGTCAAG
Organism: Mus musculus; assembly: GCF_000001635.26. Taxonomy (NCBI): domain Eukaryota; kingdom Metazoa; phylum Chordata; class Mammalia; order Rodentia; family Muridae; genus Mus; species Mus musculus. Next base: position 57,903,498 of record NC_000084.6, read on the forward strand.
GTGACACAATAGCTATCCACCACATTCTCTTGTTCCTTTTAATGCACAGTTGTATTTATCATGGTTCCAGCTCGCTAACTATATTTTTTATTTTGGTGCCTTATAGTTCAAACTAACTTAAGGAGATTGTCACATTTTAATTTTTCATTACTCCTGTAGACTATTTCTTTTAATTTTTAGGTAAAAATATCTGTCTCAGGAAATAGGGAAGGCTGTGTTAAAAATTGGTGGGAGTGGGTGGTAGAGAGTAGGACCAGCTGGCTCCAGGCATCCTCCTCCTTTTTTAGGGGTGATGTGGTTTTGGTTTGTTTGTTTTCTTTAGGGGAGAGTGGGGTAGTAGTCTATATGTGTGATTTTTGTTTGACTTAGTGATAGCAATTAAGTTTGGAGGTTCCTTAAAGTACTAGTAAGAGGTACCAAAAAAGTAGGATATAACAAAGATTAGATCACCATTTGATTACCAACTGTTCCTTCACACCAGAAAACAGGAACACTGATAACCGAATTAGCATAAAAAGTAAGAATGAGCAATTGTATGGAGACCATATATACTGATTACTCTTGACCTAAGTTATTTTGCTCTTACTTATTGTCTAGTAATTACCAAAATATTTTGTCTTCTGTAGCTGAAATATTTAATGAGAACTTTGGGCCGGATTTTCGAGAAGAAGAGACTTTCTTCTCTGTATTTGCCATCTTTTTTCCTGCTGCAACTGGTATTCTAGCTGGAGCAAATATCTCAGGTGATCTTGCAGTAAGTATTATGAAGTACTGTAAAAAAAAATGCTATGCGTGCATTTATTTTTAAAGATAGACTAAAAATGTCTTCTTGTCTTTTAGGATCCTCAGTCAGCCATACCCAAAGGAACACTCTTAGCCATTTTGATTACTACAGTGGTTTACATAGGAATTGCAGTGTCTGTGGGTAAATAGCCGTTGTTTCTTTATGTGTCTTAGAAATTTTGTGATGTTCATAGCATAAGTATTATTACAGCATTTTCTGCCTTTACTATTCCAATATTTTTTGGTTAAAAAAGTTATAGAATTCATTGCTTTGTTAAGCTAGTTATTGTTATTATTCTTTAATATTAAATAAAGTTTTAAAGAATTGGGAGGCCCAGACAATCATTTGAACCCTATTCTACATGTATCTAATTCATTTTCAAACAAAATTATAAGTTTTGAATTTATTAGTTTCATGATCAGATGTTTCCATGCATATTCTGTAAAAATACTGTAATTTTGCCACATTTAAAAATTGTTTTGTTCAGAAGTAGCAACAGAACTCTATTTTCAAGTTTTATAGCTATCTCTTAGTGTAATTTTGAAATTTAACTGAACAAAAGCTAGAAATGCTAATTGATGGGCCAAATTGCCTTTTAAAAATGATTTTGGATATGATATAATCTTTTTTCTTATTCTTTAATTTTGTTTACAATCTAGTCTTTATCCCCCTCCCAGTCCTTCCTCTGACTGTCTCACACCCCATACCTCTTCTCCTATATAACATATTCTTAATACATAATTCTTAAATTTGTTTGAGAAAACAGCTATGTATATAAGCATACTTGATTAACAAAATTATGTTTCCCTAAAATTTTCAAGGATGCTTACATTATGTAGCTGAACTAAATAAAATTTGTTTTTAATTTAACTAATGGAATAACATTATGTTCCAATTTTTAAAATAATTTGTTGCCAAGGAGACATGTCTGACATGTCTGACCCTCTAGTTGTTGGACCTCATGCTATCTTCTTTCCACCTGTGCTAAGTAAGCAGTGCCTGCCCCTCTGCTGCGCAGGAGGGCCAGTGAAAGCGCTGTACCATGGTTTTGTGACGAGTTCAGACCAACAGAAACTTTATCACCCAGAAATGTCAGGCATAGCCACACTGTGTGATCCTCTTGCTCAGGTGCAGCCAGCCACACTGTGTGTGACCCTCATGCTCAGTAGACAGAAGCAGGATTCTCCCTTAAGTGTGCCCAGCCAAGCATAGGCAGCGACTGTCTCCCAAAGAAGCCAGGCACAGGAAGGACATGAAAGTGTGACTGCACGTGAGCTGATGGAGTCCAGGGCTCTTGTCTCTCTCCAGTGCTGAAAGGTCTCAGGTGCATGGAGAGGGAAAGGTGCTTTTGCCAGCATGGGTGAAAGATAGAGGGGAAAAAAAGCAGCCAAGTGTTCGGTAGCCCATCTAGGCATTGAAATGTTTGTACAAGGTTTTCCTGCATTTGTGGAAACACTTTAAAAATAAAAAAATAGAAGGTTAAGTTCATTACTTAAATTTCAGTCACCTCCAAACTTGTCTTACTCATTGATAGTAAAGATATGTCTATAAGTGCAGCGTATGCTCTGAGTGTGAGCCTAGACAGTACTGTGACTTCTCCATGACTGGATGTATAATTAATTGGAAGAGGAGTGCAGATATGACTTACTCTCATTGTTGCTTGTGCTTCAGGTTCGTGTGTTGTTCGGGATGCCACTGGCAATGTTAATGATACCATTACAACAGAGCTGACAAACTGTACTTCTGCAGCCTGCAAACTAAACTTTGACTTCTCTTATTGTGAGAGCAATACTTGTTCTTACGGGCTAATGAACAACTTTCAGGTGAGCATTGAGTTTATATTATATAGACATTCTGTATTTAAGGATTAGACCACCTGAAATCGGGCCATTCAGAATGTCAGTTTACATTAGGGGAGATGGTTGTTACTTTCTGCCCCTCCTACTAAACCCTGTTGTTACTAACTAGGCAAATGGAAAAACACAGAAGAGTAAATAAACTTTAAACTATTCAGGAATAAAACACAGCCCTTGACACTTAGACTTTTTTAGTAGTGTATAGTGAGTATACATGTAGCATATGGGTTTACTATTTTATACTATTTTAGAAAGCCATGAAACAAGCATCCTTCATAAAAGTCATTTTGTCTGGTCTGTTTCTGGGTTCTCTCTGCTCTATACCATTGAGCTTTGGGTCTGTTTGTTCATCAGTGTTAGTCCTGATTCATCTAGTTATATATAGTAAGTCCTGAAGTCAGATTAACTTCTTCCAAAATATTTCTAGCAATTTTAGCTTCCTAGTAATTAGTAGTACCCTCATTGTTTCTGTATAAATAAACTGTTAGGGTACACTGATCAATAGAGTTGGGTACGTGGCTTGTTGGTAGGTGCTGGTCTAGCATTCACAAAGCCCTGGTCTCAGTCCTTAGCAGCACACAAGCGGAGTGAGGTGGCACGTGCCTGTAATCCCAGCATTTGGGAAGTAGGATAGGAGGATCACAGCTTCAGTCATCCTTAGTTATGTAGCAAGTTTTGAGATCAACTTTGACTACATGATACCTTTTCTCAATGTGTGTGTGTGTTAATATTTAGGTACTAATAGTAATACTAATTAATTAGGTATGGTCTGTGTAGGTGTATGCTGTACCAAACCACCATTTAACAAGAGAATTTTATTTTGAATAGATGCATAAAAGTTAGAGAATTGAGTTTTTGGAGACTGCTAATTCTTTATTATTTACCTCTGTTAAGAGAGGGCAGAGGAACGGCTTAGTTGGAACACATGAACATGAGTTTGCTTCCCAGAAGGCATGTAAAAACCCCAGTGTAGTTCTGTACGCTTGTTGTCTCAGAGCCACGGAGGGAAGACTACTAAGTGCTTGGGCCTTCCTGGCAGAAAGCTCAGCTCTTCCCATGCACATTGCAGGCCGGTGTTGAGAAAAGCTGGACAGTACCTCAGGAAGGACACCCAGGGCTGTTCTTGGAAAAGATACCATAATGAAGTTTTAGTTGTCAGATTTATTAGTCTTAGAGTATGAGTAAGTAATGTTCTAAGATGATCAAAACAGACATACATACATATATAGATTTAAGAGGGTAATACAAAATAGTAATTGTATATTTGTGGATTTCTATAGATCCCAAGTAAAAAAATAGAGATTTTGTTACCAATCCATAATTAAAAGATTAGTGAGAGTCTGCATACTGTTGGACTTACATTACTATTTATAATATGTAAATATTTATAATACAACTTTATAAATAAAGTTTCTAAATAAAGTGCAGTTTGATGACATTTAATATTCCATTGTATAGTTTCAAGCAATTTATTTGTAGTTTGTAAGTGTTGGATTCAGTTATATGATACAAATTTGTATTTTCTAGTCACGAGATTTGGCAATATGGTAGAAATATAAATATTTATGCAGCCGGGCGTGGTGGATGCACGCCTTTAATCACAGCACTCGGGAGGCAGAGGCAGGCGGATATCTGAGTTTGAGGACAGCCTGGTCTACAGAGTGAGTTCCAGGAAAGCCAGAGCTATACAGAGCAACCCTATCTAAAAAAAAAAAAAAAAAAAAAAAAAAAAGATACAAATATTGGCCTCTACCCAGTTACTTAAGTGCTAGTCAGATTTCTGTGTTTCCTGGAAATAAAAAGCTGTGTTCTTTATGATCTTTCTTACAGACACATTTGAGTCAAGCTCTGTGTTAATTTAAATAAGGAAAACTTATTAAAAAAATGCTGTGGGAAAAAATACACAATGCTGGTGATGGGGCAATCCTATATAAATCCTGTGCTGTTTATAAAGTGAGCATTGTTACCTACATTAACAATGCTTTCATCTCAAAGGCAGTCCTTCATGGTTAGTGAGGGACTTTGAAAATACTGGTAAATTTAAGAGTCCTTCTCAGGGTAATTTTGTTTTCTTAATGAGTAGTATTTCCAGCTACAAATTCCTTTCAAGTAAATTGCCATTCTTTTAAAAAAGTACACACTTACAAAAATAAATGTATCAGTTTCTAATTGAAAAAAAAAATAAAGTGAGCATTGTCAACAGAGTATAAATAACTAAGCAGTATGTAAGCTACATGTCACCTTAGTGTTCTGCTGCTTTGAAGAGACACTGTGACCAAGGCAGCATTTATAAAGGAAAGTGTTTAATTGGGGGCTTGAGTACAGCTTCAGAGACTTCATCCATTATCATTGTGGTGAACAGGCAGGCATGTTGCTAGAGAAGTAGCTGAGAGATTTAATTCCTGACCTTCAGACAGCAGGCAGAGAGAGACAGACTCTGGGACTATGTAGGCTTTTGAAACTCAAAGCCCACCCCAGCAACACACGGCTTCCAAAAAGGACACACTTCCTAACCCTTGCACACATTTCATCAGCTGGGAGCTTTGCACACACATGCATGAGCTTGCGAGGGCCATTCTCATTCAGGCCACCACAGAGGGCTGTTAGGAAGTCCATACAAGCCCCACTTTCAATGCTAATTTTCATATATATATGACTTCACACTCAAGGAAGTAGAGGCTTTTAGGATATCTTACTGGTTTTAAATTTTGAATTACATATGTTTTATCTTGTATATCTATTTTGATGTCATGTGAAGCATTTGACTTATGCATTGTATGATGAACAAAGTGTGAGCTGCCTCTTTTTTTTTTTCTTGTCAGTCATAGCTCCTCATACGTGGTCTCTCCCAACCCTCTGTTTATCCTGGACGTGGTCACTGTGTTTATGCACGTCTGCGCGCTCACGCTACCATTCCTTCCCTCCATTCAGCGCTGCATTTGGAGAGCCATCTTGCCCATCATCTTGACTGCTATATGTTGTGGACAACAGTGATGTGACCACTATTTTCATTTAGTGTCACCATGTCCTTCTACTCCTTTTTACAATTAAATTTTAGGAAGTGCTGAGGGAAAATATTAAGCTGGAAAGGCAGAAGTCTAGTTGGCTCTTTACGTAGTATTGTCTGATTCTAAGCGTAGGGCACTGATGTGGTTTGTGCAAAGGACAATGCTTGTGGAGAATTGAGTCTAAAGTTTTCAGGCCTAACTCTGAGTCTGGGAGGAGGAGTGCACACACATGTGGGGAAATGTTTGGACATAACACACAGGCAAAGCAATGTAATGAATGTAATGTATCACCCACCTTCATCATTTATCAGTGTATGGTTAATTGTGATTTGATTATAATTTCTTGTATCCCAGGTTATTTAGAAGCAGAATAGAATTTATATCATAACCTTTTGGTTTAACATTTTTACATTTAACTGTTACATACTTAAAAATAACTTCATATCTACAATACTGATAGCCCATACAAATAAACTATCTTGATGTAATACACTTTGATAAGAGCTTAACTTTAGTCTGACTTAGTGGCTAGATCTAACCATCATATTTCTAGAACGAGAGAAATGGGCTATATAATGGAGAGAGCACATCACAGGATATAGGATAAGCGCTTCAGAGAATGGCAAGAAATAAATTAAAAACTAAGAAGGTATGAAACCATATATTACAAATATTGAGAAAACACATTCACCAAATAGTAGCAGTCATTTTTGAGAGCTGGTTTAAAAACAAACAAACAAAAACCATTTTAAAATGATCAAGAAAATAGGGTCAGTTGAGGCAGTTTGGTTGCTGACAACATAGGGATACTGTGAAGGAAAGGCCAGATAAGCTGGACTAATGGCTTCAGTTATACTTTTCATAAGTCTTTGTGTCTTAGGAGATACATACTGAACCTTTATGATTAAAAGCCAGGAGTTAGCCGGCGGTGGTGGCGCACGCCTTTAAGGATGTTTTAGTAGTAGACCTACTTTAATAATTTGTAATTTACTTCTCATTGCTATTACCAGATTCCTTTCAGATTATTTCTAGTATTAATTTCCTTTATTAGAAACTTCACATTGTGACTACGCTCTGTTCTGTCATTTCTTTAAGGTGATGAGCATGGTGTCAGGATTTGCACCCTTGATCTCTGCAGGGATCTTTTCAGCCACGCTCTCGTCAGCACTAGCATCTCTTGTGAGTGCTCCCAAAATATTTCAGGTAAATATTTTCATATTACTTTTAATGAAGGAGATGTTAAAATAATATTTCAAATTTTAGATTGTTGTTATATTCAGATAAATTACCTTTATCTGAAAGTGTTTGTTTGTATATACATATATCAAGATTGGTATAAATTTTATTTGTATAAATGCTATGTAGGACTGTTCAAACATTGTTGCATTTTCCTGCTGTCAAGGTATATGTCTTGAAGTGTCCTTTTAGAAAGGATGACTGGAGGGTCTGGAGAGACTGCTTACCAGTACAGTGTCATGCAGAGGACCCAAATTCAGTTTCCATTATGTACATAGGGTGTATATAATCTGCTGTATCTTTAGACATACATATATAATTGAAAATGATAAAAATATCTTAGGGATAGAAATAGGTTTTGAGTTTTGGCATACTTAACATAAAGGTTTAGGATTATTGTCAGGGTTAGGAGTGCAGTGTAAGACTCTAAGTTAGGACTAGTAGATAATGGTTTCAGTTAGCATGATGCCAACTTAAATGTTTTATGTGGCTCGTATTACATTAATTTATAGAAGATGAAGTGATAGCTAGGATGAATATTGCTTCCTGTAGTGATCATTAAGCATCTAATACTAATTAGGAAATTACTTTAATTACCATATCAGATAAATGTTGATTTTTGTAGCCTTCTTAATACTGTATTTGTAGCCAGAAAGTATAGTAATGGTATCTAATATGATTTTTAAGGCAATATCTATTAAGATTTGAAGAAAACTAGTTAAACTTTATACTTAGGGTTTTTCATCTTTTTAAGTTTCAGATTTGGAGTTGGTTTTCTTTTTTTTTTAAAGATTTACTTATTTATTATTTTATTTATATGTGTATACTGTAACTGTACAGATGGTTGTGAGCCTTCATGTGATTCTTGGGAATTGAATATTTTAGGACCTCTGCTTGCTCTGGTCCATCCGGCTAGCTCCGGTCAGTCAGTCAGTCCCACTTGCTCAGTCCCTGCTTGCTCCTGCCCAAAGATTTATCATTATCCATAAGAACACTACTGTAGCTGTCTTCAGACGGGCCAGAAGGGGGCGTCATATCTCATTACAGGTGGTTGTGAGCCACCATGTTGTTGCTGGGATTTGAACTCAGAACCTTTGGAAGATTAGTCAGTGCTGAGTCATCTTGCTAGCCCTGGAGTTGGTTTTCTTAAAGCCATAGGTACACTGTATTGTAATGCCAACTTTTAGGGGTTTTTTTGTTTTTGTTTTTGTTTTTACTATATTTGAATGTCTGCTTTTCTGATTTTTCATAGAGTTTCAACATGGGATGAGGGTAAGACAAACAAAATCTTTAGCAGTGTTACAAACCAACTACCCTTCAGCTGTTTGAACTATTTACATGTTCTTTATAGTCTGTAGGTGAAACACTGAGAGACAGGAAACAAAAAGTATCAGAAATGAAAGACTTGAGCTTCATTCTTGATTAACCTACTTTAACTGTTTGCAAATTTGTACATCTTAATTTTCATGTGTTTTGTTTTAATGTTTTTATTTTTTCCCTTGGGTTAGGCTCTATGTAAGGACAATATCTACCCAGCTTTCCAGATGTTTGCTAAAGGTTATGGGAAAAATAATGAACCGCTTCGTGGTTACATCTTAACATTTCTGATTGCACTGGGATTCATCCTGATTGGTTAGTTCTGTGAATGGTATATCATGTAGGTTTTGATATATTTATAGTGTTACCTACAATCATGAATATTACATTATTAACAAAATGTGCCTTGATTTAGTATACTAAGTCACTTTCTAATCAAAGTAAAATATTGCAGATAGTAATGCCTGATATTATTTATTAAACTTACTGCCACTGTGTAAAAATTAGGGCTAGAAGGAATTATATTCTTTTTTTTTCTGTTTTCTTCTTTTCTTTCTTTCCGTCCTTTTTCTTTCCCCTTCCCTTTTCTTTCCCCTTTTCTTTCCCTTTTCTTTCCCCTTTCCTTTTCCTTTTCCTTTTCCTTTTCCTTTTCCTTTTCCTTTTCCCTTTCCCTTTCCCTTTCCCTTTCCCTTTCCCTTTCCCTTTCCCTTTCCCTTTCCTAATTCATGTAGCCCAGTTTGACTTGTTATTCACTATTGTAGCCAAAGATAATCTTGAATTCCTGATGGTCCTGCCTCTGTTTTGTAAGGAATAGGATTATAGGCACACACTACTACATATGATGATAGTGTAAGGAAGAGGATGCTGGTGTCCCCAAGAATGGTGGTGTCTCTGACAGGCATATGTAGAGTTATAGACCCGTCACTGCTAAGATAACAAGAGACTTTATGAAGAATTTTGTGTAGCCACTCAAATTAGTTGACTGTGAAAGTCCAATTATGCCATCAGTTGTGACACGCAATATAAGTTATCAATCTGTAGTAGATTTAACGGTGTTATGATGCTATTTAAAAATTAGAAGTACTTCAAATTTTGACATTTTAAATACCATTAACTCTCTTTTTTTCTTTTTTTGCAGCTGAATTGAACGTTATTGCTCCAATTATCTCTAATTTCTTCCTTGCATCGTATGCCTTAATCAACTTTTCAGTATTCCATGCATCACTTGCAAAATCTCCAGGTGATTTTACATTTTAAGAATTTGTATGTATTAATAGCTTTTATTTCAGAGGAAACCAAATTTTCCCGATTCCAAAATTTGGTTTGTATGAATTTTGTTCATTAAAGTGTTTTCTTTTTGTTACGTCAAATTCAAATTCAAGGTCTCTACCCTGAAGTGCACCAATGACAAGCTCTTACTCCCTTCGCTGTCACTTCCTTCAGAACATTGACAACAACATTTGTCATACTAAAGAATTATTTCCTATTTTAAAAATGTCTTTACTGTTTGCTTACCTGATTCGTTTCTCAGAGCATTGTCCTTATTTCACCACGGTACTAAGAATTGAGCCTGGTGCTTCTTCATGTTGGACAAGCACAGTTTCCTATGAACCTAAGCCCCAGCCCCCAGCGAGTGTTTTACACAATGAGTTCTGTGAAATCCTAACATAAGGGGGCTTTATTAACTGAAAAAGGACCATGAGGCTCTTTGTTATGAACAGACAAGGGTTGAAAATCAGTAAATGTGTAGAAAGTACAGAAGCATTTAAGTTTGTTGGACCAGGCTAAATCATGTGGGGTTCTCAGAAGAAGTATGAACATACATGCTTGAGCCTCAGTTTTACTTTCAAAATTAAAATTTATTGAATTAATTAAAAAATTTTTTAGCTATTAGTGACAAGTTTAAAACATCTTTTAATATTTTATGAGTAGTTTAAGTTCATAAACACCAAATGGAAACGTATGAGTGAGTTTACACCTAGATTTCATGAGATGGGTAGGTTTCTTGAAATGTTTTATTTATCTATTACAACCTAAGTGTGTCTCATGCTGAAGACTAGAGCATAAAGCTGCCCCACTAAGCGGCAGAATGAAGTCGTTCCTCTGTGTGCTGCTTCTCTAGTTTTCACTGTGGTTGGTTGAATTCAATTTTTAAAAGATGGTATTGACTGAAGGTCTGAGAAGAGCACTAATAGGAAAATATTGTTTTCAGTCATTAAGAATTATCAACACCAGTTGTGTTCAATAACAATCATTGACTTTACTGTTTTAGGGATTACCCTTGCATTTAGTGTGTAAAGTCATCTGGGTGTGGCAGCCATAAAGAAAGCTATTTTATACATGATTAAGCACCACTGTATAATAAGGCAGAGAGATCTGAGAAATGTTTTCTTTCTGTCATTGTTAGGATGGCGTCCTGCATTCAAATACTACAACATGTGGATCTCCCTTATTGGAGCAATTCTTTGTTGCATAGTGATGTTTGTCATTAACTGGTGGGCTGCGTTGCTCACATATGTGATAGTCCTTGGGCTGTACATTTATGTTACTTACAAAAAACCAGGTCAGTAGACTTTTGCTTGTAGTATTGTAAGCTAGAAAATATTTACAAGTTTTTAATGTAACTTTTCTTATTTAAGCATTCTTTGTATATTTGAAAAGGTCTCACATGTAAAATTGAAAATACCCTCTTTTCAAATAAGTTTTTTGTTCTTTTTGAACAACATTTAGCATCAGTAAACTATTTTAAAATGTTCCTATAGAATTTCATTCTAACCCATGAATTAATTATGACTGACCTTATTTTAAGAAAAATACTATACTAATGTTGTGTTGCACTTAGTATGTTTTAAAATTGTTCTTTAAAGTTGCAGCTTTGCAGCACTGCGTAACTACTGCTCGGATGTGTGTAGGTTGCCTCTTGTTTTAGAACTGCTATGTAGCATGGAATTCAAGGATTGGAAAGATATAGGTTTTCTAAAATATGTAAATATAATTGTTCTTAAACTGAGAGTTAGTGAATACCACTTTCCACATTTATCATGTCTAGGTTATGAGGGTAAGTGCTATTAGGATTGGTTCAGAATACAGAAAAAAGATCTGTCAAAAAAAGTTAGGAAAGTTTGGTTCACTGGTTAAACCAGAAGATGAATGGTTACAATACAGTCGTTTTAAACAGTGATGAAACACTCTTATGAAACATTTACATGAAATGATGAGCTTTGGATTCAGATGGAGGCTCTAGAATGAATGGACAAAGGAACTATGTTTTTAACTTCTAGAATAAGTTATTACTCTAAAGTACCTATGAAGCATATTTTAATATGTTTAAAATCATTGAAGGCTCAACATTTTCATTCAGCAGGAAAGGACATTTCCATGTTTAAATAGCTTGAGTGTATTTACCGTACCTTCATCTGCCCCTCTCCTTCAGGTCCTCCGCCACTGTTGCTAAGAGATTGTTTTGAGTTACGTGCACGTTTGCAGTGCCATTCATTGTCAAGCCTTTATTTAAAGTTATGCCTTTTCTCAAGTGCAACAACAGGCCTGATGGTAGTCTTATTCTACTATATCCTGGAATTATGTGAGGTTATAGAAGAGTTGTTTATTTTACATTTTTAACATGAAAATTCTACTCAATTTGCTGTCAGTCTCATGGATTTGAATTGTTTGCCATTGATATTACCCCACATGACGCTGTTTCCCCACAGATGTGAACTGGGGATCCTCCACACAAGCGCTGACTTACCTCAGTGCACTGCAGCATTCAATCCGTCTTTCTGGGGTGGAGGACCATGTGAAAAACTTCAGGTAGGTGATGGGTACCATTCTGCTCACTAAGTCCGTCACTCTTGAACCTATCGTTCTCCAGTACGTTCTGTATGGAGGACTACGGAGTACCCTGGGTGGGCTTGAACAGCTAGTTATTCAGAACCAGGTCATAGCAGAGTTATTACCTTCTTTCGAAAAAGGTTTTGTAGGTTTTGGATCTGTCAACTAATTTGTTTTCTCTTTGTAACCATGCTGTATACCTATTTATAAGTTTCTGTAAAATTTTTTATGTATAGATGTTTGCCCGTATGTATGTTTGTGCAACATTTGTGTGCCTGGTGCTGCAGGGGCCAGAGGAGGCCATTAGATCCCCTGGCACTGGAGTTACAGACAGTTGTGAACTGTTATGTAGGTGCTGGGAATTGACCCTCATAAGAAGTTGGTTGGTTTGTTTGTTTGTGATAGGGTTTCACTGTATAGCTCTGGCTGCCTGGGAATTGCCTTTGTGTAGACCAGGCTAATCTTGAACTCAGATCTGTCTGCCTCTGCTACCTGAGTGCTGAGATTAAAGGTAACCACACCATCCCTGGCCAGGATAGGGCTGGTTTGAGGTCTATCTTTGTCATTTTATTAAGACTAAAGATTGAATGCTCCTTGTGTTGCTGTTTGGGCGCCTGCCCATCTACTGTGCCTTTTTTTCAAGAGTAAAGACATCCCAGAGATCACAGCTTTGCATGTGAAGGGGAAGGGGATAGAGGAATGCAAGCCCTGTAGACAGTCTTTAATGTTAGAGTATTCTGGGCAGTTGATGTCAAGTATGACAAAAAATAGAAATTATTCTCTTGTGAGTTGTGTAACATCAATAAAGATATGAACAAAAGTCACAATTTTAAACCACCAAAAACTCACATGCACTTATAATTAATTGGATTTCTTTGAAGTTCTTTTTTTAGTCCAAGTTTGGTTTTTGCTGTTTACTTATTTATCTGTATAGCCCCAATGTTCTATAACTCAAGGATTCTGGCTGTATCCACCCCCAGCCCCCAAGTCCTGAGATTATAGGCATGTGAGTTTGAGTTTTTATGAAATTATAATAAACATGGCACAGAGAAGAGAGTTGGTGAAAATCTGCTGTGAGAACCAGTGTGTGCTTTATTCTCCATGTCTGCTTTCTTGTCCACAGGCAGCAGGCTCAGTGTTCAGCTGCTTTGTTACCTCCTTGTTGTGTGTTGACTTTATAAAACTGTTGGCCATGTGATCTCATTCTTGCTTAGATGTTATTGTCCCTCTTTTTGCACTTCAATTATATTTTATGGTGTTACTTTGATAATTTATATTTAGCATTTATTTTTATGACTTTAAACAAGGTGGACACAGTGTAATTTTCTTTTTTTCTTTTTGGCTTTTTTGTTTTATTAGAACTAATAATCCCCACCACACACACTTTTTGTAGCTTGTATCTATCTCAGCCTTCATCAGTGTTCCCCAAAATTAGATTTACTTGAAGTTTCTTTCTCACTATTTCCTTTTTCACTCGTTGGGTTCTTAGATGCATCTGAAGTGTAGCTCTTATGCTCCCTGGCAAGGAAGCTGTCTGGGCATTGGTGCTGAGGTCTGCCAATCAAGTCCTCACTGTGGATTAATGTGGCTTTGCTCATTCTTTATAGAATTTAAGACATCTTAAAGGCTTTGTTTTTGATCTGATTAGATTTCTCAGAAATGAATATTTTAAGCTGTTTGTGTGTCCTTGTTAACAGAGTTCTGAGAGCCAGGTAGGGAAGGAGGTGGAGGTTTCAGAGTTTTGCCCATGAATAACTTTCTGAGTCCTCTTCTTTAAGACTGCTGATCCTGCCCGGCTCCTCCAGTGTCTAGACCACAGAGGCCTTTAGCTGAGCAGATGCAGGCAGTTGCCCCCAGAGGGATGGAAGTGACTTGGCACTGCCTATTGCCTCTTATGTACACACGAGACCAGGGTTCTTGATTTTGGTTTCTCTGACACAGCTTCACTGCGGTGTGCAGAGATACTTGGAGATGCCTGGTTGCTGACAGCTTCCTGCTGCTGCCTTTGCGGTTTAGAATCAGTAGCTTCACAGCCTCCCGTTGTCACTCAGTGTCTCCTGCCAGTCTTCCCCTCCCTCCTGTGCTTGCTTTCGGGATTTGGTGCTTTACTCTCAGGTGTTTTTTTCCATGGGTTTCTGTGATTCTATAAGTTTAACAGAAATTTTATATTGGTAAGAGGAGACTCTAAATTATCCTTCAGGAAGCTTTTTTAAATGCAGTAATTGAATAAGAAAGGCATTGGTAGATGTCCAGGCAGGGATGGCTCCTGGCAGGTAGGCAGATTTGGTCATTTGGCTCCCCTCGTCCTTATGTATTGGCATTCTGCTGGTCCCTAAAAGATACGACTTGTTGTCATGATCAGAGTGATCAGTGTGTCCATGGAGGCCTGGAAAGGAACACCTTTCAGGTTGTAAGTTACTCATAGTTACTTTATTCTGAGAACACGGTGAGGGGTCATCTTCTGTAGCTAGAAAATCCTGCCACCTGCAGAAATTGAAAAGCATAGAGTCAGAAGAGGGCACTGAGCAGGCTGTGCCATGATGTTGCTTTTGATTACCCCAAAGCATCTCTCTCAGAAAGAATTGATATGTGACCTACTTTATTTACTAAAATTCCAAATAAGTCAGTATTTTAAAAAAATCTTTATTAATGCTTTTATTATTTTAGGGACTACTATAACAGTTAGTGTCTAAGTTAGAATTTTTAAAAAAGATTTATTTAGTTTTATATATATGTATCTATGTGTGTGAATCAGAAGAGGGCATCAAATCCTCTGAAATGACAGGCTGTTTTTAGTCAACAACTTTAAACTTAAAAAACCTGAAAGGTGTTTTTTTGCAGGCCAAGAAAACCTCCCGTGGTCCTGTCAGAAGCGGAAGTGCTCGTCCCCACTGAGCATTTCTCCAGTTCTTACCTTAGCAACTCTAGTCAGGTCCTTGCTTGTCTAAGTGTAGATGTGGAGAATTTAAGGAACTTCACTAATCGTTTTTGGTGGATAAAGTGGATATTGACTGCTATATAAACAAGATTGATCTCCTCTAGTTAATGAAAATCAATTTATTTTTCAAGTAGGGTTTCCTTCTGTAGTCCTATCTTGGAACTTGCTATATAGACGAGGTTGGCCTCAAACTCAGAGATTTGCCTGCCTATGCCTCCTGTGTGCTGGGATGAAACCCAACCAAAAAACTGTAGTTTAAAACATCTAAGTATTTTGTCAACTTCTCATGTTTATATAGATAACTGAATGCAGTTTTGGCATTTGCCATTCTTAACTAGAACTAAGAGATTTTAGCCCAGTAGAACTAACTGGGCTAGATAGATCAAACTGCTGTATTTGATTTTACGTATCCAATAGTCTTAACCGTAAGCTTAATTAGATGGATGGTTGATATGTGAGGTCTGTGTCATTATGGAACTTAACCTGTTTATATTATGGGTTAGTTGTGCTCAGTAAGTTTTACAGGATCTACAAAGTGACTGGGATCGTTATGACCTTTGAAGATAAAAGTTGTTATGCTGTTTATAAACAACATGGTAATTTCTGTAGTATTCCCAGAAACGCAGTAGAATTGTTGTAGAGATACATCTGGGGCGGTATTTGTTATAAGGCTTTGTTGTTATTGTTATTTATTTTTATTTTGAGGCATCTTCTTAGCAGAGCTGTTAGGGAGGTTTGCATTCTCTTTAACATTTGCTTGTATTTATGTGTATTTGCACATGTGCCCTGTGTCTGTGGGTGCTTTTGATGGCCAACTGGAATTATAAGCAGTTGTAGCCCCTGACTTGGCTGCCAAGATCTGAACTTGCGTCCTTTGGAAGGATTAAATAAAGATGATCCTTTTAAAGTTCTTGTGTAGCTATGTTCTTAGAGAAACTACATAAAAATTTCAAACTGTTCTAATTTTTTTTTTTTTATTTTAAATTAGACCACAGTGCCTTGTAATGACAGGTTCTCCAAACTCACGGCCTGCTTTACTTCATCTTGTTCATGACTTCACGAAAAATGTTGGTTTAATGATCTGTGGCCATGTGCATATGGTATGTATTGCTCTTGTTTTCTATAGTAAACTTTTTGATTCATCAAATGGGCTGTGAATAATATACCTTCTAGATTAGAAATCATTAGATGGATCTGTAGGAATTTTTGAGATATTTTCTTCAAAATACCTTTTTCTTTAAACAGTTGCAAAATAACATATTTTAAAAGATCTGGATATTTTATACCTTAGTTATTTTAACCAGTAAGTAAAATGTCTAAAATAATATGTTTTCACCTCAAAGGTAGTGCATTTTTTCTCTTAGATCATTTTCAATATTGAAAATAATTGTGAATTTATGCCTCACCTGCTCTGCGGAAGGAACTAAGTGGCTCTTTTTTGTGGTACCCCCTGGTCAGTTGTGTTAAGATGAAGCTGAGCATCTCCTCCCTAATTGGCTGTTAGGAATTCGTTGAAGTTAGGTACAAACTTTGCACTTTATGTAAGGAGCACACGGTAATAGGAGTAGATGCTGATGCTGGGGAAAGGTTCCTGTGGTCCAAATCATTGGGAGAAATGACAGGGTTTTTCTGTGAAGCAAGTTGTCTTGATGCACAACAGAGTGTGCCTGCTGCTGAGTAAGCAGTGTGCTGTTAGAGGCCGAGGAGAGTTTTGAAGAAGCTCAGGTCTGTTTGAGATACATTGTAGATGCCAATCAGAGGGTTCTCAACTTGGTTACTGGAGAGGGAGATGGAGATGGTTGGATAGATAGAGATTCCTTGAGGATACTTTAATTACTTTTAGAACCTGAAAATGTTTTGGTTTCTAAACATGATGATGACAACATCTGCCAGTGTGTTAGCAGAAAACAATCGAACAAAGATGGTGGGAAGCCCAGGCCAAAGCACCCCGGACTCACCATGTTACTGCACACATCCTGTGACACAAATGCATATGTGTTGCTCTGAAGAAACAACACTAAGTGAATGAGGGGGCTGCAGAGTTTGTTAAATAACCATTTGGTCAAGAGAATGAAGGGAAGCCAAAGAAAAATGTGAGGAAGATTGCCAAGAAATGCAGGCTGTCTTCACTGAGAACTGTTTCTAAATCTGAGTGCAGTTAAAAACAAGCCTTTAGGAGTAACAAATGTTGGGCTGGAGAGATGGCTCAGAGGTTAAGGGCACTGACTCCTCTTCTAAAGGTTCTGAGTTCAAATCCCAGCAACCACATGGTGGCTCACAACCATCTGTAACAAGATCTGACTCCCTCTTCTGGAGTGTCTGAAGACAGCTACAGTGTACTTACATATAATAAATAAATAAATATTAAAAAAAAAGAGTAACAAATGTTAGGCCATTGGGGGGGGGGGGTTAAAAAAAAAACAACAGAAAAAACTAGAGTGCCGTTTCTTCCTCAGCACTGCTCCCTTATTCAGGCACCAGGAGTTATGGTGTGCATTCTTTTGCACTGCCTGTAACAGTTGCTTTTAGTTGCAAAGCCACACGGGCTTGTGTGGAGGGCCTGTTGTCAACACTGACCTCTCAGATAGGGTAAATAGAGTTTTCCAGTTTGTCTCTAACTCATCCCTTGAAGCTGGTGCTTTGAGCCCAAGACATTATAAAAATGGCAACATACTTAGGAAAGATTGAATTTTCCTCTACATAGTTATTTTTAAGACAAATACTTTTAAATATTTGGACATTTTTGTATTATATACTCATGCCTAACAAATTTTATATGTTGCATAAAAGGATAAAAACAGAATTTTGAGTTAGCAAAGCTCATTTGCTTCAGCTAGGAGCAGAAGAATATGTTTTCCTTTGATTTTCAATTATATCCTCAAGTTACTGTGATTTAACAACCCAGACACTTAGACCAAACAAAAATCAAACTAGTAAACTTTCTGAAGAGAAATAGAAGGCTCTTATTTTGCTTTCTGTAATCTCTTTTCCATTTTCGTAATTGCAAATTTCTCTCATTAATTTAGGATTGAAATATTTTGTTTAAAATCTTATTTGCAGTCCCCCTTCTCCAGGCAGCAGCAGAGCTCCCCTGTTTTGTATAATCTTACTTATTAGAATTCCTTCCCTGGAGAACAGGAGGCAGTTACTGCACGCTTTCCTCAGCTCAACACTGAGAAGCACATTCCTTCACACTAGTATAAGAGAATGGCTTTTGTATGTGAATTTGTGTAAAATGGATTGTGTTTTAAATACAAATCTGATAATTTAATTTAAAGGGCCCCAGAAGACAAGCTATGAAAGAGATGTCCATTGATCAAGCCAGATATCAGCGATGGCTCATTAAAAACAAAATGAAGGCTTTCTATGCTCCGGTTCACGCAGATGACTTGCGAGAAGGTGCACAATACTTGATGCAGGTGATGAGCCTTTCCCGTGGTGCATGTGGCTAAAGCTCCTGGGTCCTCCTCAGGTCTTTCCTCGTGGTACTATAAGTGCATATCACTTAAATATCTCTAAATCACCTTTTTTTTTTTTTATAATTTAGAAAACTACAGAAATTTTGTGTTGTAGGATGTCACCTTAGCTTGTTAGTCTCTTTCTGTTAGCTATTTTTCACTCCAGCTACCCACTAGGTTTGTTTTTAAAATGTTGAGTCATAGCTATCTTTATTTGACTTTTCAAAAAGTTGTTGTCCTTTGTATCTCTGTTCATTTGCTAGCTCTAAGTTTAGACTCCTTTCACTTTGTGTAGCTTACAGGCACCGCAGTAGGAGACTTAGAGTCAGTCCCAGTTTAAAGTGTTAGTGCTGCTGCTTTCTTGTGGATTTTGGACCAAACTATTTGCCTAACTCCTGTCTATGTCCTAAAGATAATAGGGAGATTATAAATTGAGACAGCACTTAACACTTTAATCTTAAAAACCAACCAACTGAACATTAAAAGTAGAAGCAACTTTTAATGACTGTGACCATGGAGCTGTCTGTTAAAGGTGGAGCGAGGTCCCCAGTGTTGTCTTGAGCCGGTCCTGTTGAACTTGTTAGAATTTAGTTTAGAATGATCAGTAATCTTTAAGAAGGATAGGCACCGAGTAGGGTTGCTAAGTAATTATCACATTTATATGGAAAGCACTGTAACTCAATAGATGGCAAGAAATAGAAGAGAGGCCAGTTACACAGAAAATTCACTGTATGACACAAGGGTTATCTGTAATAATTGCTTGTCTATGAAAAAAGTTTGAGATAAGTCCTTACAAAGACTGTTCATAAGCCATATTGACCCAAGCTTTGATGTGTGCCTTTATAATCCCAGAGTTTGGGATGCTGAGGATTACCGTCAGTCAGAGACCAGCCTGGGCTACGTGGTAAGAGCAAGCCTTCCATGGCTGCAAAACAGAAAGGAGTGAAAGGAATCAGAGGAAAGCTAGAGAGAAATAATAGCAACCCTGTGCCCATATCCACAAGGGTTACTACTGCCACATACAGAGAAGTGGGACGTTTTTTGAACTGTTACATACTCCATGTCACAGTCGCTATTGGACAAGAGCCTAGCAATTTAAAGAATCTCAATCTCTCTCTCTCTCTCTCTCAATCTCTCTCTCTCTCCTTCCTTTTCTCCCTCCCTTCCTTCCTCCCTCTTTTATGACACTAGAGAACAAAACGAGGCTTCATGCACACACCTTTTTACATGTAAAGAAAACTCTATGAAATTTATGTTCCAGGCACAAGAAACCTTAGAGTGGTTGGCCAGGGTTGTCTATGTATGTATAATAATTTTTATGAAGTAATTTTTTCCTTAAATCTCATTAGCACATAGATTTCTGTTTCTCTGTCACAGTGAACAGGTGGTGAGGCCCAAGGCAGAGGCAGGTAGATCTGTAAGCTTGAGAACAGCCTTGTCTACAGATTTCCACGATAGCCAGGGCTACAGAGAAAACCAAAAAATAAATAAAAAAACCAACAAAGACAAACAGACAACCCCCAAACAGATAGTCATACACTTACTTTCTCTGTGATTTTAAATCTAATGGATTTCTCTTGCTATTATTCCATTTATATTGCTAGCCATAATATTTGGAAATGCTTTTACTTAATAGTTGAAGACAAAAATGAAAACCCTACAGCCTATTCTTCCTTCTGTTATGGTTGTGATGACACATAGAAACTGACACAGCAAATGCAGTTCTGATCACTGAGTTCTGGCACAAGGTGCACAGAGATCTGTGCTGAAGATCTAAAGACAACACTGTGGGAGGGAAGGCTCAATGTGAAAGGGAAGGCTGGTGTGTGTAAGAAGCCGGGTGACTGCACTGTGAGGTGACGCATAGGGGTGGAGTCTGCAAACTGATTTTCAGAGCACTAGTGAAGAATGTTTGGGAAAAGATCATTTCCTCAGTAGTAAACTGTTGTTAATTACATACTCCTTCATGGAAACTGGAAATAAAACCTCTCTCATAATAGCTACCCTGAGTAAAGGATTGAAGTTGAGAGAGATATATGTGGAAATGAAAAACATATAGGGAGTTAGTTACTACAGTAATGCCACTGAAAGCCTCAGTACTTGAGTATCTTAGAAGGTGTTTATTCCTAACTTTATAAAAATTAGAGCTTTAAGGGACTACAGCTCAGTAGAAAACCGAGACCCTGTGCTTTTCTGATTGTGAATATAAAATGATACTGACTTTGAAAAATTAGGTTGATTGTTCCTTAAAAAGGTAAACTTAAGCCGGGCGTGGTGGCGCAGGCCTTTAATCTCAGCACTCGGGAGGCAGAGGCAGGCGGATTTCTGAGTTTGAGGCCAGCCTGGTCTACAAAGTGAGTTCCATGACAGCCAGGGCTATACAGAGAAGCCCTGTCTTTGAAATCAAAAAAAAAAGAAGGTAAATTTGAAATGACTTTAGTGCTACATTCCTTGGCTTTTACAAAACTGAAGGAAGGAACTGAGGCAGATGGAGATATTTTAATGGAGATATTTCGCTGCACCATCATCACTGTAGCCAAAGGTACAAAGGTATGAATTAGAACAATTGAAGGGCCCATCATCAAATAAAGCAAACTGTGGCATGTATACACGATGGTATTTGTCTATAGAAAGGAATTGAGTTATACTAATTACATTAACCTAGAAGACAGCCTGCTAAGGGCAGAAAGCTAAATACTAAAGTTGTGTGATTTCATTCATGAAGTGACCAGAGAGAATTCTATTAACTGTCCAAGGGGCCACAGGGGAAAGCCTGAGTAGCAGTTGTGGGCTTTCTGACTGGGGCGATGATTACTTGGCAGCACTGTGGACGTGATGCATGCTGCTTCAGTGCTAAGCTGTTCACTTCTCCCCTCAGCTCACTTACATGCGTGGACTTGGAGGTCAGTCTCCACGCCATTTGTGGA
Organism: Mus musculus; assembly: GCF_000001635.26. NCBI lineage: Eukaryota > Metazoa > Chordata > Mammalia > Rodentia > Muridae > Mus > Mus musculus. The sequence goes on from NC_000084.6 coordinate 57,924,853, forward strand.
TGTTATGCCCTCATGGTGTTTTGTTCTTGTTTGGAGACAGGGTCTTTCACTCTTTTCCTGGAACTTGACAATTTGTGTAGCATGGCTGGCCCGTGAGCCCCAGAGAAATGCCAGCCTTTACAGCCCACCATTGGTATTTTTACATGGGATCTGAGGGTTGCAATATGGTCTTCATACTCAGACTACAGTCAGTTTCTCCCCAAACTATCTCCTCAGCCCCTATCACAATTTTTAAGATGGCATAACATCTCCAAACCCAAATAATGCAGTCCCAGGATACAATTTCTTGACCAAGCCCACTCAGTCAGTCAACAGATTCTCCAGTGCGAGAGTGAGAATTTAAAGGAAAAAAAGACAGTTAGACAACATTGTAGGGTGACTCCAGTCAATTCTGAGACTGAAGGTAAATTTTTATTTTTCAACCTACTTTTTATACCATTTTAATTACATGCAAGTATTTTGGGCAAGCAGTACAATAAGGAACTAACAAAGCAGCATGGAATTGTATGTGCTGTGCTGCCATGGCTTGTCATAATGACCAAAATACTTGAGCCCACTTCCTTGTCCAAGCCCCAAATCTTGCCTGAAGCCTAGTTCTTCTGTTCCATCCTAAGACTAAAATTCCTGCCTTACCTTACTTCACTATTACAGCCTAAAGTTAGATTCTTGCCAAAACTTACTTCCTTATTATGCTAATGTCAGAGTCTTGCCTGAAGCCCATTTTTTTGTCCTTAGCCAATGTCAGACTACTGCCAAGCAGTACCCCAAATGGCTTTCCACAATTTCTCATTGTACTTAAAGCAAAGAAAACGCATAGGAAAGAGATGTTAATGGACTTTGAGGGATAACTGTTAATTATGTTGAGTTACAGCTCTTTAATTTGTGTATGTGTGTGCATTAATGTGTGTTTTTTTAAAGACAGGATCTCCTTATATGTCTCTGTAACATGTAGCCCACAACACTCACTATATGTATACCAGACTGGCTTTAAACCCATGAGTTGCAGTCCTGTCTGCCTCCTGAGTGTTGGGATTGCAGGCAGGTACCACCGTGCTTGGCTTGCATTGTAGCTTTTGGTGACACTGAAAAATACTTTGAACTATTATGGAAGGGAATCAAAGAGATTTCAGAAGGAATATTTGCATAATTAAAGTTAACTCAGTTTCCTGCTGATAGAATTCAGAGCTCAAGACAATAGTCTTACATCTAAGCCTTAGTGGCTATTACTAAAATACATCATGGAGGATGGAGGTGAATACATTGGTTTTTTTTTTTTTTGTTTTTTTTAATTAAATGTTATTTTGGTTAGCAAAAGTACACATTTCTTTTTGTCATTAAGATATAAAAATGAATTTAGATGTTTTTGAGAGTTTAATTGTAGCGTCTATTTTTATTGTGTTTTAGTATGAGTAATTTGGGTCAATTCCTTTTTTTTTTTTTCCGGTCAATTTCATATTGTAATTTTTAAGAAAAACTCTCAGTGTAAAAATATTTCATCTTTTAAAAATTCTTTTGTTGAACAGTCTGTATTAAAGTTATCTTTGTATATTTTAGGCTGCTGGACTTGGTCGTATGAAGCCAAACACACTTGTCCTGGGATTTAAGAAAGATTGGTTACAAGCCGATATGAGGGATGTGGATATGTATATAAACTTATTTCAGTAAGTATCTTCTAAATTGTTATGTACTTGGCAGAAAAAAATGCAACTTACAAAGCATTCACTCATTTGTTTAAAACAATTTTTATGTAGTCTTTTCTTTTTTTATTGGTTATTTTATTTACATTTCAACTGTTATCCCCTTTTATGGTTTCCCCTCCTCAAGCCCCCTATGCTCTTCCCCCTCTTCCCTGCTCCTGTGAAGGAGCTCTCCCACCCACCCATCTACCTCTGCCTCTCCACCCTGGCCTTCCCCTACTTGGGGCATCGAGTAGGACCAAGGACCTCTCCTCCCATTGATGCCAGATAAGGCCATCCCTCTGCTACATATGCTGCTGGAGCCATGGCTCCCTCCATGTGTTTTCTTAATAGGTGCAGAAAAATGAATGACCCCATGAACTGTCTGGGTTTTAAAATGAGGACCTATTAACAAAATACCGATGTCTCTTTTACACAGAGCACGGACAGATATGTACAATACTTACACAAATGTACATGTGCAAACAGATCTACAAAACAGCTTCTGTGTGTGCAAAATCGTTTGTTACCCTTGCCTTTTTCATTATATCTTTATTAGTTTTTTGATAATTTCAGTGCTTTGGAACATATTCATCCCCTTCAACTCTTTCCTTTCTACCAGCCTTTCCCATCCAATTTTGAGATTTACCCCCCACCCCTTTTCTAATTGACTCCTTTTTTTTTTTTTTTTTGCCCAGCTAGTGTGTTCAGTCTACTAGAGGCGGCATTAAAAAACCTGACTCATTCTCCCAGACACTACCAAATCCTCTGTCTTGGGATTTTGTCTTGCTGTAGCTTGTGCACGTTGTCACAATCACTGAATTCATAGTGCATCTGCGCTGTTGTGACTTGAAAAGTGTTTCCTGAAGGTATCCACCACCCTTAGCTCTTACAATCCTTTGCCCTCTCTTTGGCAAAGATTGAGCCTTGGGGTAAAGGGTGTGATGTGAATGTCCCAACTTTTTTTTTGCACGTTCATTAGTTAGGGTCTCTCAATTGACATCTACTGCAAGGTTTCTGATGCTCATGTCTATGGGCGCAGCAATAAGACATTAGGAATAGTTTTAATACTCAGTACTATGTCCATTAAACCAACTAATATGAATCCTGTCCTAGAGCCTATGTCCTCTTGAGCCATAGGTTCTTTGGTCCTTTTAATAGTATCAGTTATGGGTTCTTTCTCATAGACAAGACCTTAAAGGTTTTATGTTTTAAGACTTAAGTCTTAAACCGTCAGAAAATGGTTGGTTGCTCCCATAGCATTCTGTCACTCTCGCTCTGTGGCCATTTTCTTGTCAGGACAGTCATGGTTGGAGTTTGTAAGCTTCCTAGCTGGGTGAGATTGAGGCTTCCTTGTCTCCTTTAGCAGTGTGCATAGAACCTTCCAGCACCATGAACACTGGCCAGTAATGATGAAAAGATTTCAGACGAATACCAGCTTGATGTCTCCCTGATCTGTGATTTAAGTGTGTGGTGCTTTAGCAGTAGGCTTTTAGCATAAGTTCTGAAGTGTAGCCTGTAATGCTTGGAGGAGCCCATTGGCTAACAGCTCAAGAAATGGTAACTTATTCTTGGTGCCAGGCTTATTTGTTAGAATGGGGTATCTGTTGGGATATCGTCCTCTCCTTGTAGGGTACTCATTATATGTACATCTGTTTTACGAAGCTTCTACAACAGTGGTTTCCAAATGACTTTTTTTTAAATGCCTTTTATGGTAGTTATTCCTCCCCAGATTCCCTCCTCTCCTTGCCTCCCATCTTCCAGCCCAATTTAACCCATCTTATTCTGTTGGTCCCCTATTGTATTTTATACTACTGTGCTCTGTTTCCCCACCCTTGAAGGCCACTCCTCCCCAGTGCCCTCTTAATAAATTCCTGACTTCTAGAGCATTACAAATAGGATGCATCTCTGAACATTTAAAGGTGGCATCAACAGTGAGAGAGCACGCACCATGTTTATTTTCCTGGATTTGGTTACCTTATTTGGGTTTCCAGCTCCACCAATTTACTTGTGAATTTCATAATTTTATTTTTCGTAACAGCTGAGTAATTTTCATAGACATATATTAGATGTGAACTATACAACAGTGGTCTGTATAGACCCTGCTTTCTCTGTAACTAACCACATATACTTCTTCCTGTGTTGTAGCTGTAACTGAGCAGCGTTAGATTTCAGAATGTTGCTTTATAAGGTGTTTACTATGTCCTACACTGAGACGCTGCAAAGATTTGAGTTTGTTCCCACTTCCCTTGAGTTATTGTCATTGTTTGCAGTTACACATACGTGTTTGTCTTTTCCACTTGACGTGTCGTTCTGAGCTTACGGTTCTTATTTCCTCGGCGGTGTTTATCCTGCAGCTTAGCTTGTTCACATCGCTTTAACTTCCGGATTACAGCTTATCCAGCGAGTTCCTTTTGTTCTTGGCTTACTTTGCCTCTCTGGTTCATAGACTTTTGTGTATATATTTAATCTTAACAATGCTGTTGTAGAACTGAATTCTTTAATAAGAGTTTCTTGGATTTTGCCAGATAGAGTTGTTAAAATTTGAAAAGTACTTTTCTTAGTATTCTAGGATTTGCTCAATACATTTTTACATTGAGAATTCACATTGTGCCATTATCATCAATATTATTAGTTTAAAAAACAAACATCAGGGAGAAAATCTTGTCTTTAGCAGAGTGGTTTGAATATGGAATTGGGATGCCAGTTTTCCTTGTAATTCACTGAAGTTCTCTCTACTGCAATTCCTGCTATGTCTACAGATTTTTTTCATAACTTATTTGAAAAGTCTTTTAAGAAATGATCAGAGGTCATACAGTAGGTGACAAACAAGAAGCCTTTAAATGTTAGGTGATTTTGTGGACTTTGTGCCCTCGTGTTATTTGGCGAGGAGAATCTCCTTGTAGCTACCTAGTTCTGTACTGTGCACATTGTGTATATGGTAGCTCAGAAAAGGAAGACAGTAGAAAGAAAGATTAAATCATGGGCTATCAAAGTGTGAGAGCTGTGCTGTACTGTTTCCTCAGGCTCAAGAGCAGTGGGATGGACTAAGCATCCTAGAGAACAGAGCCTCGGCAGTGTGGAAAATGGTTTAGATACACCGACTGCATTAGTTGTAGCTTCAGGTTGCTTATAACTGCAATCTTTCACAGACATTCAAGTGCACATGCCTACAAACAGACACATAATGAGAAACAAAACAAAACCTAAAATCAAACAACCAAACAAACCTGTTCCTACTCTAAGAGGCTGCTACGTAAGTCAGTCACCGCAGTTTACGGTGGGTGCTCATTGTGGGAAGTAGGTTGGGAGGTGGTTTTGTTGAGAGTAGGTACAGAAAACTAGACCACACAAGGCTTTATGGCATATGAGGTCATGTGTGCATAAGTTCCTGACCAGAGCATCGTGTGGCATGTCACTCTAATGCACACTTACATAGTTTCCTAGGGTGCTACAGAAGAAAGGGGTGGGATTAGGACCTAACATGATTCATCTCTCACTGACTGATTTTCAGAGCATATGAAAGAGAGCAGACATTTAGAGCTGAAAGTCATTTTAGAGAGCTGTGATTCCCTTCATTTTATACAAAACATAAACAGTTACTGTGCTTCTTCCCTCCATTATAGTGATGCTTTTGACATACAATTTGGAGTTGTGGTTATCCGCCTGAAGGAAGGACTGGATATATCACACCTCCAAGGTCAGGGTAAGTACTCCTTACATTAAGATTTATTTTTCATTTTTATTGGTTATTTTATTTACTTACATTTCAAATGTTATTCCCCTTCCCAGTTTCCCCTCCACAAAGTACCTCTCTTCTCCCCCTTCCCTCCCTCTATGAGTGTCTCCCCTACCTGCCCAGGCACTCCTGCCTCAGCGCCCTAGATGCCCCTACACTGGAGCATCTATCGAGCCCTCATAGGACCAAGGGCCTCTCTTCCCATAGATGCCTGACAAGGCCATCTATCCTCTGCTACATGTGCAGCTAGAGCCATGGCTCCTCCCATGTGTACTCTTGGTTGGTGGTTTAGTCCCTGGGAGCTTTGGAGGCATCTGGTTGGTTCTTCTTGTTCTTCCTATGGAGTTGCAAACCCCTTCAGCTCCTTCAGTCCTTGCTCTAACTTCTCCATTGGGGTCTCCACGCTCAGTCCTATGTTTGGCTGCAGACATCTGCATCTGTTTTGATCAAGCTCTTGCAGAGCCAAAGTACGAGTTACTTGGTTAGAAAGTTGTGCCTAATTGTAAGTTCTTCATTCACTTACATAGATGCCATTTTCTTCATGACACAGCTCACCATCTTAAGATTAGGTGTGCTTTCGCCAACCATGTCTGTGTCTTCTCTCTGTACAGCTCATATGATAGCTTTATTTTCCATTAATTATTACTAATGGAGAGTATAAAATTTAGTATAAATCGTGGCCTTAAGAGAAACAGACATTAGTTATGATTGTAAATTGGCCAAACTTGTTTTTAAAAAATAGAATGAGAAAAATATTTAAATCATTATTAAAATATTTAAATTACTACTTAGGCTGTAAAAGTATTAAAAACACAATGTATAATCTTTAAAGTATTTTAAAATAAAGGTTAAATTTAAGATATAATTTACTTGCCAACTTTATGAAAGTGGAAATTTCTATATCCTTCAAAGAATTTTACGTATTTAAAAAAATTGAATACCTATCATTTTCTCTTATGAGTTAATTAGTGAAATCATCAGATTAGCTGCGTTTTGATAGATAAGAAACATAGTAATTTGTTCATGCATTTCAACCTTATACTCTTCTTTAAGAGTAGTCTACAACTTTGAAGAAACGCTTTGAGGTCTATGAAACAAGCAAGCTTGGCTTGCTGTAAATGTGTTTTCTTTTTCTGGAATGAATCTGGCAAAACCTCATTTGAAGTCTTATAGCAGTGACTAAGTTTAGAGAACGTGACTCATTAACACTGCGTAATTAGAAAAATGCTGTTCCCTTTCCCTCAAAAAGTAACGTATTATTCAGTTCTATTATTTACTGGGAATTAAATATGACTGAAATATTTTAAAACTATCATCTAACAGGTATGGCGGCATTCGCCTTCAATCCCAGGACTTGGGAGGCTGGCGGATCTCTGTCCAGGACAGCCAGGGCTATCACACAGAAAAACCCTGTCTCAAAGAAAAAGAAAAAATACCTTTATCCATTTGTAATCACTATGAAGTCCTGTTATGAAAGCCTTGTTCATTGCTGAGATGTGGTATTGGGCCCACACGGTTTCTAAACCTCCAGCCTTTTTCCAGAATTTTATGGCCAGGGCAGCTTTGCCCAGTGGCACCCCTCATAGGCTGGTTGGGAACAGTAAAGAGGTAAATTCTGATAGCCCTTAGTTTAATGCTGGCTCCTGGCTCCTGTAGCTTCTCGTGTGTCTCTCCATCCACACACATCAATGATGGGAATTACGACAGATTATCAATTTCATGTCAATCTTTCTTTATATATGTTTTACAGTAGAAGTTAAATATTTATTATTTACCAAAACCTGAAAATGCTGCTAGAAGAATTGCTTCCTCTACTGTGATTATTGTGAAAGGCTGTACCTCAGACATTGAACTTGTAGTCGCAGAATAGTTCCCTAGGGCAGTGTCCTCTGTGTGCGTGTGAACATTTGTCACAGCTACATTTTTTTTATATTATAACTCCTTTTGAGAGTAGAGCTCTTTTTGAAAGCCTACATATCTTTTTGCCTACTATGTTCTATTTTTGTCTTAATTCTCATTCATTGCTTAACTCCCCAGAATGTGGCCTAGCCACTTGTGGTGGCATATTTAAATGGAATGTCATTTTAAACATTATAGGTGTTTCTTATCTTCATCACAAGGAACACTGGTTACCTTTTAATTATTAAACCATGATACTTTGAATAATTAAAATATGATTTTGAAACTGTTTTAAATACTTTCATATCTATAGAAGAATTATTATCTTCACAAGAAAAATCACCTGGTACCAAGGATGTGGTAGTAAATGTGGATTACAGTAAAAAGTCAGATCAAGATACTTGCAAATCATCTGGTGAAAAATCCATTACACAGAAAGGTAAGTTTCACTCAAACAAGATTTTATTAACAGGTATATTTTAATATGGAGGCACTGCCTTTCATGTATAATATGTACAACAAAGTCCATTTTCTTAAGCTAGAATTGTTTGTTTCTAGTTGGCCGGGTAAAATTTATGCCTCAAAACTGACTACAAAATGAGAAGCAATTTTACAGTATTTGCTTGTGAGAAAAGAAGCCGATTGCTCAGTTACTATCATGAGCCTTAGTTGTTTGGTTTTAGTATTTTTGTTTGAAAGTGTGAAGAACACATTATCTTTTTCATGAGGCTTACAGATAATTCATCTCAAATTGTGTATCGTGTTGTAAGGAAGGGGGATGACTTCCAAATCTTACTCTCCCACCCTCACTCTCGTATCTCCATCTGTCCTGTTCCAGCTGATACCAACAAGAAAGAAATCTGCACTGTAAATCATCAAGCCATAGTGTGCTTCTGATTTCTCTAAGATGGCTGCTATCCTTTTCATGAATGATAGCCTTGGACAAACCATGTCTCTGTGCAGTTTATCTTTTAGATTATTTGAGCGCATTGATGTTGCTTTTTATTCTTTTCTTTTCCTGTGTAATTTGCCTGGAGTAGTAATAGACAGTGCAGCCTGCACGTTTCCTCTCTCAGTCCTTGGTGGCTTTAGTGTTCCTTTCTGTATTGTCTCGACACTTCATGAGCTTTTTCTGTTCATTTTTTGCATTTATTTTAATGTATATGTTCATTTTTTTTTACCCTCCTCCATTTTCTTGCCTGAGACAGACCTTTTCTGAATAGTCTGAGGAATCAATGTATGCAGTCATATTGATCATTTTCTAGAAATACATCACATCTAGGGAGAGATTAACATGTGCATCAACTTATGAATGTATGCTACAACTTCATATTTTTAAACAAAAGGAAGCTAAGTTAGTACATTTCTACTCATTACCCCAATTTAAAGAGTCATTTTGGGAGCGAGTAAGAAGGCCCACTTGGAAAAATGCCTTATGACTTACTTGAATTTGCTCCCTGGTGCCCTCAGAGTGGAAGGAGAGAACCGAGCCCTACAAGCTATCCTCTGCTTTTATTCACCTGCACAAAGAAGTAATACCAACCATTTCAAATGCCACTGTGTCTTTGACATTTAACCTCCTTTAAATGACTATAAATTACCCATCACTGTATTTTCAAAAGCAGACATACTTAATATCTTATTACTTTATGACAGTAATATGTATAGCTTAATTAGTTATCTTTATATAGCAAACATAAAAATTGTTTTATAGTTTGATTTTCTGTTTTCTATTTGACAAATTCTCAAAATCAGCATATATAAGGATAGATACTATGTAGAAACTCTTCAGTATTTGGAACATTATAATATAGTTACACAGGCACAGAATTTAGTTTTATCTGTCTTGCCTACTAAGGCATATAATATACAAGGACACACACACACACACACACACACACACACACACACACAAGAATACCCTGTAATCGCTTTGCTTGCCAGTCCTAATCTCATTTAATCAATGCCTGAAATTTTATAGCCTTAGGAGGTAGGTATGTTTTCTACCATTGAGAAAGCAAGGCATTAACTAACCATACTAGGCAAGCGCAAGTGATGCATTGGAAGCCAGGGAGGCTTACTCAGGATCCCACTGTAGAATGGTCTTTCCTTTGTAAGTCTTGAGTTTTGCTTGCCTTAAACAACAACAGCAACAAATTAAATTCAGGAGGGAAAGGAGTTAGGAAAACTGCTTATCCCAGAAAACAAATTGGTGAATATTTAAACATAAATTGGTAAATGTATGCATACATGTCATGCATATGTACGTGAACTTATTTTGAAGAAAATGACTCCTTTACACACTGACATTTACATACAAGACTTCTATCTTTGATTAAATTCCTTAATATTTCAAGTACAGATTGACTTGTACAAATACCAGGTGCCTTTAGTCTTGTGTGGTGACATAGTGACGTGTTTAAGGCTATGTATTATCTGCAGAGATAACAGCTTCCATTGTACATACTGTAGTTTAACATTGTCAACTAATTTCAAGTATGAAAACTTAAAAGTTTACAAAATCCGTTGGCTTTTTTGAATAATTTTGCAGAAATAAAATTTCAGGGTGGGTGTTAATCATTCACTCTGTGTGGTAGATAGAAAATATGTTTTTAAAATATTAAACACTCAGTATAAAAAGATAGCTAATGTTCAGTCTTAATCATCTCCCCTGGGCTGTTGCTTCACACTGTCTTGTTTATAATGTGCTCTATTTACATTTCCAAACTTGATGATTATACAGGCAATTAACTTCATATTTTGTGTTTTTTAAACATAATCTAGATGAGGAAGAGGATGGCAAGACTCCAACTCAGCCACTGTTGAAAAAAGGCAGGCATTGTTCATCATTTTATTTTATTCCCTTCCATATTGTTAACTCTTTAATTCCAACCCTGTTATTTTCCTTTTATTTTAATTTAGTTTTAATTTTCATGGTGAGGTGATATTACAGTTATCTATTAAATGCAGATTAGCAAAATTAATATTGTTCCAACTAAAGCATTAAATCTCACTGGGACAAGCTGTTATTTCACAGTCTTTTGAACCGTCATAGTGTTTCTGAAGTACTCAAACCTGGAAAGGCAGGGTTTTTGTTTCTGGTTTTTCCTAATTAAACTGCATGGCTGAGAGGCTAAGCAGACACTGCGGGAGGGTCTGTGCAGTGCCACTTGCATTCTTCACCATCAGTTGTACCCAGCCAAATTCTCGATTTTGGTACTAATATATTTTTTGTTTCAAAAATTGTGATATTTCTCACAGTCATGCTGCGTTTGGGAGATACAGTCATGTCAGCGTACATGAATTTTATGAGAAGGAGAGAGAGGTGAGAGTTATGGAGCAGTGTGGTTTGGTAGCCATATTTCATCATACAGAATCATTTGTCCTGTTTGCTTACACCCTGGCAGCATGGAAAGTGAATGATGGACTTCTGGGAAATGACCAGAGCTCCTTCTGTGAATTTCTGTTTTTACAATTGTGCTACTGGAGTTTCATAATAGTCATTTGCTTGCTCACAGAGTCAATGCTGATTTTTTTTTTTTAATTCCTAGAAATGTAACTGGGAACTTTTTCAGACATGCAGCAAGTTTGTATCCTTTCCAAGGAGTTCCCACCATCTTTCTGTTACTCAGAGAAAGATGTAGTTATATGGCTTTAAAATTGGGCATCCCATATTGAGGGGACAGATGATAAATGAACACATTTCCCTGATAATTGTAAGAGTGATTGGTACTTCTCCAATCATCTTGCAAATACAGCTTTTATTTAATACTTTTGAACTCATTGAGATACCAGATAATAAAAGAAATGTTAAGGAGAAAGTATAAGCTTGGTTTGTTAGCCTAAAATTACTTCTCCAAAAAATCAAAGTAAGCTTTGTTAGTAGTTGTTTGCTGTTTAGGATTCCTGCATATTCACCTATATATTAGACATTTGGATAATTTGGATGAGTTTGCCTATTGGAACTTTTTTGTACGCAAATTATCTGTTATAAGCTCCTTCAGACTTAAGATGGAAGCCATATACAGCTATCTGCATATCAGTATCTGAATTTACAAATGCTATGAAATTCTAGGAATATGGTGAAAAGAGATTTCACATTTACTTCCCTTATGTCATAATTTTTTGCTTAATTCTTCAGAATCCAAAGGCCCTATTGTGCCTTTAAATGTAGCTGACCAAAAGCTTCTTGAAGCTAGCACACAGTTTCAGAAAAAACAAGGGAAGAATACTATAGATGTCTGGTGGCTTTTTGATGATGGAGGTAAGGCCATTAATGTATTTATTTTATAAAGAATTACTGAAAATGTAAGAATAGTGCTAAGAAATGGCATGCTTTCTTCCTGTGTTTACCCCGTTCAGGTCTCACTAGCATCCTCAAACAGGGTAAGAATCACCATGAGAGCTGTAGGTCTCCTCAGGGTCCGTCATCGAGCAGGCGGCTTTGGCTCGTCCTGGAGCTTTATTAACTATTATAGACCAGTTTGTGGACTGTCACTCAGTTTGAAATGCCGTTACATTGATCACAGTCAGTTTCAGGCTATGAATCTGTAGCAGAAATTGCACAGAAGTGGTACTGTGCATTTCTGTCTATGTCTCACCAAGAGTGTCATGTTGAGTAAAGTGTATTTTTTTTCAGGCTCATCCCCTGAAAACTTGCTTTATCCTCTTTATGATTACAAATGTGGTAGTAGGGCTTCTTGGAAGTTCTGCAAATAAACCATTCTTCTCACTCATGTTTCTGAATCAACTCTTGTGACTCTGGGTGATACATTTTCACTCCCATCAATCCTTCTTCATAACTGTCTGGCATTCATTGTAACGAGGAGCTTGTCTCTTCATTTTAAGTCGTTGATTCTTACTTTATCCAAAAGGATATAATGTGTTGTCATCATCTGTTTGGTTTTCAAATTGTTCACATCCAGCCAGCAGGATCTTCCCTCACTTCCCTAGGCTGACTTAATGTACTCATTTGTCAAACGGTATGCATTCTGCGAGTCCCCTCCTAAAATAAGATATATTTTAGGCTTATCTCTTCCTTGTCGTGGAAAGAACCTTTTATCCAAAAACTCTTGGTTCCTTTTAATAAAGAGTAGTATTTAGATAAAGCAATATGCTTGTGGCTCCCTCGGTGGACAAAACTGAAGAAAATTTATAATGTGTATGTATTACATAGAGCCTCAGAGCCAATTCCAATCTACCTTCTCCCCCTCTCTAATGAATACTAGGCTGTATTCATTTCCTATCCCTTTCTATATGCAGCTAATTTTCTGACTGCCTAGGCCACCCTCTGATTTGATTGCTTACATAAAGAACTACCGTTCTTAGACTGGACCTCGATTCTTGGGCCTCCCTCTGTGACAGACTTGTCAAGGGAAGACAAAAAAAGAATTTTACTTTGAATTGTAGTTTTTTGAGACCAAGTTGAAACTGATTTTTATGTTTGAAATAATTAGCATTTAAAAAAGGACTTACTGTATTTTTATAATTTAGGTTTGACATTGTTGATACCCTATCTTCTGACTACCAAGAAAAAGTGGAAAGATTGTAAGATCCGAGTATTCATTGGTGGAAAAATAAACAGAATAGACCATGACCGGAGAGCGTAAGTTTGTTTTAAGTTGAAGAACATTAATCAAATAGCCCTATCATGATAGAGATTTGATAAAATAAAACTACATGGGCCCTGAAGTATTAACCACACTGCAAAAGTCTCATTAGATAGAACATGATTCTCTTTAATTTAACCTCCATGATTAAGTTATAAATACTTTTCCTTACATGTTATATTTTAACACATTGTCATTTTAGAAAGTCTTTTTACTACTACCTGCTCTGTCAGATGTTAGAAGCAGATCTTTAATCTTTTGAGAGGAAGTGCATGGAAATTGCCTTTTTATATATGGAGAAATTGTATGGACTTGGAGATGCCAAGAGTTCAGCATACTCTTTCATGTGCATGTCAGTCCGCACTGCCATGAGTCTGGTTTCTGGTGCTTCTCTCCTGACCTTGTTTCCACAGGGTATTGCCCACATTGCTCCCAGTTTAATGTAGAAAATCTGAGAGTTTTGACTGATTTTCCCACAATCCTGTAACCGCTTCTATACAGTGTAGTGCTGCAGCGTGGCAGTGGGGGTTTCTGATGGTCTGTCTCCTTTTTTCCCATCTTGTCCCCATGTTCTTCATGCTGTTCTCATTTTGGGCATTTTGGGCATTTTAGGCATTTTGGTCGACCCATTTTATATCTTGTACATATCTCTTTATTTGCTTTATTCATCTATGTAAATGTGTTGTGCAACAAGACTTTTCCTGGGAAGACGCAACACACACACATCTACTCACTCCAGATAGGGATCCCATACATGACCATACACACACTACCAACATCCAACTTGTGAACCAGTGAGTTTTATTGGGGTTACTTACAGACATATAGGTGCATGGTTACTTGCAGGAGCAGAAGTGATTCAATGACAGCTACATTGCCAAAGCCCATCCCAGCATGGGTGATAGCTCACAGAAGCTGTGAAACCTAGAGCACACTGCACAGTCTGCAGGCAGTCAGCAGGCTGAAGAGTGGCCTTGTTTTTGCCTTTTGCAAGAAACTCAGGTCTAACCCTCATCCTGGCACCTTTAGCTGCTTTTTGCTTCCAGACAGCTGGTCCTCTGGTCTCAGGGTCTTCTTTGCAGCTTGGCTTGCCTGAGGGTGACTCTCAGCAGCTTTATTGCTTCCTCTGGGAGAGAGGAACCCAGTGAATATGGTCAGTTTCAGGAACTTCCTGAAGCTCTTTTGAGTTATCTTTCTACTTAAGATAGTGTATCAGGGTGGGAGGAGACTGTTATATAACAAAGTGCTTCATTGTTTTGAACCCAGCTCAGTTTCCAGCACTGGGCTTGAGAGTATCTCCCCACTCCTCTCCAGCACACTTCTTTCCTGAATTAACTAATTAATAGTTGAGAGCACTCACTGCGTTTCTTAAATTTTAGTCTTGTAGGCTCTATAACACTTAGCAGATGGTAGTTAAGATATACTAGAATTTAGTTAGGTATTTTTACTACAACAATAAATTGTGTAGGATATACTTGTCATACCTTCCTTTTGAAAGCTTTTTATGAAGCATGAGTGTCGCTTAGCTGATTGCTTTTCTTGGTGCTCCAGCTCACTGTTGTTACCCTCGTGTTTCGTGACTCCTGACCCAGACCTTGGACATGGTCTTTACCAAACGTCAGACTTGGCGCACTTTCTCTCACCATCTCCAAAGACAATACCATGAGTTTTTTCTCTTCTATGAACTGAATCTTAAACATGGTTTTAAAGATTTTATTTGGGCCTTAACATATTTTAAGATAAATCTAGTAAGTAATAACCCAAAATAACTTAAAAGAGGCTTTTTATTGTTATTAAATCTATGTTTGCAATATGCTTTGACTAAAATTCATCAAGAGAGCTGTCCCGTTTCATTATGGACAGCCTTCTTTGCTCACCCATGATTAGCTGCTGTATTCGTTACTTCCTCACTGCTATGAGGTGCCTGAATGACACGTTGAGAGAAGGAAGGGCTTGTGATAGCTCACAGTCCGAGGGTACAGTAGTCCATCAGAGGAGGAAGGCATGCTGGCTGCTTATGCAGCAGTTGGTCAAACTGTGTCTGCAGCCAGGAAACAGAAGCATCGCTGCTCAGTTTTTCTGGAAATTTACTTAGTGACACAGCCAAAAGTGACACAGCCTCCTAAGTGATGCCAGATGGAGTGAAGGTTTAACCCCGTACAGTAAGCAGGGAGATAGACAGACTATAGTCATCTCTACTTGGGCGGTTGCGATGTTTTCTTTTTTAATGGAGAGTATGAGCAGGAAATTTGAGCAGCAGCTGATAGACTTTCCCTCTAAGTCATCTTACCACATGTGTAGGGCGTAGGGATGCTTGTGAACATCCTTACCATGTCTGATTCTGTTCTTCTTGTCATAGGATGGCTACTTTATTGAGTAAATTCCGGATAGACTTCTCTGATATCATGGTCCTTGGAGATATCAACACCAAGCCAAAAAAAGAAAAGTAAGTTGCTGGATAATTATTCTCTATGCATTTCCAATTCCAGTCGCCTGGTCAGATGCAGATAAGCTGACTTGAAATGGTTACCTGCGCTTTTCTCTGCCCTGAGTTAAATTAAATGATGTACTACTAACTGGCTGGCCAGTGGTACCGGAGCAAGCTTTTAGGAATTCTTCGTGTTCAGGGGGGATTTCACTTCTTTACATGCGTTCTGAAGAGTGTTAGTGCACAGAAGCTCCAGATAGGTTTAAACTTCCGATATTTCCTGCCCACAGTCAATGAAAGCATTTCATAGGATCGCAGCTTCCATACGATCACGTCCCTTGTTTACTTTTACTGTGAAAATCTGAGCATTTCCCTATAACCGTTGTTGTCAAGAGTCTTTTATTCAAAGTTTCTACTCCTGGGATTGTCTTCCTGAAAAATGGCACAAAGAGGCAGTTTCTGTCTGTGCATATTTGATTAGATATAATTGTAATTAGTTTTAGGCATATGTTGAATAAGTTACAGAGCTGGGATAAGAATTATGTTTTCCATTGACTTGGAGATGATTTGCTATGAGCAGAGTTGTACTTGATGTGTCAATCTGAGGCATCACTTTGGCTAACGCAGCACTGTTTAGTTGAGGGGCTGACACAGGCAAGAGCTAAGTCCGCCTAGTGTGAGAGCTTGGGAATTACCGCTTTTTACCTAAATTATAAAGATTGTTACACGTCATTGTTTACTATTTAAGCTGTTCTTGATATGTAATTCAAAATAAGTTTGTTGGTATTCTCTCTACTCTTTAAAGTATTATTGCTTTTGATGACATGATCGAGCCGTACAGACTTCACGAAGATGATAAAGAACAGGACATTGCAGATAAGATGAAAGAAGATGAGCCTTGGCGAATCACAGATAATGAGCTTGAGCTTTATAAGACTAAGGTATATTCTTCACTTCTGTGTCCTTTTCATTAATCTTACATAGAATTCAATAGAATTACTGCTGCTGTAAATACCAAGCACTGTGATTTAATATAGCTACATAAATTAAACTTGCATTAAAGACATTTAATATATGAATGAAGCAGCATCCAATATATTTCTAAATGTTACTTTATTACACAAAATCTATTTTTGTTTTGCTGTTTTACAAACCATGCTGCTGCTGCTTCCTCCTCCTCCTCTTCTCCCTCTTCCTCCTCCTCCTCCTCTTCTCCCTCTTCCTCCTCCTCGTCTTCTTCTTCCTCCTCCTCCTCCTCGTCTTCTTCTTCTTCCTCCTCCTCTTCTCCCTCTTCCTCCTCCTCCTCCTCTTCTCCCTCTTCCTCCTCCTCGTCTTCTTCTTCCTCCTCCTCCTCCTCGTCTTCTTCTTCTTCCTCCTCCTCTTTTTCTTCTTTGTTTGTCTTCCTCCCTCTTCTTCTTTGGTAGTGCTAAAGATCTAGCCCATAGCTACATGGGCATACACACTGTACACTAAGTTGTAATCTGCCTTACACTGTTCACAATTCTAATTGCAGAGTATTTAGAAATGATTCTGTCATTTTTCATTTCAGACATATCGACAGATCAGGTTAAATGAATTATTAAAGGAGCATTCAAGCACAGCTAACATTATTGTCATGTAAGTATTGTTGAAATATGGTTTAAGCTATTTATGAAAGTGCATCTGTGTATCTATGTGTCTGTTTTTGCTATGATTACATACTATGGTAATAGTACTAATGATTCTTAAAAGATTCTTTTTAGATTTTCATATATTGAGTATTGTATTTATACCATTCTCTTCGTCCCTCTCCCCTCTTAACTCTCACATGTCCAGCTTGCTTCCTATCAAATTTGTGCCCGTTTCTTTAATTATTATTGTTATGATGAATTAAATAATAATTGTTAAAATAAGTTGTTATCACATATACCACCAAGTCCATTTAGTGTCACTCATGTTTTTAAGGCTAATTACTTGTAGGTGGCTAATGAAGGAGGGGCTTATTCCTGGAGAACACTGACCAATCACCTTTAGCTTTTCTTCGTCCAGGGTGATGGCTCCTGAAGCTCCCCCATCCACACTGGCAGGCCAGTGAGTGCTGTCAGGCCCTATGTCACGGCACAGCTCCCTGTCACTGTCGGACATCGGACACACCCACTCACAGCCCTCTAGCATTTACAATCTTCCTGTCACCTCCTAAGCCATATTCCCTGAGCACATGTATGAAATGGCGTTGAGTACTCCGAGTTCTGTTGTTCTGCACACTGTGACCATGCCTTCCTCAGTGCTCTCTGAGTCCTGGGTGGAGTGTGGAGGGCACACGTGTGATAAGAGATGCCATTTATGCCTGAGAACTCAGTCACTCACTAGGCACTTTGATAACTTGTGAGTGTGCATTAACGACTGACCTGTGCAGAGACCCCTGACCAAAGCTGAGAGCAGCACCAACTGCAGGTGTAAACATGCTTAGGCAGTCAGACATACATGATTATTTAGCAGAACAGTAGAAGCAGGTTACCCACTAGGGCCATTGACATCCCCAGCCCTGCTTCTAACCCTGTTCACAGTACCAGGCATGATTTCCCTCCTGTAGAGAAGGCCTTAGATCCTGCCATGTGGTCACACCACTGTTGGTTGGTTTGTGTATTTTCTGTTACGTTTTGTGTTTGTTTAATCTATAGTTCAGGCTGACCTTAAACTTGGAGCAGTTCTCTCTGCCTTTGCCGCTCAGTCTACAAGGCCTGGCTAATAAGTGCTTAGAGTTAATCAAAAGGACATTACCTATAAATAGGAAAACTCAAAACTTTAAAATATAGTTGCTTTCACGATGTGGAGCTAGCAATTTATACATGGATAAGACTCACTGTACCCTTGTATTAATCTAAGTAATTTTTTTATGTTATTCTGAACTTTTATGTTCATATTTAATTTCCTGGCCGGGCCACAAGCATGAGTGGCACGGGGAAGGCTCTAGCAGTAGAATGGGGATCCCAGACAACTTTCTCATGAAGATAACTCTATGCTGTTTAGAAGGTTTACTTCAGTAGTGGTTGATGTGTGAATCTGCCCCATGTTGCCTGTGTAGCTGGTTTCTGTTCAGACAGGCTGACTTTGAATTAGATACAAGTGTCAATTTGTTGACTGTTTGAGCCTATGTCTCCTGCTGAACTGTGTTATGTAGACATGACTTAAACCTGGGTCTCTTCAACTCTGAATCCTGTGTTCCTTAGGCTAAAAGAAGAGCTCAGGCACCTAGATGCCAAGCAAATGATAAAATACTGGGACACTAAAACACTAAAGAACTGCTAGGGTGACCAAGCACATTTTCAGTTTCTGTTGTTGGTGGGAGAGACAGTAAACTATAGAAATTTAGAATGAATCATTATAGGTCAAAAAAGTCACTACCATGCTCCGTAGATAGAAATACACGTTCACAAGAAAAGGTAAAGTTAATAGGCTTATCATAGTTCATCTTTCACGTATAGCTTCCATTTACAGCTTTCCTCTAAAGAATCCTTAGTGAAGGGAAAATTTGAAATCAGTATTAAATAGGAATTTTAGGTGTTGAAGTTCAAACAAATTCTTACTCTGGGGGACAGTAAAATGAGTCTGTAAGAAGTCACTGCTGCATGTATACAGAATCCTTCCATTCAGAAATATCTTATCACAGGGATTGGGACCTAATTAATAATGGCTTCATTTCATCTCAGTATCTCTCTCATCCTGGTCCTAGGAGTCTTCCAGTCGCACGGAAAGGCGCTGTGTCCAGTGCTCTGTATATGGCTTGGTTAGAAGCTCTCTCGAAGGACCTGCCACCAGTCCTCCTGGTTCGTGGGAATCATCAGAGCGTCCTTACCTTCTACTCATAACTGTTCTGCACCATGGACTTCCTCTAAGGATGGCACTTCAGTGCCCAGTCAAAGTGACTGTATCGTCAGGAACACCACAGCATCGCAGTGGCAGACGGGGACTGCTTCACTACTTCATTATTGGAAAGCACATGGAAAGTTGCCCCATTGATAGATAGATGGAGACTTCAGTTGTAGTCTACTCCAGATCTCAATCTTAATGACTGCTAATTCTTTCTTGTTGGACTGAAGTTCATGAGAGTAAAATTTTCCTTTGCTACTTGAAAGCAATAAGAGTGAGTTATTTTTTGATTGCTGAAAGGAGTGCAAAGCCTTTAGCCTTGAGGTGCCTTCTGAAATAACCAAATTTCATCCAGAGACCTGTCGTCTTTTGTAAATTTCTAGAATGTTAAACTCTGCCTTCAGATGTTATTCTTGTTTTTAATCTCTGTTATCCTAAGTGGACACTGCTTTTCTCCTCCCACCGACCAGTTAGTGTTGAGAACTGTGTGTTTTGTATTACTTTTGTAAAAGTATCTGTTAGATACTGAAGAGGATTAGGACAAGCTAATAAAATATGTGGGGAAAGTATCCAAAAAATGGAGCCCAAGGTTAGGTTTATATGAATATATATATATACATATATAGAGGGAGAGCTAGGAAAAAGAGGCCCAGACCAACTTTCGGTTAGAATTATGAATTATTTCTTTTAAATCATAGAGATGACTGATGATCTACCCAGTAATTCTTGTATAATGCTTTTAAAAAAGAATCATGTTTTTTTTTTAAACAAAACCGTGAGATCATTTGTATTATTTTTAAAAGATCTCTTGATTTAGAATTTTCTCTCAAATGTGAGGGACTTTTATGACATGCTAACATATTTTTTTTAGAGGAAATTTAGACAAAGCAGTGCCATTTAATAGAACATTTCAATAAACACTATGGGGATTTCACTGTCCTATGCCATCCTTTATTTAAAAAAAAAAGATTAAAATTTTACCAATGGTTAAAAGGAGCACTGTTTCCTTAGTGAAATGGTTTTAGGCTTCATTTATTCAAGTATCAAGTACAGTTAGTTTTAATACACTCAGGATTGAACAGATTGTTCTGAACATTGAAACTTAATCCATTCTTAATACTTTAAAACTTGTGTTAAAGAAAACTGCCAGTTTGTGCGTTTGACCTTGTCTGCTAATGCACTCGACAGCGTGCATGTGCACATGTGCTGCCTGAAAGCTTTATATGCAGACAGACAGCGCGCATGTGCACACGTGCTATCCTGAAAGCTTTATATACAGTTGTCAGTGTGATGTTTCTCAGCTTCAAGGAAGGATTTTCTAAAAACATTTCAAGGGATTCATATCTACATGTCTGTATGTGTGTATGTTATACATACACAGGTGCATATGTGTATATGTAATGAAATTTATGTTGCCAGTGTTTCAGATTTTAAAGTGATCACGATTTGGTAGATTACAGATATTTTTTTGTTGTTGTTTTAGTTTTTTCTTTTTCTTTTTTTAAGTAAACAGTCAAGTCAGGTCAAGCAAGACGTTAAAGATTTCACGGAGGACAGAGACAATTTGAAGACCATAGTGTGACTTCATACAGTTATCCAGTTAGGTAAAGGGCTAACAAGTGGATGATCTCTAAGTTTCGGTGGAGAACGGTCCCAGATTTTTGTCATCTTAAGGGAAATGTCAGAAAAGCGTTCTCAGTTGTGGGGTACTTGTGCTGCGCGGATGCAGACTGGGTCAGTACCAGCCGGATATCTACTCATTTCCATTCAGAATATTAAGAAAACAGGTTAAATGATTTTTAAAAAAAGTTTTATTTACATTATAATACAATATTTTCCATTTGTTGTAAATTTTGCAGAGTTTAGGGCAGTATAAAAGAGTCCCACCAGGAAACCATACCATGCGTGAATTTGCTGAATGGAAGCTAGGGCGTGGGCCGAGCGCTGCTATCTTGAAATGTGCACAGGTAGACTTGCCTGCCTTTTACTTTTAAAGCTTCCCCCCCCCCCCATTCAGGAAACTTCACTGTGACCTGTATGACAGAAACTAATATCATACATGTTACACGTGTGTTTAAAGGACACACAGTGAATCTCGATGCACCTAACAGGGAGGGAGGGTGATACTGTTTGTGATGTGATGTTAGCAGCAGGTTTCCACCTTTAAAAACTACCATTACGGTGGCTAACACTGGCTGCCTGGTCAAACAGTCTCAAGGTTGCAGTCGTACTCTATAAAGTGAAAATTCTCAACCATTAGTTCTTAGAGATGCTAGCTAGCATTAAAGCTATTTTTATTTTATGCCGACTTTTGATTATTTTGATGCCAAATTATTTTTTAGTCCTAATCGTTGATAATAACTTAAAAATAATTATGCAGTGGCCTTTGAGCTCATTATTATGATAGGTAAAACATCCGGTGGGTTCAAAGGGGACATTGGTGTTGATTATTAACAGGTAACTAAATCAGATATTTATTTGTTGCGTCTTTCTCTTTGTGCTTTTAAGTTTTCCTCTCTACTTTTTTTCATATTGCTTTCTGACGTGTGTATGTGTGTGTGTGTGTATTTTTTTTAAGACTATGGAAATAATTTAAAGAGTTGAGCTCTGGTGATTATCTGCTAAGTTTGAAATGTAATATTTTGATAATACTGTACTGTTCCTGTGACAGACGCCTTTGTAATGTTTTAACCCTGAGCATTGCGGTTGCTGCTTTGTACAGAAGTTACTGCAATAAAGGAAGTGGAGTCATCACAAGTTTAATACTTACTCTTGCCTTTACCTGTCATGTCACTTAGGTGCCTGTGTCTGAAGTGGCCGCGGTGAAGTGGAGCGAACTGGTTTCCACCTCTAGTCTCCCGATGGCTGACTGTTACTTCTGGCTTTTTACTAAACTGTTCAGGGCACTGCTTGTAGCCTTTCTAGTTCCTAGTCTGGGGCCAGGCTTCTCAGGGGGAAACTAAAGGATTAAAAGGGACTCATGTTCCTTAAGTTTATTTTTTCGCTCCTGGGATTTTTTGTTTGTTTGCTTGTTTATCTTGGTAAGCTGATTTGCAGTTTACAAAGCATTTTCCCTTGCTCATTTGGGACCCTTCAGTGTGTTACACGTGCTTTTACTCTTAAGAAAGCAACTTAGAGCAGTTACAAAGTTTGCTAAAGGTTATAGAAGTTGCTAAAGACATTGGCCCAAGCCGGGGATCTGTGCATTCCACTGCTGTTCAGAGAGACATCTGAGACACAGCAGGCCTTACAAACTCCCCTTCCACTCTGCCCTTCAGGGCTGCCTAGCATTTACATTACAGCTGCAGATAGATGCTTGTTCCAGGTTGCATCAAAGATCTGAGGTCACGTATGAGCGTCCACTTACGGTCTTTATTTTCAAGTCCCCTCCCCTTTGTGTCCCTTTACTTGGTCTTTGGGAACTTAATAAGGATTCAAAAGTCACTATGACATTTTAATTTTAAAGAGAAACCTGTAGGGTTACTCATTCCTGCTGAGGGGATGTTACAGTTGATACGCAATTGTTACTATATACCAGGAGGTAGGTAGAGTAGTCTGAAGCAGCCCATGGTGAAGGCACTGCAGTCCTCAGTTGCCCTATTCTGTCTGCGACAGTAAATAGACAAGGTGTGTTAATAGCTGAGCTGTGATGATCAGTCTAATTGTTTTTATAAAATCTGGTGGCAAAATAAGACTTCAGAATCGTCATTCTAGAGAAGATGTAGACTTGTCACTTCCTTGGTGTGTAGGTTTACCCCAGTCTGTTGTCTTTACAGACCAGAGACCCATTTCCCAGATGTTTGCCCATGAGTACAAATGTCCCATATGCTCTACCCGCAACCAAAAGCTAAACTGTTTACAATCCATGAAATAGAGTGAGTGATTCTTGGTTTAAAAGCCTGACTCATTTCTCAGTAAAATTGTATCAAAATATTGCTGAAGCATTTCTTAGAAAATTAAAGATTTTGTCCTGGAAGAAGATGTAATTTAGTCTAAAGAAAAAAACATCTCATAGGCTAACTTTAGACTCAACTTTCTCATCTTTAATAACAGACATACACAAAGATAATATTAAAGTTTAACAGGCAGTGTTTCATATTTACAGAGCTGTGTGGAAGAAGATAGAAGGTCTTAGGGTTTCTATTTCTGCACAAACATCATGACCAAGAAGCAGTTGGGGAGGAAAGGGTTTATTTGGCTTACACTTCCATATCCATACTGCTGTTTATCACCAAGGAAGTCAAGACTGGAACTCAAGCAGGTCAGGAAGCAGGAGCTGATGCAGAGGCCATGGAGGGATGTTCTTTACTGGCTTGCTTCCCCTGCCTTGCTCAACCTGTTCTCTTATAGAACCAAAGACTACCAGCCCAGAGATGGTCCCACCCACAAGGGGCCTTTCCCCCTTGATCACTAATTGAGAAAATGCCTTACAGTTGGATCTCATAGAGGCATTTCCTCAATTGAAGCTCCTTTCTCTGTGATAACTCCAGCTGTGTCAAGTTGACACAAAACTAGCCAGTCAACTTGACACACAAACACATCACTAGTAAGCCTCAACCCTTACATTTTTATTCATCCCCAAGATCTAAATAACTTTAAACATCCCAGTCTTTACATATTCTTAAAATTTCAATCTCTTTAAAATACCCATCTCTTTTAAAACCCAAAGTCTTTTTACAATTAAAAGTCTCTTAACTCTGGGATCCACTAAAATAGTTTCTTCCTTCAAGAGGGAAAAATATCAGGGCACAGTCACAATCAAAAGCAAAAATCAATCTCCAACCGTCCAATGTCTGGGATCCAACTCACGATCTTCTGGGCTCCTCCGAGGGCTTTGGTCACTTCTCCAGCCATGCCCTTTGTAGCACATGTGTCGTCCTCTAGGCTCCAGATGCCTGTACTCCACTGCTGCTGCTCTTGGTGATCATCTCATGGTACTGACATCTCCAAAACACTGCATGACCCCTTCAATCCTGGGCCGTCAATTTCAACTGAGGCTGCACCTTCACCAATGGCCTTCCATGGCCTCTCACAGTGCGGAGCCTCAGCTGCTCTGCATGACCCCTTCATGCTTTCAAAACCAGTACCACCTGGGTGACCCTTACACATTACCAAGTCCAGCTGCAGCAGGAGTATGACCATGGCTATCTCTGGAACACAGCGTCTTTGTGCTTTCAGAAAACACTTCCCAGAAGATGTCACCTCAACAATGCTGGTCTCTTCTTAATCACCGCTAATTTCTTAGCTCCAGCTAACCAGCATCAATAGTCCCAGTAATGCAAAGGTTTTGCTTTAGTAGTTCTGGTATCTTGTTAATCACAACTGATTCTTCAGTCCCAGCTAACCAGAACCACAGAATCTTCACAATCAAAACAGCAATGGCCTGAAAAGAGTCTTTAATTTTCCCTTTGAATTTTCACAAACCAGAGCTCCATCTTCTGCACTGTTCTCAACATTATCTTCCAAGCTCCTACACAACATCTGACAGAGCTCTTAACACCGAAAGGATCTTCAAGCCCAAAGTTCCAAAGTCCTTCCACCGTCCTCCCCAAAACATGGTCAGGTTGTCACAAGAATACCCCACTATGCTGGTACCAATTTGTCTTAGTCAGGGTTTCTATTCCTGTACAAACATCATGACCAAGAAGCAGTTGGGGAGGAAAGGGTTTATTCAGTTTACATTTCCACATTGCTGTTTATCATTGAAAGAAGTCAGGACTGGAACTCAGGCAGGTCAGGGAGCAGGAGCTGATGCAGAGGTCATGGAGGGATGTTCTTTACTGGCTTGCCTCCCTTTGCTTGCTCAGCCCACTCTCTTATAGAACTGAGACTACCAGCCAGGAGATAGCACCACCCACAAGGGGCCTTTCCCACCTTGATCCCTAATTGAGAAAATGCCTTACAGCTGGATCTCATGGAGACATTTCCCCAACTGAAGCTCCTTTCTCTGTGATAACTCCAGCTGTGTCAAGTTGACACAAAACTAGCCAGTACAGTGAGCTTGCCTTTTTACATTTTAAATCCAATGAAACCAAGCAGTAATCCAGTTTTGAAAGTGAGCAGTTCTCAACCTGGTCGTTGCAACCCCTTTGGGATCTGTCCTGCCTGTCAGATGGTTACAATTCATAACAGTAGCAAAATTACAGTGATGAAGTAGGGATGGAAATACTTTTCTGGCTGGGGTCAGCACAACATGAGGAACTGTATTAAAGCATTAGGGAAGTTGAGAACCACTGGCTATGTTGAATAACCAGTAAGTCCCAAGTTCTTTTTTCTTTTGAGTATTTTGTTTTTGCTCTCTTCCAACTCCTCCCGGATTCTTTATACAGTTCTACTATCCCAACATTATATTCTTTTTCTCTTTCAAAACAAAAATACCCATTAAAAACAAACATCAAAACAAGCAACAGACCAGCAAGACAAATAAATTGAAACAAAAAGTCTACACACAAAAAATAAATCCAGTTTGTTTTGTGTTGGGCAGCTACTGGGCATGGGGCCTGCTCTGGAGTGTGATTGGTATACCATGATCTATTGGAGGAAACTATTCTTCCCTTGGCTCCGGTATCAGTTGCAAATAACTTCTTTGTTAGGAATGGGACCTCATGTCTGCTTTTCCTTCTCAGTGTTGGAATCCCATCTGGCTTGAACCTACCCAGGGCTTGTGTGTGCTACCACAGTCTATAAATTCATATGTGCACCAGTTGTAGTTGGAAGATGCTGTTTCTTTTGAGTCATCCATCACCTCTGACTGTTAAAATCTTTCTGCCTCATCTTGTGCATAAATTCCTGAGCCCTGAGGGGTAGGGTTTGATAAAGGCATCTCATCTAGGGCTGAGTACTCCAAAGTCTCTCATTCTCTGCACTTTGTTCTAGTAGTGGGTCTCTGTCATTTAGTATTCACTGCAAGGAGCTTCTCTGTGTTATTTCCATCTCTTGCAAGAGACACTTCACTCAGGAGGGTTGAGGGAGACACTGACCCAATATGTCATTAGTCACTTTATTGCTATGTTCCTTTAGCAAAGTAGTAATACTAGGTTCACTCCTAGGCTCATGATCTATCTAGTGTCAGGTTCCTGGCCACTTTAAGAGTACCAAGGTATAGATTTTATCTCAGTCTTAAATCCAATCAAAAGTGACCAATCATTCCCATAGCACTTTTGCCATCATTATAGCAGTATACCTAGCAGACAGGTTGCTGTCATCGGTCTCCGTACTGGCTAGCTGGGTGATGCTGATGAGCATTCCCCAGTAGTGGCAAGAGTACTTTCCAACACCATCAGTGCTAATCAGTTGGGGTGAAGCTTCTTTTTGGGCACCAGCTCGACTTCTGGGTTTGATAACACAGGTAAGTGTTGGTTTTGGCGATAGAGCCTTACCATCAGGTCCTGGAGAGGAACTAGTAGCTCTGAGAATATCATGTTATGTTTGGAGGTTCCCTGGCATTCCTTTGGCCACCTACTTAATGTGTAACTCGTTCCTTACACGGTAGATGTTACTTCATGGCATTAAAAATACCTCCAACAATTCTGTTATTATTCAAGATTGTTTTAGCTGTCCTGTATGTGTTACCATATAAACTTAAAGATTGTAATTTAAAAAAAAATTGTAAAGATTTTTTGTTGTAATTTTGATGGGGATTGCATTGAATTTGTAGATTGCTTTTGTTAGGATGGCCACTTTCACACTACTAGTCATACCAACCCACTGATAAGCATGGAGGATCTTGCCATCTTCTGATATCTTCTTTGACTTCTTCCTTTAACATCTTAAAGATTTTATTATTCACATCTTTCATTTGCTTAATTAGACTTATCCCAAGAGTATTGTATTTTTTGAGGCTATTATGAAAGGTATTGTTCCCCTGATTTCTTTCTCAATCACTCATTTGTGTATAGGAAGGCTACTGATTTTTGTGGGTTAACTTTGTATCCCACCACTTTGCTGAAAATATTTATTAGCTGTAAAGGTTGCTGGTGGATTTTAGGGTATTTTATGTATAAAATCATATCATCTGTAAATAAAAGTAATTGATTTCTTTCCTATTTTTAGCGCCTTAATCTTCAGTTGTCATATTCCTCTAGTTAAAACTTGAAGTACTATATTGAATAGGTATGGAAAGAATAGACAGCCTTGTCTTGTTTCTAATTTTAGTGGAATTGCTTTGAGTCTCTCTCTCTCTCTCTCTCTCTCTCTCTCTCTCTCTCCCTCCCCCTCTCTCCCTCTCTCTCTTTGGTTGATGTTGGTTGTAGGCTTGCTAGAAATGACTTTTATTATATTGAAGTATTGTCCAGGATTTTTATCATGAAGGTATGCTGTTGGATTTTATCAAATGTCTTTTCTGTATTTAATGAGATGATCACAGTCTTTTCAAGCAGTTTATATGATGAATATGTTGATCTGTTTATGTATTTTGAACCACACCTGCATCTCTGGGATGAAGCTAACTTGATCATGGTAAATAATTGTTCCATGTGTTCTTGGATTTAATTTTTCATGTATTTTATTGAGGATTTTTGCATCTAGGTTTATAAGGAAAATTGGTCTGTGATTTTCTTTTTAATTGTTCTTTCATATGGTTTTGGCACCATGGTAATACTGGGTTTATAAAAAGAATTAGGAAATATCCCCTCAGTTATTTTTGTAATTTAAGATGTATTGACATTAATACTTCTTTGAATGTCTGGTAGAATCCATTTAGCCCTGGGCTTTTTTTTTTTTTCCAGTTGAGAGATTTTTAATCACTCCTATTTTTTCACTACAGGACTACAGGATTTTAAATTGCCAATTTCATCATGATTTAAATTTGGAAGGTCATAGATATCAAGAAATTATTTTTTTAAAGAGGTTCTCTAGTTTAGAATACAGAGTTTTAAAGCCTGTCCTTATGGTTCTCTAATTTTCTTTGTTTGTTGTAATATTGCTCTATTCATTTCAAATTTTGATAATTTAGATCTTTTCTCTCCATCTTTCAGTTAACTGGGCAAGGATTTGGCAATCTTGTTGGTTTTCCCAAAGAATCAGTTCTTCATTGATTCTATTGTTGAGTTTGGTTATTTCTTCTCTACTATTTTTAGGTTTCTTTTATTCTAGGGCTGTCAGGTATGTTAAATTATTAATATGAGGTCTCTCATTTTTTTTTTTTTTTTTTTGCTTTGGTTTTTCGAGACAGGGTTTCTCTGTGTAGCCCTGGCTGTCCTGGAACTCACTTTGTAGACCAGGCTGGCCTCGAACTGAGAAAGCCACCTGCCTCTGCCTCCCAAGTGCTGGGATTAAAGGCGTGCACCACTACTGCCTGGCGATTTCTCATTTTCTGATGTAGGCAGTTAGTGCTAGAACTTGCCTTCACTCTGTCCCATTGGTTTTCTGTGTTTTCATTTTCATCCAATTCTAAAGTGTTTTTAACTTTCTTCTTGACTTCTGTCTTGACCCAGTTTTCATTTTACAAAGACTTGTTGAGCTTCCATGAGTTTCTATACTTTATATAGCTTGATTGTTATTGATATCCAGCTTTAATCCACGGTGGTCAGATAGGTTTCAGGACGTTATGCCAGTTCTCTTACATCTGTTGAAAGTTGTTTTATGTCCTAATATGTGTTCAATTCCATGAGTTGCTGAGGAGAAAGTATATTCTTTGGTGTTTGGTGGAATGTTCTGTGGATAACTTTAGGTCCATTTGACTTATGGTTTTTTTAACTCCATCATTTACCTGTCTATTGGTAAGTGTGGGGTATTGAAGTCATCCACTATCGCTATATGAGGATCAATTAGTGCTTTTAGCTGTAGTAGTCTTTCTTTTATGAACTTTGGTCAGGAAGGATACTGTAAACCATCACTTGCCCCCCCCCCCCCAGCCAAGCATCTGTACTAAGGAGGTGCCTGGTAGGAAGTGTTCCTGGGGTTTAGTGGGTGAAATGAAGAAACGGAGATAGGATGGAAGGGAAGGCTGAGAGAGGCAGCCAGAAAGAGCTCATGGGCCCCTGAATCTTGGTGGAATCACAGCCCAGCCGGAAACGAAACTGATTTCTGTTCAGTCTACAATTACTCCGCTTAAACCATGAATACTCTTCGAGTTCCTAAAATGCTCTGCTAAGATATTTAGAAGATGATAAGGATGATTTAGGAACGGGGAAGGACACCCATGACAGTAGGACAGAAAGCCACACTCACCCCAAGAAGCACATAGAGTCAACGGTTTGCCTTTTCTTTGAAATTTAAGCGTTTACAACTACATCTCCCTCTGCAAAATAGAGAATTGTAAACAATGGAGGTCCTTTCATTCCCTGATTTGGTTTGTAAGGTAGACTGATCCAATCAGCATCTCCTGTGAGCTACGTGATCCCAGGCTCAGCACGACAGCCTACAAGATGCCCGTGGCCTGCTTCCTGGGTGCGCCCATGGAGGTCATCTTTGTTTATGTTCTCACACCTGGGATTTTAGTATTATTGACATAAACTTCGCAGTTGATCCCCACCCAGCCCAGTAAACACACAGCACAGGTGTGTTATATATCCAAACACTGATGCCAACAGAGTTTCTCAAGCTTACATCAGAATTTACCAGTAAAGATTACTTACTCTGCTTGCCTGGCATGGGCAAAGTTGTTTATGCTCATAGCCACACATAACCATACTTTATTCCTGGTGCATCACAGGTATCTAAAATGAAGGTCTACACATCATTCCTTCATAGAACTCTTCCCCTCCTCTATGTGGAGTCATTTCATTAGTTTTTCTATGGATATATACATTTCTAGTATCCTCCTCACAATTCTTTCCTTGTTCATATTCTGGTCCTGGATCAAAATAAAATCCTAGGCATCACAGGTGTTGATTACATTATTTTGATTTCTTATAGAGTTATCTAGTTTCCATTACACTAAAACCATACAAAACAGTGTGCTGAATCGCCTATTTATGTCATTTGTACCATGACTTGATATTTTGTTTATGTCTTAGAAGAACTTTTAGTTTTGTTAATAATCTGGAAGAATTTCCCTTAGCTTTGGATGCTAAAAAGTTTCGGTTTTCCTTGGACATAAAGGAATTAGATTTTGTGCTTCTGTCTGCACTAGCACTGGGAAAGCTCAGATCTGAAAACTGTGTGAGGTTATTAATAATTGCACATCACAAATGAGCATATCACTACTGTCCTTTGATTTTGACTTTAACTATGTTTGTTGTGATATATAATAAAAATAGAAATAATAAAAAAAATAAAAGTACACCTGCAAACTCTCGAACAACAAGAGCAGATATTTGGGTATTATTAAACAAAGTGGAAAAATAACTTCTGTAGGTCAGCCAAGGAGGAAGCCCGTTGCCTTTCCAAATCAGGGACACATCTTCAGTTATTCCCTGGGTCTTCTTCAAGTACTATATGAATATTACTACATAATAATATATATTTCAACAAACTCTATGAGTGTCTTCCGTCATGCACCTTACCTCATGTATAGTATATGTGTGCAAGAAATCATACATTAATGTTTAATTAACATTAATAAACATTAATGTTTAATTGAATTCGGATCTCTTCCCTGTAGAGAATATCTCACGTATTGTATGGATGCATCATCCATCAATTAAAAAGCCTATGGCCCATGGCTTAGGCAAGGAGAGAGAGAGAGAGAGAGAGAGAGAGAGAGAGAGAGAGAGAGAGAGAGAGAGAGAATGAATTCTGGGATAGAGACAGGAAGGAGATCAGCCTGGGAAGATGTGAGGAGATGGAGGCATGGTACCTGAGCACAGGTGACCAGCCACATGGAGGAATGTAGGTTAAAATAAATGCATTATCTTTAATTATGATCTAGTCAGAGTAGAGCCTAGCTATATGGCCAAGGTATTTGTAAATGTATTTTGAATTTGAGTCTTACTTGTGGGAACAGGAGACTGAGAGGTAGAAATGTCTCACTTTTTGGGTGAATATTATTGTCTTTTATTTTTTGTTTTTATTATTTATTTATTTAATTTATTTATTTATTTATTTATTTATTTATTTATTTTAGATAGAGTCTCATTCTGTATCCCAGGCTAGCCTGGAACTCACTATGTAGTCTAGGCTAGCCTCAAATTTGTGGGTGATCCTTTTGGCTCATCTTTCCAAAAGTTGAGATGAAGGAAGAAGCCACTGTGGCCAGCTTAATTTGTAATCTTACATAGGATATAATATTATTATTTGTACACAGTAAGTCTAACAAATTCTTGCCACCCCGCTTACCGATCTCAGTCAGACAGCAGCAGCCTGCTGTGGAAGAAATAGTCTCCTCATGCTGAGCCATAGCCACTGGCCATTGTAGCAAAGGGTCATTACCTACTCACTGGCCCTGAATGAGACATCTCAGTAGACTGAGACAGATCAACCCATTATCACAAATATATGTGCTATTATGCACTTGAAAGTTCTTAACTTGGGCGGGGGGGGGGGGGGCTGCTAGGATCCAGCATAGTTACCAAGGCTTTGATGCTGTCAATTACCCTGAAGCTGAACTTCATGAAGAATAGTCAGAAAATTACATATAAACCATAAGGTGCTATTTCAACCATGCTTGATAGAAAACACACTTTTATGATGCACAGTATTACACACATGTAACATGCGTACATGCAAACACACATCTTCATACTCAGATGCATTTGTTTTACAAACCATCTCTTCACACCTCCGCATTTTCTCACATCTCTAAAAGTATCACTAATAAACTCACTATTACTGTAACACCTAGGCTTTTATTCTTGCCAACCCCCCTAAAACCAGAGAACACTATATGTTCATTAGTTGAGGATTATTCCGTAATTATGAAATTGATTTACAACCCCTATCAGCAACAGATTTTAGCCTAACCAGGTAATATTTAACCAGCTTTGAAAACTCAAAGCTTTATCAGCTTTTTATTTTTTATTTTTTTCTTTGTGAAGTTACTGAAAAGATTCCCCAACACTAATGTCATACTTAAATAGAATTTTTTATTTTCCCTCTAAGGGATGTTTTTCTAGATTTGATTTTCTAAAAGTTAATTACCACTTCAACTAGGAGCAGGTTTTAGCCCTACTCCCACAAAGTATATTTAACTTTCCCCACATAGTTAACATTGCTTCGTAAATAAAACGACACAGAAAAGGTCAAGGTGGTTTTTTTTTTAATAATCCCATCAACATATAGATCTGTTCCTAGCTATTTGACTAATTTCTTTTTTTTTTCCCATTTTTTATTAGGTATTTAGCTCATTTACATTTCCAATGCTATACCAAAAGTCCCCCATACCCACCCACCCCTACTCCCCTACCCACCCACTCTCCCTTTTTGGCCCTGGCGTTCCCCTGTACTGGGGCATATAAAGTTTGTGTGTCCAATGGGCCTCTCTTTCCAGTGATGCCGACTAGGCCATCTTTTGATACATATGCAGCTAATTGACTAATTTCTAATACAATTATACATACAAGCCACCACAAGCCTGCAAGACTGCCTCACACCATGTGATGGTCAGAAAGAGGAAGCCAGCATCAGACAGTTCAACCCCTCACTATCAGTGACAAGAATGAGACAGTAAGGAGAAGGGGACTTAGTGTATATCACTGCTGAGATGGGTGTAAATAGAATTAACTCATGTCAATAAAACCCAGCATAAAGTGTCTTTAAGAATGTGGGCAAAAAAGAAAATTTCTATTGCCCCCCTCCCACTGATAAGTACTTCTCCTTTTGCTTGTGCAATTTCTATTTTCCTACCCCTCCTGCTGATAAGTACCTGTACTTCCCCTTTTCCTTGTGCAATTCTACTGCCCCATCCTTACTGCTGAAAGGCACTTCCCCTTTTACTTGTGCATTTAAACCTTGGGCCTGGCTAATACATTGGGGCCTTGATGCAAAAAAAAAAAAAAAGAATGTGGGCAAATGGTGGTGCTTGCCTTTAATCCCAGCACTCAGGAAGCAGAGGCAGGTAGTTCTATATGAGTTCAAGGCCTGCTCTACAGAGTAAATTGCAGGGCAGCAGGAGCTTTGTAGTGAGATCCTGTCTCAAAAAACCAAAACCAACCAAACAACCAAACCAAACCAAACCAAACCAAACCAAACCAAACCAAACCAAACCAAACCAAACTAAACCAACCCACCAACCAACCAACCAAACAAAAAACCACCCAATGCTAAAAGGAAGCTCTACGGGTTTACAGATAAAAGCAATTTTAACACATTCGACAATTCAGTAACTAAACCCAAACATCTATGCCTAGCACCAAAGTAAATGTCTAACAGAATTGCTTGGTCAAGCGCACACGGCAGCAGTGGCTTAGAGCTCAGAGGACTCAACGGTGTTCCCTGTCCCCTCAAGGGACCCGTTCTGCAATACTTGTCTGAAACTCTGAATTGCAATCCTGACCGAATGTCCCACAATATCATGAGAAAGTTGGCAGCGTTAGAAGATTCCTGAGCATGCAAGCAAACAAGGATTAACTCCTCAAACACATACTGCCTCTAATGTGTCCAGTTGTTTCGTATCTTACTGCCCCCTGCAGCCTTGCTACTGAACACACAGCATGCACTGTGCACTATATGTGCCTTGCCACCATGATACATAGCACCAAGAGATGCTGCCCGAAGCCCTGCAGTTCAGACTCAAGACTATTGAATCTTACAATGTCAGCATTTTTAGTTCACATACAAAGTTTTCTGTTCTGCTAGAAACATGGTAGTTGTAGCATGGGGAAAGAGGAGTTTTAATATTTTCTGATCATCAAACCCATACATAGCCACACAGAAACCACACACACACACACACACACACACAATTTAAAAAATAAAAGCAAAATCTTTTTTTTGTTAATAATTGAACGTGGGTGGGAAGGTGATTGAGTGCGCATGAGAGTGTGGGTATCCTTAGTAGCCAGAGGAAGGCACTGGATTTCTTGGAACTAGAGTTATAGATGGATGTGAGCCCTCATGTGGTTACTGAGAACTGAGTCTATGTTCTAGCCCTGGCCATTCATATTTTTGCTCTAGAATTAAAAATCTCACTTCTTCTTGAGATGGGAGTGGTGTTTTTGCCTTGGCGCTCACTTTGGGGATCCTATTGTCCAAATGATACATAAACCCCAGGTTTCCACAGCAAGGAATCCCACAGCTCCGCAGGATCTGAAGACTTGAAGCCTCTCGTCTCCTTCAGGTCAATAGGATCTTTAGAGAGACCACCCATACCACCCTTGCCTTCCAGCAGAGCACCTGAGCTTCGGGACAGTTCCCACCAGTCACAACCAGATCGTTCTGCTTTGGTTAGAGGGGCTTGCAGAGCAGGCTATCCAGAGGAAGAGATGGCCGGAAGTCCCAGGTCTCCCGCATCTTCTAATTCTGCCCATGTTTTGAGTTTCCACTCTTTACTTTGGACCACAACTCACCACTGGGATTTTGAATACTGAGAAACGTTTGTTTGATATCATCCAGTTGTGTTTGCTCAGTGAGGAGCTCTCTGCAAAATCCCCTCCTGTCCTTTGTACTGCATAAAACCCAACCTCCACCTGTGCTTACACAAAACTGGTAGGATCTCCAGAACAGCCAAAAGTATGCTGTTACCGTGGAAAGGGAAGTTTTACCCACCACACAGTAGAGGCCACATACCCAAGCTGCCACAGCAGAGATAGCTTTCTCATCAAGAGCAGGTCATTGAAGGAAGTCTTAGTTCAAACAGGACCACGTCTCCCAGGCTGAGTCCAGTGTAGCTTGTTGTGCAGGATAGGGGGCATTGTGGCCTGCTACATGGGCAGAGGTTTGTGGCCAAATGATGCATCTCAGCCCTGGGCCACTCTTTACACTGGAGAGTTATCCTCCTGCAGTTCTTGACATCACACACACACACACACACACACACACACACACACACACACAGAGATGACAAGAGTATTGGGCCAGAGGCCCTCATGTTAATCACCAAACGTTTGATAATGAAATAAAACAGGATTAGTGTTGGAGGAGACTGTGGTTGGGTGGGGAACTGGCAAAAGGAAAGAGAAAACATCCTCTGATTATTGTTGGATCGTGGAGGGTGACGTCTGGTTGTGTTATTCAGGGTGCGGAGGGAGCAGGAGAGATGGCTCCAATGATTATCTTCAGTGACAAAAAAACGAAACTTTCTAAAAGTTAAAACATGAAACAGCCAGGCGTGATGGCACACGCCTTTAATCCCAGTACTTGGGAGGCAGAGGCAGGCGGATTTCTGAGTTCAAGGCCAGCCTGGTCTACAGAGTGAGTTCCAGGACAGCCAGGGCAATACAGAGAAACCCTGTCTCGAAAAACAAACAAACAAACAAACAAACCATGAAACAATTGGGTAGAGCATGCAGCCATAGACACTCTGGTCTCATGTTCGGGTGCACACCCATTTTCCCATGTATTGGTAAGATCTGTTTCTGCTTTCTGAAAGAGATAACTTTGTATTGATCCCTGCTGTTCTCAGTCATGGTGGCAGATGAGACCATCAGAGGTTTTCTACTGAGGTTCCTCACTTGTCTGAAACGATGTAAGCTACATGGGATATGCTTGTTCACTTGGATCCCAGAAAAAGCCCGTGACTACACATGACAATAGGACTCTGGAGATAAAACCATTGCTTCCCCAGAATCCCCACTGTCTTGCACACCACGTAAGAGTCAGCCTTGCCATCTTGTACAGGCTTAGCTATTTCAAAACATCAAAGTCAAGCCTATCTCTAAAAGGGATGGCACAAGTTAGCTGCTTGGCAGCAGGCGGCGGATCCGTCTCAGATCACGCTGAGAGGGCCCGTGTTCTGCCAGATACAGCCCAGCTAATTGTCAGAGTTTGCTCCTAAGCTTTTACAATGAGGATATAAAATACGCCAGCCTAGATCTGTGTAACAATGTAGTGTTGCCTTCCACGGTAACCTAAGGCCATCCATTCTTCCTCTGAAGGCAGTAAGAGGTGGGGCATTAGAATACGCCAGAGCCCACCTGGGAGAGAAGGTGGGGGCTGGGCTAGCTTTGCAGGAAGCTGGTCTCAGTCTCATGCTGTCCTCATTAGTAACAAATGACCAGGGCATGCTCACTAGCCTTTGTGCACTTTGCTCTTAAATTCTAGCATGGGGATGCCATCTCCCCTTCAGGGGGCTCTTATGGGGTTTCACTAGGCTAATAAGGCTGATATAGTCAGTGGTGATTGCTGTTAGCTTCCTCTTCTCCCATGTCTCTGGAGTCACTGGGAATCACTGGGAATTCTTGACCACACTGCGTACTCTGTAGACTCTGATTTCTAGAGTCCAGCCAGGTGCAGTGCCTCACCCGATCCTGCTATTTTAGTCTCCCTCTTCCTTTATCCACCCTTTGAGCCACACCTTTATATCAAGTATCGAGCCCAGAGACTGGCTATGCCATTCGGAGCATTTCTCTGGCCCCTTTCTCCCTAGGGCCTTCCAACCACCTGCTGTGTACACTGAAGTGCTCCCACGAGACCCCAGAGCTGTGTCTGCCAACCCTGAGTGATCCCATGACTCCTCCACAGTGTCTCCTTGCTGGTTATTCAGCAAACTCGAGCACGGGCCTAAGAAACTAAGCATAAATCATTTTAGCTCTCCAGTTCTGGAGGGGGCCTTGTAGGTTGACCAATTTCAATATTTTTTCTCATGTGAGTATCAACGGTTTTTTAATGAATCTGCTGCTGTCTTCTCCCTCCCATTCCAAACTCTTTTGACACTAAAGCAAGGGGAAGCTTCCAAACACACAGCTCCCCTACTTTTTTTTTTTTTTCCCAATGAGTTGAAGCTCGGGACCTCCCTGTTTTGAGTGAAGGTCCATTTGTTTATTCTGGCCTGGTTAATTAAGGATCCTAGTGTGATAAATACCTTTACTACTGGTCTGCTTTCGAAGTATTTGATTTAAGGTATCTAAGATAGCATGTGCCGCTTATGTTAGCCTTAAGTAGGGCACTGCTATTTCAAGAAGGGGTTATCTAATAAGCCATGATCTAATGAACACTCAATGGTTTGTATCCCTAACACTCAGGACAGTATCTGGTACACAGCAGGCACTCTGTAAACATGTTTTTGGAGTAATGAACAAAACCAGCTCACTTAAAAAAAATAGGGGGCTGGAGAGACGGCTCAGCTGTAAAGAGCACTGGCTGCTCTTCCTGAGGACCTGGGTTCAATCCCCAGCACCGACATGGCAGCCCACAACTGTCTGTAGCTCCAGCACCAGGAGTTTTGTTACCTTCCACACAGATGCACAGACAGCCAAAATGCCAGTGCACATAAAATAAACAAATAGAATCTGTTCTCCTACTCTGTTCCACACGACTCTGAACAAGGGCTGTAAAGCACCAAGGCCAGAAGCCTCTCGTTTACGCCATTTCCCACTAGTTGTTAGCTTTTGGACAAGGAGCTCAGGAGGTGGAGAGTCAGGCTGGGCACTGGCTGTCTCCCAGGGGTTCATTGTGCTCCGTCTGCCGATAGGGTAATGAATTATGCATATGACCTACATAAATCATCAGTTCAATTAATATTGCAAAGATTTACGGAACTGCCCCATCACAGATGTCATGTCAATTGTCAAAGCACGGACGGGAACGGGGCACTGTCCTTCCTACTTCTGAGAAAGTCTCAACCCCCTGTTATAAATAGCTACAAGTAGTGTCAATATCCAGACATAGCACCGTAAGGGGTTTGGTTGAAAAACACTTGTTGGAGGAAAAGGTCAGAACTCTTGGCTTCGAGGAGCACAGAAGGACCTCAGGAATTCAGGTTAACTTTTCTGTTGACCAGGTTCACAAACCGGGGACAGAAAGCCCCATGGGCAGCTAGACATGGTCACGGGGACTCGGGAACAGGCAGCTACTGTTTTCATGTATTATTTCCTGGAAGCTCCTGACCTCCAGGTTACTATCACTGTGTTACTACCTGGTCTCACAGAGAGAAAGCAGAGCTTCCAGAATTGGTGAGGCCCATTATGTCTATCTCAGGGAAAAAAAAAAAAAAAAAAAACGAGAGTAAGATGCTGCCAGGGCCCCCCGGTTCTGGTGCCGTGGGCTTGGGAACACCTCCTACATGAAAGTGCTTAAGGACTTAGGTTGAGGAGGACAGGCTGGGCTGTCTGAGCCTGAGATCAGCCGGGCCAACATGGGGATGGAGTTATTCGTGATGATGGATACCTTCAATCCCAACACTCAGAAGGCAGACAAGGAAGGCTCTCTGTGAGGTCAAGGCTGGCCTGGTTTTGTCTACTTAGCAGATGAGGGAGGACAGCCAGCCAGAGCTACATAGTGAGACCCTGTGTGTGTGTCTGTGTAATACCTATACCTATACATATATCTATACCTATATCTATCTATCTATCTATCTATCTATCTATCTATCTATCTAAATCAAAACAAATAGAAAGATAGCGGTGGTCTTGAACCCCTTTTTCTGTCTGGTCCACATCCCAAAGACTAGAGGAGAGCTAGGGCAGAGACGTGGAGATGTCGGTAGAATGGGGGAGAACGGGAAAGAGAAAAGAGATGGGCATGGGTGGAGGAGCTGGTGGAGGGAGCACGGGGAGGGGGTAGTGGCCAGAGGACCTGGGAGGAACAGAAAAGAGGCTAAGAGAATTGAGAAGACAGGGCTGGGAGATAGGACAGAGACCCAGGCCACAGCTTCTGTAAAGCCGAGGTCTGCGGAGTTGAGTGTTCCCAGGACCTCAAGGACCCCAGTGAGTAAAAGGTGCAGGTGTAACCACTCAGCCTGGAGAGTAGCTATTCTAAAGAGACACTCAAGCCCCTCTTCAGCCGCCAGGCTATTGAAACAATGGCCCCTAGATGACTAAACATTCCCCAGAAGTCCCTGTTAGTGGATAGGCAGCCCGAAGGTTTCAGCCAGAGGAGGAACTGTCCCCAGGGAAAGAGTTAATTAACCCAGTTCTGACAATTTAGGCTACTTTTCAGGAGAGCCTGGGATTGAGACAGCGGTTGCTCAGCGGTTTGTAGGATCACGACTGCTGAGATGTGCACACCTCCCGTTCCCTAGTTAACCATACATTTCATGCAGATACCCCAAGACAGACTTGGGGTCCACTAGACTCCTCGTTTGCCTTCTCAGGACGCCCTCGTTGAGGTTGTCTCCTTCCCGTGCTGCACAATATTTCTTGTCTCTTTAGTTGGTGTTTTAGGAACCTGTACAACAGCCGGGCGTGGTGGTGCACGCCTTTAATCCCAGCACTCCGGAGGCAGAGGCAGGTGGATTTCTGAGTTCTGAGGCCAGCCTGGTCTACAAAGTGAGTTCCAGGACAGCCAGGGCTATACAGAGAAACCATGTCAAAAAAAAAAAAAAAAAAAAAAAAAAAAAAAAAAAAAAAAAAAAAAAAAAAGAAAGAAAGAAAGAAAGAAAAAGAAAGAAAGAAAGGAACCGGTACAAGGACCTCACCTCCCTTGCTGGGGTTGCCCCCGGCAGGGCTTTGGGACCTGGTTTGAAACTTCTTGAGTCAAGAAGGAAGGGAGGTAGTATTTAGTTAGGCGCCTGAGTGTTTGCTTAAGGAATTAGCTACCTGTTTGTCCAAGTTTGGGCACCTTCAAAGGCGTCTTGGTGGCTTTTGTTCTTTGAGGATTATTGGATAATCCAGCCCTAAAAGTCCCTACTGTTTTGGGAAAACTTTGTGTTAAAAGGCAAACAAGCAAAGAAATGGAAGCAAACCCTCCGTTCATCTGCCTTCTTTTCTTTTCTGATTGAAAACAGATTCGTCTCTCATAAAATACACATCCAGACTACAGGTTTCTCTCCCCCTACTCCTCCCAGCTCCCCTCCCCCACTCCCCTCTCCCCTCATATCTACTCTTTTTCCTTGGACTCTTCTCCAAAAAAGAGCAGACTGCCAAGAGACCACAGCTAAACAGGACCCCCCCCCCCAAAAAAAAAAAAGATGCAGTAAGACAAGGCAGTTGACCTTGAGGTTTGACACAGAGGTGTGTCCCAGGGTTCTAAACAGAACTGGGACATTTTTGCTAAACCTGCAGTGTCCCCCAACTCAGGTTCACACCAGCAAAATGCACCTCTCCTCCTGTCCTCCCTCCCTTCCTCCTTCTCTTCCTTTCTTTTTTCTCTTCTCCATCTTTGCCTTTCACACCTGTTCACATCGCAATCTTCGTGCGACTATAGCTGCGATGCAAAATTATTCCCTCTGCTTTCTCTGTGATATTTCGTAAGTTTCATGGTTTGGGACACACAGCGTGTTTTGGGGTGTGTAAATGACTTAAAAATGTTTTCATCTTTATTTTTAATTACTTTTACATTTTGACTTTTTTTTTTTTGTATATACTTGTGTTTGCTTGTGGATATGCGCACGTGGGTACTGATGCCTACAGAGTTCAGATGGGAGCGTCAGATCCCTTGGAGCTGGAGTTACAGGCTGTTGTGACCTGCCAGATGTGGGCTATGAACTAAATTCTAGTCCTCTGGAAGAGCATGATTCACTATTAACTACTGACACATCTCTTCAGCCCCTTGTCTTACATTTTTAAAAGCATCTTTTGTTTCCTATTTTGTCTTTAATGTGACCGAATGGAGCTTGCAGAGGGGAATTGACCACCAGGTCTCACAGGCTCCCTGGGATGCGAATCTGTTTACCAGCTTAGAGAACCAAGAGCTCTGAATCGCTGCTAGGGGCGCCCCCGTGTGGCGCCAAAGGATATTAACTCTGCGTCTTGAAAGTTGACCAGGGGACCAAGGGACTTACCTCAGTACAAAACAGAAGACTTTCTGGTGTAATTTCTCCCCTCTGAGCTCGTCCCTCCCTCCCTCCCTTCATTTCTCCCTCCCTTCATCCCTCCTTCCCTCCCTCCCTCTCTCCTGCTTCTAACTCCTTCCCTCTGTTCCTCTGTCCCTCCTCACTGTCTCTAATACTCCTCTCTTCTTTTTCTTTCTTTTCCTGTCTCTCACTTCTTTCTCTTTTTTCATTTATCTCTTTCTTACCTTCCTTTCTCTCCCTTTCTCCTCTTCTCTTCATTCCTCTTTACCCCCTCTCTCCTTCACCCCTCAACCTTTCTGTTCTCCCCAACTCTGACTTCTCTCTCCCCCTTTTCTTTTCCCTCTCCGTCTTCTTTCCATCCCCTTTCTTATCTATCTATCTATCTATCTATCTATCTATCTATCTATCTATCTATCTATCTATTTATCTATCTATCTATCATACATCATGATCACTGCCTTGCCTCCCAGTCCTCCTTTAGACAGTCTCTCCCCCATCCTCCTCCTCTTCTCCTATGAGAGGGTGGGTATCCCCACACCTTGGCACATCAAGTCTCTGCAGGGTTAGGCACATCCTTTCTCAGCTGTGGCCAGACAAGGCAGCTCAGTTAGGGGAACAGATTCCACAGGCAGACAACGGCTTCGGGGACAGCCCTTGCTCCAGTTGCCAGGACCCACATGAAGACCAAGCTGCACATCTGCTATGTATCAGCTGGGTGGGGTGAGGTGGAGTGGGGCTCAGTCCAGGCCATGTATGCTTTTTGTTTGGTGGCCCAGTCTCTGAGAGCCCCAGAGAGTGCAGGTTAGTTGACTCTGTTGGTCTTCCTGTGGAGTTCCTATCCACTTCAGGGTCCTCAGACCTTCTCCCAACTCTTCCGTAAGAGTTCTTCAGCTCTGTCCAATGTTTGGCTATGGGTTTGTGCATCTGTTACAGTCAGCTGCTTTTCAGTTTTGTGAGGTCCCAGTTATCAAATGTTTATCTTAGAGCCCGAGCCATTGATGTTCTGTTCAGAAGCTGTCTCCTGTACCAATGAGTGCAAGGCTATTTCTCTTCTATTTGATTTCGTGTATCCAGTTTTCCATTGAAATCTTGGATCCACTTGGACTTGAGTTTTGTGCAGGGTGATAAATATGGATTTATTTGCATTCTTCTATATGTAGACATCCAGTTAGACCGGTACTGTTTGTTGAAGATTTTTTTTTTCCATTGTATGGTTTTGGCTTCTTTGTCAAAGATCAAGTGTCTGTAGTTGTGTGGGTGTATTGCTGGGTCGTGGATTTGATTCCATCGGTCAGCTTGTCTGTTTCTATATCAACACTGTGCAGTTTTTATTATTATAGTTTCGTAGTATAGCTTTAGATCAGGGAGAGTGATTCCTCCAGAGGTTCTTTTATTGTTCAGGATTGTTTTTAGCTATCCTGGGATTTTTGTTTTTCCATATGAAGTTGAGAATTGCTCTTTCAAGGTCTGTAAAAAAAATTGTGTTGGAATTTTGATGGGAATTGCATTGCATGTGTATGCTGTTTTTGGTTAGATGGCCATTTTCACTATGTTAATCCTACCTATCCATGAGCAGGGAAGATCTTTCCATCTTCTGATATCTTCCTAAATCTCTTACTTCAGAGAGTTGAAGTCCTTGACTTCATACAAGTCTTTCACTTTAGAGTCACACCAAGATATTTTATATTATTTGTGGCTATTGTGAAGGGTGTTGTTTCCTTAATTTTTTTCTCAGTCTATTTATCATTTGCATAAAGGAGAGCTACTAATGTCTTCAAGTTAATTCTGTGTCCAGCCACTTTGCTGAAGGTGTTTGTCAGCTGTAGGTGTTCTCTGATATAATTTTGGGGGTTGCTTATGTATACTGTTATATCATCTGCAAATAGTGAAACTTTGACCTTTTCTTTTTCAATCTGTGTCCCCTTGATCTCTTTTGGCTATCTTATTGCTCTAGCTAGAACTTCAAGTAACATAGTGAATAGATAGGAAGAGAGTGGGAAGCCTTGTCTTGACTCTGATTTTAGTGGAATTGCTTTAAGTTTATCTCTATTTAATTTCATATTGGCTATTGGCTTGCTGTATATTCCTTTTATTATGTTTAGGTGTGTGTCTTGTATCCCTGATCTCGCCAAGACTTTTAATATGAAGGGGTGTTGGATTTTTGCCAAAGGCTTTTTCACCATCTAATGAGATGGTCATGTGATTTTGTTCTTTCAGCTTGCTTAGGTGGTGGATTATGTTGAATGGATTTTCATACATTGAACCATCCCTGGATCCCTGGGATGAACTCTACTTGGTCCCAATGGATGATGTTTTTGATATGTTCTTGGTAGGTGATGGGCACCTTCTCTGCTCTTCAGGTATGTTAGGTCACAGTCTTGCTCTTCAGGTTTGTTAGGGTATCTAGGGCTTGCTGTAGTAGGAGAGCTGGGTTCTGATGGTGCCATAGTGCACTGGCTTCTGCTGATTATGTTTGTGCAATTGCCTTTAACCATCTGGTTTTTTCTAGTGTTGGCTGGCCTGGTAGTCCCTTGGAGTAGCAGGCCTCTGGGGACTAGTTACCGCCCCCCCCCCCCACACACACACACTCCCAAGAGAGCAGGCCTCCCAGGAGGTGGGCAGAGCTGTAGCCCAGGGAGTATGGATCCTCAGTTGCTGGTAGAGGTTTGGATTAGGAGGTGGAGCACAGAAAGGATGGGGCCGACTTCACAGCCACTATAGGGTGGGAGTTGGGGTGTGGATGTCTTACCTGGTGGAATATTGTCCCAGGTGGGAGCAGGCTTCCCAGCTGGCAGGCAGAACCGTGGGCTGGGGATTGGGGTTACAGATCTGTGATTGCAGGTAGAGGTGTGGACCAGAATTTCTTCCTTCCCTTCTTCCATTCCTTCTTGTCATTCCCATTCTTCCAGTGTAGTATGGCACCATCAGAACCCAGCTCTCCTGCTACAGCCTGGATTCTTTTTCCCATTTATTTAGAATCTCTACCTTGTTTA
The DNA here is from genome assembly GCF_000001635.26 of Mus musculus. Lineage (NCBI taxonomy): Eukaryota > Metazoa > Chordata > Mammalia > Rodentia > Muridae > Mus > Mus musculus. Next base: position 57,968,755 of record NC_000084.6, read on the forward strand.
AATGGCATACTGTGATTTGGGGAATAAAAGCTTGGGATTTTGTGGTTGTTAAAATTTGTTCATGTTGAATAAAATGGTTTGCTCAATTCATTTCTAGTTGCACACACACACATTCTCTCTCTCTCTCTCTCTCTCTCTCTCTCTCTCTCTCTCTCTCTCTCTCAAATGAACTTTTATAGAACCAGCCACTATCCTTCTCCATTCATTCTGCTGGATTCATGGTTTGGGAGCTGAAGGAATGCTAAACAATACTGGCCTGTGTCATAAATGGTTTCACCCAATGTGAGGGTGGAGAAATGCTTCTGCTAGCGTCTACAAAGAGCTTTCACATTAGGTGATGTGCACACTGAATATTTTATGTGCTTTCGTTTATCCATTTGCGGGGGTGGGGAATGTGTGTGCTGTGGCTCCAGGGTGGACCCTTGCAGGAGTAGACTCCTCCCACCACCTGGACCTCAGAGACCAAACTCAGATCGCCAGGCCCGGCAGCAAAGTCATCTCCAGGGATGGTTTGTTTTTCTTTAAGTTTTAACTTGTGCATTTTAAATATGAGGAAACGATGACTCTGCCCAGAGGCTATGGTGGTGGACTTGAAGCTTCCTCCTCGACTCTTCGTGAGTGAGAAGAGTCTACGTTCTCAGGAAAGAACACAGAAGCCTGAGAATCACGAAGTGTTAGGACAACGGAAAGCAAGAGAAACAGAAAGGAAATACATAGAAAATCTTAAATAGTCCACAGCTCCAACTATAATCTTATAATCCCCAGGAGAAAACGGATTGGCAGTCACAACCAGAAGGTGAGCAGCAGGCCCAGTGACAGAGGTTGGCAGCCCGAGCCCGACTACGATGCCCAGTGTGGTATTGTACTTTAAATATAATTATGATGAAAGCGGAGTCAAAGGAAATTGAGCACAGCGTGTGCTGTCCTTGGCAGATTCCTAAGTGCAGCAGTTAAGGCCCAGGAGGGAGGTTTATTATTTTTTTGCCTCAGAGTGTTGCAAATTTTCCTTGTGGTTGTTCTCTGCTGTAGGTCGTTATTTCTTTGGACCTAAATGCTGCCTTAGCCACGTTTCACAGGCCAGTTGGGTTAGGACTGTGTGCTCAGTGTGCAATAGCACCTGCTTGACTTGGAAGGAAGAAGGGTTATATATGGCTAGTGTCTCAGTCCTGTGCACCCAGGAACAGAATTCACGCACTCAGCTCTACTTCAGAGTGGAAAGCAAACACGTGCTCTTTTAACTCTTCCTCGCACGCCTGTGGTGGGTGGTGACCGAGCATAAGTAAGCAGAATTGAACAATCCAACGAGTTGGGCTCTCAGATTGTGTTTTTTATTTTATTTTGCTTTGTTTTTTGAGACAGGGTTTCTCTGTGTAGCCCTGGCTGTCCTGGAGCTCACTCTGTAGACCAGGCTGGCCTCGAACTCAGAAATCCGCCTGCCTCTGCCTCCCAAGTGCTGGGATGGGCTCTCAGATTGTGAATGGCTGGGCTCACCCAAATGAGCTGACGTAGCGGTAGAGATGGAGGACAGATGCTATATAGCTATTTATAGTAATTTATGGGGCTAGGAAACTCCATTTTATTAGAGGTGTCACCTGACGACAACACAGCTGACAAGGTTTTGTCATGTTTGCTTGAGAAGTAGAAGCCCCTTCCTGTCTGTGGACTGTGGTGCTTGCAGATCAAAAGAGGAAAACACACCCACATTCTCCTCTATAAGCCACGTATGGTGAAGGCAGAGAGGAGAGAAAGAGAGGGCAGAGAAAACAGAATTAAGCTTCTGCTGAAAGCCAGACTGCTGTTCAGAGCACGAGAAACCCCTTTTCTTCAGAGAACTGTCTACTAAGCAAGGAGGTCCAGAGTTCAGAGCAGGAGGGCATTCGGAAAGGCACTCATGAGAAGTCCAAAGGCTGGCAAGCATTTCCTGTCACAGTGGCAACCAACTAGGTTAACAGCTTTCTGCAAGCCCAGTCCCCTCAGCTCACCCTTGGAGGGCAGCTCTGTGGCAATGAAACCCACTGCTGAGTTAGGTCCAAGAACAACCGACAGCCACAGGCCCCTGAAGGAACTCATGCCTTTGCCACTCCCAGGAGAGCCAGCTAGCTTCCCGTGAATGAAAAGTTGGGGTGTGTGTGTGTGTTTGTGTGTATGTGTGTGTGTATGTGTGTGTGTATGTGTGTGTGTGTGTGTGTGTGTGTGTGTGTGTGTGTGTATGTGTGTGTGTATGTGTGTGTATGTGTGTGTGTGGCACCGTTTTCCCTATCATTTGTCCTGTGGGCCTGGGACACACCAGACAGGCTCTGTTCTCAGAGAGGTGATGGCCCACTCCTCCTGACGCAGGCCCAAGAGTACAGGCTCCTTGCTTCCTGCACCACTATCCCATAGTTCCCTGCGAATAGATCTCAGTTAACTTTACTGCCATGGATTAACCCTCAAATTCAACTTAACCCACGCTTGATTCTGTTTAGTGTCACAGACAAGGCAGGTTTGTCGCTCTTCATTTAACCCTTCACACCCCTATTTCAGGGAAAGGTCATTTCTTGCCGTCTAGAGCCCAACCCCTGGGTATCTACTAGGAATTTATTTGGCTATGGTGAAATGCTCATTGCCTACAAGAGTGGCGATTTTTTTTATTGAGAAATCATCAAGCATTGAGACAATTTAATGCCATCGTAAGACATTTAAACGCCAGTTGATATCAGTAAGTAGACACCAAGGTTTGTCTGGGAAAAAAATGCATTCCCTGGCACAAATTCAAAGGAAAGTAAATCAAATTGAAGGTGTGATTCACAAGTAAATTAGAAAGTATCTCAACATGGAAACAATATATGCTGATGTTCTCCTCCTGAGTCCAATTTGTTTGTATAGCTCTCTTGATAGCAGCAAGGAGGTGCTAACAGTGTCTACCAAAGGGCCTAGGCAAGTTCTAAGCATTGGTTCTGTGTGGGAACAGAAGTCATTATCTTGTAATCTGTCTCAGGGATTTGTCTTTCTGAAGGATAATATACAAAAGAAGTTAAAAACTGTTAGTAAAGATGCTGAGGGCTTCAGCTCCTGGCAATATTGCAACCTTGTTCTCCCGAAAACTTACCGTTACAAACACCTCAAACTAGTCTGCTGCTAAAGAAACGCAGCAACAAAATGACCCCCAGTGACACGCTGCTACGCTCACAGATGAGTGTCCCACTCAGCCATCCTTGGAGAAGCATCCCCCTGCAGTAGATAGGAAGTGATATAAAGATCTGCAGGTGGACAATGTACAGAGAGAGACCTTGGAACACTTGGTCTACAATGAATTGTCTCCATTGAACGTCTCACATCAGGCCCCAGGGCACCCTGTGGAAGAAGACTCGGAAAGATTGTAAGAGCCAGAGGGGATGGTGACTGTCAGGAAACCAAGCCCCTCTAGATATAGCAGCACCGATACCCATATGAATTGATAGAAATGGTGGCAGCATGCCTGGGGCCTGCACAGGTCTAAGTCAGATGTGGTCCCAGTGCTGAGAGGGGAAGTGGAAGTGAGCTCCCATCCCCAACTCAGAAGCTATCTACAAATAAAAACTTTGTTTTCTCCAACATGGTCTCACTGGATAGACAAACCAATCTAAGGCCAGGCTGCATGCCCAGTAGTAGATTGCCCACCCACAATGAATTCAATAGTATTTTTGGAGTTTTTTGAGGGAGAGGAAGTTCTCATTTTTTTTCTTACCCTAAAGGTATTGTTCTTATGCATTATGGTTCCAATGTTGTGTTTTTATGGGATTTCTTTCTGTGCATGCTCATGTGTGTGTTTCTGTGTCTATGTGTGGGGTCTTTGTGTGTGTGTGTGTGCTTTTTCTTCGGCTCTTTGTTTGTTTTGTCCTATTCGGGTTTGTTTTTATTTTATCTTCTTTTAGTTTTACATGCCTGTTTGCTTTCTGATGGGAGAGACAAAGAAAGGATATGGATTTGGGTGGGTGGGGAGGCGGGGAGGATGGGAGGATCTGGAAGAAGTCACGGGAAGGTTACCATAATCAAGATATCTTGTATGAAAAAAATCTATTTTTAACTTAAATTTTTTTTTTAAAAAATATAAAACCAAACATCTCAAAAGAAGAGACAAACTGTGATACAAATTGTAATAAGGGAATTAGCACTTCATACATCAGTGTAGCTAAGATTATAAAACACAACGCCAGGACATTAGAACTTCCTATGCACACTGAGTCCATTTAAGAGACAATAAGTAGAAGTAGGTAGCGGCTGTGGTTGTGCTTGCTTATCTATAGGAAAGGCACAGGCTCGGCCAGAGCTCCAGTTTTCAGGGCCACACACAGTACACGGAATGGCAGATGCAGCTCGAGTTGCACTCAGGGCCGGAGTCTGGCATAGAGGCTGTTCAGACCTCAGAAAGCCACAACTGTCCAATCAGCACAAGCCAGAAGAAAGCTCACCCAACTGCTAACTGTGGAAAGGGATTGATGGGTGATTGCTTGGCCAGGGTGAATTGGAAAACAAAATCCGAATTACAAGCTGAAAATCATCTTTACAAGGCTTTGCAATCCAAACATACAATATCCACGTGGTCTAAAAATATTGATCTATGAACTTGGTTTACCATTATGTCAGAGTATTGATACCGGGAATGCTAGGAAAGGGTGGCTATCTAGTTCTATCGCTCCACGGATTACTGGTACATGGCTCTCTCACGAACACTAGATACACCCTGGCTCACAAGCAAGAGCACATGGAACTGCATTGGAGCCTCTTGCAGGAGTTTACAGACTTAGAATAGGAAAGCTTTTTTTGTTCTTTTGAGCAAAAAAGAAAATCTTAAAATCTTAGAAAGCCTCTAGGGAACAGAAAACTATATGAAAGGTGGTTTAAAAGGATCCAAACTTCTTGAATTACTAAACAGCTTTAGACTTTTAAGTAGGGTAATAGATGCAACCAAAGATCAGATAAAGATGGCAGGAATGGGAGGGGGTGGGGCAGTGGTAGCAACACCTTTAATCCCAACACTTGGGAGGCAGAGGCAGGCGGATTTTTGAGTTCAAGGCTAGCCTGGTCCTCAGAGTGAGTTCCAGGACAGCCAGGGCTACACAGAGAAACCCTGTCTCGAAAAACAAAACAAAACAAAACAAAACAAAAAAAAACACAAAACAACAACAACAAAACCAGGAGCTGGTTCTCTGATAAAATCAACAAGATAGGTTAACCCAGACTAACCAGAGGGCACAGGAACAGTATCCAAATTAACAAAAATCAGAAATGAAAAGGGAGATATAACAACAGAAACTGAGGAAATTAAAAAAAAAAAAACATCAGATCCTACTACAAAAGCCTATATTCAATAAAACTGGAACATCTGGATGAAATGGACAATTTTCTAGACAGATACCAAATACCAAAGTTAAATCAGGATCAGATAAACCATCTAAACAGTCCCATATCCCCTAAATAAATAGAAGCAGTCATTAAAAGTCTCCCAAACAAAAATAAAGCCTAGGACCAGATGCAGAATTCTATCAGACCTTCAAAGAAGACCTAATACCAATACTCTTCAAACTATTCCACAAAATAGACACAGAAGGAGCACTACCCAATTCATTCTATGAAGCCACAGTTACGCTGAGTATTCTTCCTTGAAGATGGAACAATTTCTGTCTAATCAGGAACTTTTCACAATTTCCTTTCATAGAGGACTTCATAAGAGATTTTTTCCCTACTTTTATCATGTTTAATGTTCCAAATAGACTGTTTAGTCCTATCTTCTCCCCTCCCACGGCTCCCACGCCAAATTGTATTTCTTCTTTTGAAAACCATTTATTGAGTGGATGAATTGAGGTGTTTAATTTTTAGAGTTCTTTATATATTTTAAACATTAATTCCCTGTTGTATGGATAGTTTGCAGAGATTATTTGTGGTGGCACTGGAGACAGAATGGAACACAAGCCCTTTACCAGCACTCTGTACTGTCTACAGATCCACAACCTGAGATTTTTAACAGACCTCTTTTTGCTCTCAGCAGAAAAAAAAAAAAGCAGAAAATTGCCAATCACATACACACACACACACACACACACACACACACACACACACACACACACACCCCAAACAAACAAACAAACAAAAACATGCAGAGAAGAAAATACTGGTAAGATTGCGTTTGACTTCAGTTTTCAAATTATTTCCCCAGAAATAAAAATACAATTCTCATCACGCTAGAAGCAAGGTCTGGATCAGGCTTCTGTGGTTTTCTGTTCCCGGACTGTGTGAGTCGAAGCGGCCCCTCGGTTCCCACACAGTGCACGTCTGTGAGTGATTACGAGCTGGAGAGGTGGAGGAAGGAATGTATGGATCAGGTGTTAGCAGCATTTCCCCCTAACGGTCCCCTCCCTGCTTTCCCTAATAATTCTGGTTTGGAAACTCCTCCGTGTGGGTCTAAAGTAAACGATGCCACCTCCCTGGAGAGTGTACCGCAGCCTGGCCCTGGACCCTGACCACTTTGATGCCGATTCCTGGAGGGAAATGACCCCAAAAGAAACTGGAATCTCTAAGGGTTGCCATCTGGTCCTGTGGTGGAGACAAACACAGTTTCTGAGATGTGAGAATTCCCACTCTGAGTAAGCCACCTTGCTTCACGCCTGTGGTATGAAAAGGGGCCTTGTTCTCGGTGAGGGTGTGCAGTTCATTCTGGGATGAGGTAAAGGCACTTAATATTATTTTATTGTCTGTGCAAAATGAGCTGACGCCTCCCAGATTATATAGGATTCCTATAGTTTTGCTTAGTAGATGAGGAACACAGCCCACGGCCAGAACAGTCCACCAAGGATCCATCTAGCATTGAAGCGTGGAAGGGAGCCATACCAAGATGAAAGATACTTTCCTGAGCCGCGTGAGGTGATGGAAAAATAACATGCCGGACAAGTATGCTCGCAGACCAACACAGAACGGAGCCTCCTCTCTTGCTTTAGTCCAGCAAAAGTGCCTTTGACTTTGCAAAGTGCCTTTCATGAAGAATGCTTCCAAAACCACTTTACAGTTAATAAAAAAAGAGCTCGGCTTGGGGCTGGGAATGCAGCGCAGTTGGACGACGGCTTGTTCCGACTGCACGAAGCCCTGAGTTCAATCTTTAGCACCACATAAAATGGGCGTATGGGAGCACACCTGTAATCCCGATTCATTGGGAGAAGGACAAAGGAGGATTAGAAGTTTGAAGTCGTCCTTGGCTATGTAGCACGATGGAGGCCAGCCTGAGACAATGGAGTCCTACTTCAACAAAAAGAAGAAGAAGAAGAAGAAGAAGAAGAAGAAGAAGAAGAAGAAGAAGAAGAAGAAGAAGAAGAAGAAGAAGAAACAAAACCCCCCAAAGTCCAGAGCCTGCCAGTTGTTAGTGTGCATTAGAGATCACCCCAATGGCAGAGGAAAGCGTTTTAGTTGACGATACTGCTGTGCCAGGGACCCCATAGGGCTGCATCAGGGGACTGAGTCCGCGTTTGCAGGCTCTTATTTCTATCCAACAATGACAATTTCCTTCTGAGCTAAGGTCACCAATGTTTCCTTCTCCGTATCTCTCACGCCACCTCCCTGGCACCCCCTGACTTTCCAACTTGCAGAGTCAAGGCAGCAAAACACATACAAATGGCCACTCGTTACAAAATGCACCTAAGTTAAAGGCAGATATTTGAGGTTAGATACACTTTAGACAATTTGGGAGACGTTTGACCAAAATGAACCAAATTAGGTCTAGGCTTAATGTGGAGGGGATTGAGGGACTTCCCGGGAATTTTTAAACACTGAGATTCTGTACAGCAGGACTTATCCTGGGGTACAAATAGAATTGGAATTATTGATTTTATAGGGAAAACCAAACCAAACCAAACCAAACAAAAACAAAAACAAAAACAAAAACAAAAACAAAAACAAAAACAAAAACAAAAACAAAAACAAAAACAAAACAAAACAAAACAAAACAAAACAAAACAAAACAAAAAAAAACAAAACCCGAAAACTTTTCAATGTCTCGGCTTTTAAAAGTAGTTTCTGCTCGGCGACTGCGACTGCGAACAGTAGATGGCAGTATTGCTCCTGTCTTTGGGAAAGAGCCTCTGGAGCTGTTGATCAAGCCGAGTCTGGCGCAATGTCCACTCTACTGTGGAAAAATTCTTACTGGGTCCCACGGAAAGCAGAGGAATCCGCCTGTATGTACTTCTCGTGAGCCCCCTTACACCCGCTTCTCTGCAGTGTTGAGGCTGTTGAGGAATCGCGTGCTAAGCAACGTCATTTGCTTTATCTAATGAACTCAAACGAGGAGGCAGGAAAGAGCTAAACTAAGGTCTGTGAAACCTGTGAAACACTTCTTTTGAAAAACTGCTCCAGATTTTGCGTGGGGGGTGGGGAGGGGGAAAGACAAAAAGCAAAAAAACAAAAAAAAGTTTCAAGAGTAGCAAATTTGGGAAACTAACAGTCAAAGCAATGTGAGTACTATTTTGGATTCATTTTTCACCTACTCATGTTTTGCTAAAGACAATCACAACAAAAGCAGTCACTGTTTCAGAAGGAATTTCAGAGTCCAGGGATGAAGCACCCAGATTTCACAAACAAGGGAGAAGGAAACCTTCTATACCTTACCCAAAGTAATATATCAAATGTATGTGTGTGTGTGCACGTATGTGTGCATGTACAATTTGCGATAATGGTGCATACACTGTGCAATCTGTCTATTCTTTTAAAGATATTATTGTAAATTTAAAGCTTATTTGCAGGATGAAGATTAGTTCTTAGAAACTTCCACCAAATAGGAATTAATGGTCACTTTTTAAACCATTCTCCAGGCTGGTCTTAAACTCCTCAGGTCAGCAGGTTCTCCTGCCTCAGCCTCCCACGTGTCTAGAATTACTGGTATGCACCACTGAGCTCTGCATAATACACATTCCTGAAGTGTAAATTCCTGTCAGAGAAACACTTCTTTTGTAGCTGCATCTTCTCGCTGGCAAATGACTTTTTATTGTGAGTCCATCGTGGGTGTGTGTTAGTAGAAACTAGCAGGCCTTCCTTCCACGGGAAGAGAATGAGCGGCAGTACAAGGAAGCCCATCCATCCATCTTTGGAAACCAAATGAACTCAGTCCAGCCGCCAACCTTCCTCAGTGTCAGCAGGCTAGGGATTCCTCAAACACACGCTTGTAAAGTCGGTTACCCTTCAGATAAGAGCAGGGGTGAACGATTCAAGAAGCCCTTGAAAAGCTTCTGAGTTTTGCTGACTCCGAGAACTTGAGTTTGATGGATACAGAAGAAGTCTGCAAACATCTGGGCACCATGGATTTGAAGAACTGTAGAAGACACGTAAAGCCACAGGGCTACTGCCCCGTGAAGACTAGCCTCCACTCTTGACTCTCAAGTCCAAGCCAATCAAAGCATTCACACCTTTCTCAATTTATCTGTGAGGGCTTCACGAGTCTATAAGACAAGAGTGGACAAATCTACAGTGTGTTACTCAATCTCAGAGTATCCCCTTGAATGTAACGCTTTGGGCAGGAGTTATAAGTAGAGACTCTCCTCAACACTCCCTTATTTTAAAGTTATAAACTAAGCTAAGAGTTGAATGGATACTGAGAGGTAAATGCTCTGTTTTCTGAGGTCGACAAATTCACTTTCCTTTTACTTAAAAAAAAAGTATTTACTATGTATATGGCGATCTGCCTGCATATATGCCTCCAGACCGGAAGAGGGCACCAGATCTCATTATACATGGCTATAAGCCACCATGTGGCTGTTGGAAATTGAATTCAGGATCTTTAGAAGAGTCTCTTAACCTCTGAGCCATCTCTCTAGCCCCAAACAAAGGCTCAGAATGAATCTGGATTCCTGGAGCCTTCAGGCTTGCACTGAAGAGTGTTGGCACACAGAAGTCACTCTTGGTTGCTCAAGAAGCCATATGAGCATCTGTGGGAATTGCCAATCCATATATCTGTGTTCCATTCCCCTAATACCAGAACCTATGGTTGATACAATAGCATCGTGACCTGACAGACTCAGGAAGATCCAGTGAAGAAGCAAGGGTGGGTTCTGGAAGCTTCCTGCAAGCCATCAGAGGGAGGGGAAGCACTGGATGTATTTCAGTGAAAAAGAGGTGAAGGTTCTTCAGGGTCAAGTTCTTTTTTACCCCATAGAATTTCCATTCCGAGAGAGAGAAAGAGAGAGAGAGCGAGAGAGAGAGAGAGGCGAGGTTGCCCAGGGCCCAGCACAGAGAACACAGGCTTGGCTAAGGTCCTCTTTGGAGGCTCAAATGTCTATAAAGTTTCAAAGTGTCTTTAAACTTGGCGTCACTGTAAAAGAGGAGGTCACAACAGGGGACAGATGGAAGACCAGGATAGGAAGGCTGAGAGAACATTCTCTAGCAGAGGTGAGAGACAGGGTGATAGGCTTAAGACTGCATGGCTCAGGCCCAGGCTAACAGAACTGTAGGTCCAGTATTTTAGGAGAAAACTGTGTGGCCATTTAGAAAGACCGACATCACCATAAGGCAAAAGCCCTGGTGCCACAGACATTAATATCTGGGTTATCGGAAACACGGGTTATAGTCACACTGCAATTTGGATGTTGGGATGCCAAGATTCAGTTGTGATGGGGGTGTCTCTTAGGTACATGTAGTGGGAAGAAAGGAACTAAGAGCTAAGGGTGGGAGAGCACCCCTGGAATCCCAGTGCTCAGGAAGCAAAGTTGCAAAGGTTATACATTTGGGGCCATTTTGAACTATTGTCTCCTTTAAAAGAAAAAGTCAGGCGGCCTACACAGTGGCCTATCACACTCGGCTGCTCTAATGGGTCCAGGATGCTCCCAGAATTGTTTATTCTCCTAATCCAACCACCATGGCCCCTCCAATCTAAGGTTTTGCTCTTTTGTCCATCACATTCAGCTTCCTCCCCCTGTGCCTTACAGACAACCCTCTCAGAACAGATGACCTTACCCACTGTGAAGCGTGCTGTCAGATCACAAAATATCTCCGTGTCCCCCAAAGTCCCCTGGTGCAGAGGGTGGTTAGAAGTTGGTGCCCTTAAATCCACCATAGCACAGAAGACCACCCATTTGCCTCTCCTTAACCTGCTTCAAGAATCTAGCTCCCAAGTATGCCTGCCCAAGATAACCACTGCTAATCCAGACCTCAGATCCGTAAGCCAAGCCATGAAGTCTGAGGTTTGATGGCTTTTTCCTTTCCTTTCCCTTTCCTTTCCTTTCCTTTCCTTTCCTTTCCTTTCCTTTCCTTTCCTTTCCTTTCCTTTCCTTTCCTTTCCTCTCCTCTCCTCTCCTCTCCTCTCCTCTCCTCTCCTCTCCTCCCCGCCCCTTTCCCTTTTCCCCCTCTTTCCCTTTCCCTTTCCCTTTCCCTTTCCCTTTCCCTTCCCTTTCCCCTTCCCCTTCCCTTCCCCTTTTCCCTTCCCCTTCCCCTTCCCCTTCCCCTTCCTCCTCCCTCTCCTCCTCTTCCCCTCCCTCCTTCCTCTCCTCCTCTCCCCCCTCTCCCTTCCCTTCCCTTCCCTTCCCTTCCCTTCCCTTCCCTTCCCTTCCCTTCCCTTCCCTTCCCTTCCCTTCTCTTCCCCCTCCCCCTCTTCCTTCCCTTCCCTTCCCTTTCCTTTTATTTCAATTCTAAGTCTTTATTTTGTTTTTAAATTTAACCTTTATGTTTATTTTATGTTTTGTCTGCCTGTATATCTGTGCACCATGTGTATAGAGTGCCCTTGAAGCTAGGAAGAAAGCATTGGATCTCTTGAAACTGCAGTTAGAGATGGTTATGAGCCTTTATGTGGGTGCTGGGAATCAAACCCAGATCCTCTAGAAGAACAAGTGCTCCTAACTACTGAACCATCTCTCCAGCCCCTAGATTTAAAAAAAAAAAAAGTTGTTAAGGGCAACACCAGAACGTGTGGTTGATACAATAGCATCGTGACCTGACAGACTCAGGAAGACCCAGTGAAGAAGCAAGGGTGGACGGTGCAAGCCATCAGAGGGAGGGGCAGCATTGCTGTATTTCAATGGAAAGGAGGTGAAGGTTCTTCAGGGTCCAGTTCTTTTTATCCCCTGTGTCTGCAGGGTCCAGTTCTTTTGACCCTCTGTGTCTGTGCATACAGATGCATTTGTGGATGCAGATATCAAGAGAAGCCAGAAATGACCAGCAGATCCACCGGAGTTGGAGTTACAGGTGGTTGTGAGCCTCCTGATGTGGGTGCAGGAACCAAACTCCAGCCCTCCCCAGAAGCATAAGTTGCACTTAACTCCTGAGTTGTCTCTCCAGCTCTCCCCCTTTATTCATTCAACCGGAACAAACATTTATCATATAATAGAACAATCAACTGTAAACTCAAACTATTATAATACAAATTATGAAAATTGATTTGCGTCATCTGTGCAAGATTCTATACCTTTATTTCTGTCAGATCGGATAGACCTAGATCATTATTTATTTAGATTTTCTAAATAATCCTGCCCACAATGTCTTTCCTAGCTTAGACAAAAGCAAAATGCACAACAGAAATGATGAGGGGAAAGGCGGGCATTACCGGGCAGCACTCTATTGGCCTTCCTGCCTTGTGGGGTGAAAGGTTTCATTTGATAGTTCATAGGTCCTAAAGAGACCATCCATAGCAGACATTCCGAAGAGTCATTCCACATCACTGGCTGTTGAGTGTGGAGGTGGATGCTCAGGTGTGTGAGTTATCACCAAACCCTTCCCAGGAGCCGCCCACGGCTCCTGCTTTCCTAACCCCCTCGTAGAAAGGCGTCAGTTCCCCATCTCTTCTGTAAGAACTTCAGCTGTGTGCCAGGCCTCAGGAGATCAGTCTTTAAACCCACACCTCAGAAAAAGCACACGGCTCTTGGTGACCAAAGCCGAGGGAACTCAGTGGGGCTCTTGCCAGGAGCCACACTGTTGATCCTGGCAGGGTTTCCATCCTGATGTGGACTGGCCATGGGGAGACCAACCTCCCACTTGGCTCTTGCTCTCCATCCTTGCTCTCCTGCTGTGCAGGAAGGCTTGGGTTTCTGAGACTCTGGGGGAGCTAAGTAGTTTGCCTCAGGCCAGGGGTGTGTGGCCTGTGCCTTCCCAGCCAGCTTTAATGTGCTCAGATAGCTTGTGCCCACAACACCGCGGCTGGAAGATGACTCAGGGCCAGATGTAATCAGACTGTGAGGCGGGCAAGTTTTAACGAAAACTGGAACATTGTAGGTCACACCTAGGGTGTATGTCATATAAAACTAATGTAGCAGAGGGGCATGTGGAGCACTGACGGGCCTCCTCCCTGCACTTCTATGTCCTTGCCAGCTGGGCTGAGACCAGAGCCAGACATTGTCTGGAAAAAAGGGAGGGATATCCAGAAGGAACCGAGTAACAAAGACTCTGTCTTTAGATCTCAGTCCTATGATCTTTCAACCATAGTTAGGTACCTTAAGGGATAGGGCAACCAGCCCCAATTCACCTTATCCCCCTCTCTACAAGGTAAATGTACCCTTACCGAACCTGAGTTTTCTATAAAAGAAGAAAGGGTTTGAACAAGAGATAAAGAGAGTTAGGACAATATATTCTGGGTCAGAAGAGCTTAGGAGTATGTCCTTGAGGTGGCACTCATGAAGAAAGGCCCTCTCCCCACCCCCAATAATAATAATATACATGATGGATCTTGTGATGCTAAAACAAAGTGAGCCTGTGTCTTAGTTCCTTGGGAAGGAACTGAATGTGCACTGTGAACTATAAAAGGTGAATCTGAAAGTCCTTGGAAGCTCTACCGAGTCCAGCCTGACCCAACAAGGAGCTGAGGGTAGGGCATGGCTCACAAGGGACTCTAGTAGCTCTACGGCAAATATCAAAAGGGAGATCCTACAAGTCCAGAAGCATGGCTGCTAGGTAGGGAGGCCCCGAGCAGGACCTAAGGGGCAGAGGTATCTGCTCATGAGGCCACATGGACAGGAGCGGTGTCAAGGATAAATACTCAAAAGCAATGATAGACCAAGGCGTAGGCAGGCCAGGTTCCATGCTTGATACTAGGTGGGCAACATTCGTGAACTCTCCTCTCTTAAAGCTTCAGGGTGTCGGAGGGAGATAAGTTTCCATGGGTAAGCCCGTCTATGTTTGCATGTAATCTTGTAATTAACAAAATTCATGCCTGAAACTTGAAAACTCATAAAAGTGACTGTTTCTAGAAATGACTAGGCGGGGCTTTATTTTTCTCATACAATGGTGCATCAAGGAAGAAAGATTTGGGCCTGGAGAGATGGCTCAGAGGTTAAGAGCACTGGCTGCTCTTCCAGAGGTCCTGAGTTCAATTCTCAGCAACCACATGGTGGCTCTCAACCATGGGATCCAATGCCCTCTTCTGGGGTGTCTGACAGCTGCAGTGTACTCACATACATGAAATAGATAAACATTATAAAAAAGAAATATTTAAATAAGTAAATAAAATGTAATAGCTAACTAGGCATGACATGCATGTATTCATGTATCCTTGTACACACATTTGGAAGGCAGAAAGGATTTCGGGTACTTTCCTCTATTGCTCTCCGCAGTCTCTCACTGAACATGAAGCCCACTGTCTCTGTTAAACTGCCAGTGAGCTTCCACGATCTGTCTGTCTTCACCTTCCATTGCTGGGGTTACAGGCGTGTGCAGACATGCCTGGCTTTTACATGGGGATTTGAACTCAGGTCCTCAGGCTCTTCTAACTACCGCTATTACTCACTGAGACATCTCTCAGGTCCAGTAATGCTTTTATTATGGCTCCAGGCCACTTTAGCTGTACTTCAAACCATAGAACCAACCCTTCCTGGCCTTGAACTCACAAAGATCTGCCTGCCTCTGACTCCCGACTGTTGAAATCTTTCTATTGGTAACAATGTATTAACCTTAGGGGGACAAATATTTTTGTACTAAATTTCCTAATTCTGCTATCAATGCTAAAGACTTATCTACATATATTTCTTTTACATGTGCGTGTGGTGTGAATGAACATATGTATGCACATATGTGTGTGTGTGCACTTGTGTGTGTGTGTATGTGTAGAGGATTAAGGTACATGTTAGAAATATTCATTACTATTCACCTCATTGTCTGAGGTGTGGTCTCTCAGTAAACCACAGAGCTCATCTATATGGCTAATCTCACTAGTCTGCTTGCTTGAAGGATACTGTTGGGCTCTGCTTTCCAAGGCTGTAATTACCCCTGAGTCAGGACATCCACTAGACATTTGTGTGGGCCCTAGAGATAGATACAAACTCCAGTTCTCTTCATTCTATGGCAAGTGTTTCCTCCCAGAGCCTAGACATTGGCTTCACTTACACACAGCCCCTAACATGCATCTCAAAATTGATATAATCCCAGCATTATCACACTTTTCTCTAGAGTGTTCCATCCTAATTCAAAAGTTTGGTAGGCAAGCAATTTCACACACATTGGGGACACTGGAATTCGAAAAGATCCACATGTCACTCATGATACTCCACTCTAAGACCCAAATACCAGTGTTGGAACTCCCCACATCAATTTAAGAATCAATGTTCCAGGGGCTGGTGAGATGGCTCAGTGGGTAAGAGCACCTGACTGCTCTTCCGAAGGTCCGGAGTTCAAATCCCAGCAACCACATGGTGGCTCACAGCCATCTGTAACAAGATCTGACTCCCTCTTCTGGAGTGTCTGAAGACAGCTACAGTGTACTTACATATAATAAATAAATAAATTTCTAAAAAAAAAAAAAAGAATCCATGTTCCTCCCAACTCTGTTGGTATAATTAGCTATCTCTCCGAAAGCATTTGAAACTTGTCCCATGGGTTCTTCTTTACACAAGACTCAACTCTAAACTATGAAAGACCACTGCAGGGGGGTTCCCCAGGCAGACTCCCCAGACTGTGTGGGTTTGTATCTGTAGAACCCGCACACAGTTAGGAAAGAGAACAGAGGACACAAAGACCCAGAGGTTCACACACACCTTTGAGTTCATCCCTCTCACCCGTCCATTCCTGTTTCCCTAGCCTCTACTGCTAGCTCTTCTCATCTATTCTCCATCCACCCCCTAGGCTTATATCTCTGGAGACAGGTTGGTCCATTTTCCTCCTTTCCTCCTTCATTTACAAGGTCACAGACAACATCCTCCCTTCCCACCCATCCCATTTAGAATACCTCTGTTGTATGTAGAATATATTTTTTTAAATGCCCCTATTATGATATGGCTCCTGAGCAACCCACTGAGCCCAAGCCATCCCACTTGAGAGGTTTTTTTTCTTTAAATCTTTTTTTGAAATGGGGGTCTTTCTACATAGCCCTGGCTGTCCTGTTATCTCTCCAACTCCCTTCTAATTGGAGCTGATTCAGAATTTGCTCCACAGACTTCTCATTTTTTTGCATCTGGCAGAATACTTGCTGTGGAATAGACTTTGGGGGTGGGGAGAGTAGCGGTTGAATTGTCAGGGAGATAGATGGGAGAAAACTATCATTCTTTTGAGTCTCCAAGAACTGTCTCAACACACAGGAGAAAGAGTCAGCGTGAACTTAACAGTTACCAAACACCAAAGTTTATAGGTGTCCATGTGCCCGTGACTTTTTCCTTTTCCTCTTTAAAAATTAAAATATAATCAGAACCTTCACCCTGCCTCACCCCACCGGCCTCTCCTGTGTCCCCCTTCTCCCACTCCCCCTCAGGTCCATAGACTTGTCTCTAATTTGTTTTGTTTTGCATGGCATTTTTATATTCCAGTGGGAAAGATACACTAGATATGGGCCTTGCAAGTTTTGGCCACAGTATCTAGTTGGGAAGGGGCTGTGTGTGTGTGACCCCCCCCATCTCTCTGCACAGGGTGGGCTCTAGACATATATTAAAGGACAGTGAGCTAGCAGGGCCTTCCTCCAGCTGCTCTGTTACTCTCGGCACTTGGCTCACCCATGGTGACGGCTCTAATGAAACCCACTTTTTGAACAGAGCTTCCTTTCATCCTTGGTATGACATCATGCGGCTTTGAAGTCTCGGCTTATGAAAGAGAGAAGAGAAACAATGCACTGCTCCGAGGCTCCAATCTCATGTCACCTGAGCGCCACACTTAATTGTGTGCTCATTAACTGGATGTTCTTTGCAGCAGACAGACAAGAACATCCCTTGCTTTGTCCCAGGGTGATGGGAAGGAAGGGACCTGAAAGCTGTAGATTTGAACAACAGCTTCAAAGCACATGGGAACCTAAACCCTGCACCCCGATAGTACCGCGAACCCTAAATCAAGTTCAGGAAACAAGGAAAGCCAGATAAACCTCCAGAGGAGGGAAATGTCATGAAGTCAGGTGACAGGCATCTGTCACCAAGCTCCACGTCAGAGTCCAGGTCCAACAAGAGATTGCCCTTGGGCCAGCAACTCTGCTTCCCAAGAGGATGGCGGGTACCCTTACAAGATTTCTCTTTTCATTATTAAAGAAATCCTAGGCCCCCAACATATTTGTAGCAGATGTGCAGTTTGGTCTTCACGTGGGTCCCCCAATAATTAGAACGGGGCCTGTCTCTGTTTCTGTTGCCTACCTTTGGGCCCCCTTCCCCTAGCCAGACTGCGTTGTTGGGTCTCAGTGGGAGAGTGCTAAGTCCTGCTGTGACTTGAAATGCTAAGGTACTTTGGAACCCAAAGGGTATTTTTTCGGACCCTTGTCTGAAAAGAAGGGGTCATTGATGGAGGGGCTTGTGATGGTGAGACAGGGATGAGAGGAGGGAGGGAGCTTCCATTGAGATATAAAATAAAAATAAATAAATAAATAAATAAATAAATAAGAAAAACCCAAACAAACAAGCAAAAAGAATCTTGTATCTTCTCAGTTCCACAACGCCATGAATTCTTTAGATTGCCTATCACAACCCCAGGGCTTCCTGGTGAGGTGAATAAAGAAACCCGGATAGTGGTGATCACAGACCTGGGGATTAGTTATTGTCAATTACCGTTCTGACCCTCCATCTTGTTGCAGGCCCAGCGTTGCCTTGGCAGAGGGTACAAACTACTCAGATTCCCAACAACTTAAAAGCTCTTGGTGCATCATAATGCAGAGAGTGTGGGTGGAATAGACCACGTTCTGCGAGAGAAGCGTCTCCTCGGCTGCATGATGCAAAGAAGACGAATGGCGCACATGCGCAGAATTAAGGGAAAGCAAGCGGCAGCTCACCAGGGAAGAGCGAGCGAGTGAGTCAGTGAGTGATGGAGAGTGAGAAGAATGGGCTGGAGAGATGGCTCAGTGGTTATCACCCTTGCCGGCTATTGCAGAGGATGGAAGTTCAGTTCCCAGAACCTACATTAGTTGGCTCACAACCACAATAACTCTAGTCCCGGGGGATCTGACACACTCACTCTTCTAGCCCGCGTGGGCACTGCATTCACACACCCCCTCCCCAAAGAGTCACATAAATTAAAAAACAAAAACCAAAATCTTTAAAAAAAAAAAAAAGAATGTATTTCTTTTTTTCTTTTTTCTTTTTTTTTCCCAGACAGGGTTTCTCTGTGTAGCCCTGGCTATCCTGGAACTCACTTTGTAGACCAGGCTGGCCTCAAACTCAGAAATCCACCTGCCTCTGCCTCCCAAGTGCTGGGATTAAAGGCGTCCACCACCACCACCCTGTATTTCTTTTTCAAGAGTGAGAATAACGGGAAAGACAGTTCATTTCTCTTTGGAAGCCAGCTGGATATGGTAGAAGCCTTGTATTAAAAGTCTCAGAAGCTGGGGGACACAGGCCCACCAGTGTCCACTGTGGCCCACTGAAGTGGCAGCTGTGGAGGAAGAAGGTTTTAGGAGAATGGAAATGGATAGAGTCCTCTTTCTGGAAAGTAGAGTTGTGCTCCATGGGTCTGGAGGACTTGTGTATACACCTGAGATCTAAGAGGAAGTGCTCACTATTACAGGGAGGAGGGAGAGGGGTCCTCTAGGGATAAAATCAATACCCTGGGTCCCGTATATACCATCTCAGGATTTTCACCTAGGACCACAGTGTCCCTTGAGAATAAGTTATAGATTTCTGGCGTATTATAGCTCACATGTATTTCTTTCTCCGTTCTCTCGTGGTCATGCAGATGTCACAGTATGGGATCCATCTGGGTGATGAGCATCTAAGAAGCTAGAAACTATTGAGTTGAGGACTTGCTCTAGTTTCCTTTCCATGACAATCGTTAACCAGAAGAGCAGAATGGAGGACAGGGTTTTCTCAGCTCACCATCACATGTCCATTGCTAAGGAAACTCAGGGGCAGGAATTCAGAAGAAAACAACCGAGGAAAGAAAGCCTCTTGTTTGCTTTCTCTCTGACTCACTCACTCACCCTGGGTGGCTCACTCTGGGATAGCTTTCTTATATACCGAGGATCACTGCTAAGGAATGATGCCACCCATAGTGAACTAGGCCCTCCTGTATTAATTAATAATGAAGACAATCCCTCCCAGACATTCCCACAGGCACTCCAGGCTTCTTCTTTCAGATGACTCTAGGCCACATCGAGTTGACAGTTAAGGCTAATCAGGTCAGGAGGACAAGGCTTAAAAGAACAGGGTGAGTAAGACGTAGACTCAGACTCACATCAAGCTAGTTCACAACAGTGTCCACTGTGTGGATGAGGTGACTGTCAGCCCAAGCAGGGAAAACACTTTAAACTGAAAAAAAAAAAAGATAATAGAATGAACCTGGATATGGGTCTTTATTTTTATAAATGAAGAGAACAAAACATCAGCAGGTAGTTCTTTGTTTGGGTCACATGGTTAATACAGTAAGAAAGCCAGGAGAATCAAGTCTAAATTGTAAACATTTTTCTCCACCCATGTATTTCATCACTTGGGTTTCTCCCCCATCTGTCTGCTTCTCTGTCTCTGTCGCTCTCTTTCCCTCCCTCTTTTTGTGTGTGTGTGTGTGTGTGTATGTGTATGTGTGTGTGTGTGTGTGTGTGTGTGTGTGTGTGTGTGTGTGTATGTGATGCACTATGTACTCAGGATGGAGGGTTATACCTACAGGCTCTCAGCACACCCACAAACACATTTCTAAGTTGACTCCTATGTTCCGTGACACTCAGTGCACCTATGTTCCACGGATGTTACGGTGAATGAACACAGCTACACACACAGTTTTGGTTGCATCTGTGAAGGCAACCCATTCCCTCACAAGCTGATAACTAGATTAAGGAAACTTCACTGACCCAATAGGGCTCTACAGATTGAGGGGGAAGGGCCTACTAGCCCTGCTCCTGCTTTGGGCCTATACAGAATCTTCTGGCTGGGCAGTGATGCATTCCACACTCTGACTAGAGCTATACCTTTCGGAATCCCTGGCGTCCATCCGACGCTCTTGGTCCCTTCATTACAATAATGGCTCAAATCCATTACACTGATGACTCTTACCTATTGCCATTCCTTAGGGACTTAAAGTCTTTTAGAGACAGACATTATGGGATAGACTTGAAAACAGATTAGTTAATAGTAAGTACCTGGGTTCCTTAAAATGCATAATTAAAAAATACTTTCTGAATACTTATTAGTGATAGTAACAGAAGCCCAGGGACAATTAATGCGTGCAGCACCTCGTTGAGCTGTCTTAATTATGCTTCATTTTTCCACCAAGGGATTGGTGTTTGTTTCTTTCCAAGCTGTGCTATTGGCTGAACTTACTGGATTAGGTCATTAAGCCCCTCTGGGTCTTTCCCAGATTCTCCGTGGACACTATGCAGAGTTGTCCCATCCCCCTCTGCTAGAGCGTCTGCTGGAGGTGGCCTTGTTCCAATCCCTCTTAATAAACAAATTATAGTTTCCCAGGAATAAGTAATGGTCTGTAAAATTTCTGAAACTGCCCTGGCTTCCTTTGAGCACAGTCACAAAAAGCAGCAGCCTGACACCAGATGATTAATACTACCAAAAAGGGGGTCTCAACCTCGCATGGTGGTCTCTGGTTTGCACTGAGGGCAGCGTCCCACACACCACAAAGAATGTGCTATAGCGGTGGGGATGTGTGCATGCTGCAAACAGGGTCAATTTGTGGTGCACTTGCAGGTAATGCAAAAAACACTTAGAAATGCTAACTATTTTAAACCCCATGTTATCCCATAATAGCGGGAGCCCCACTTGGAGTACTTTCTATATTCTCCCAAAGAACGTTAGCCACAACCTGTTTATATAATGTGCTTTAAAATGTTAGTCTCACATGAGGTCTCTCCCTAAGTTGCTTCATTTTATTTTTATCAAGGGAAAGAGTCTGTCTTTTAAATCAAGCTCGCATGTAAACAACATCTTCGCTGGCTGGCTTCATTTAATTACCCCCACTCTCCAGGCCCGGGTTTTTGTATGTTGGCTTTGCATGGGTCATTTGGTTTCCTATACCAAGCATTTCAAGAGGAAAGATAATTTACTTTTCTGTTATCCTTTTTCTAGAAGGAAGTCCAAACCCACTTGGATTCAGGAAGAGCCCTTCCTGTTCTCTAGAACCATACGTGGGGTTTTGGCTCAAGGAATAATTTGGGTGTGTCCTTAAGAACATTTCTGTCTCCAAAGAGCTCACCGAAGGAAAGTCTGGTACGACTAGAAAGGAGCTGATATTTTGGGGCTGGCAGGCTTAAGTGCAGTTTGGCAGCTACCGGATAACTGAGGTGCGGAAATCAAGTCAGACAGCTCATCGAGTCAATTCCTTTCGCCACATACCGCGGAGATAGCTGAGGGTCACACGGAACCTGTTCTTCGTCCTATTGACCTAGATTGTCCCCATGTGGAGGCCATCAGTTATCCTGTGTCTAGAGCCTGGGAGAGAATCCAGGGCAGGAAAGCAACGGAGAGAAAGCGGGGGCTGGAGGAGGACCCGTGCCAGCTGCCCTCTCCTTGCCTGATCCCAGCCAGGAATGTTAATGGCCTTATTCTGTCTAGCTCTACAGCAGTTGAGGGAAGTAGATAGTGGGAATCCTGCTATGTCACTGAAGTCAAAGTGTTACCAACCTTTTGGACACGGTGTATATCAGAGCCAGGTTATAACCTCTCATTTAATTTTGAGTTCCATTTTCTTTGTGTTTTCTTATCCCGAGACACTGGTACCTATGTGAGCAGAGCGCATCTTCATTGTCCAGTGGACGGCAATTTCTCAGCAAGACAAGCCATCTAAAAAACACCCCTCTTCCCCCCCCCCCCCACCAAGAATGCAGGATTCTCTGGCAAATAAATCCCATACTCGAGATAAAATTGTCCCAATTTAAAATAAGCCATTTCAAAAACCCAGATTTTATTCAGAGATATGGAGAGGAGATCGGATCCTGTGATGGGCTAAAGAATTCTTTTGTGTTAACAGTGATTTGTGTACCACTTCACAAATTTAACTCTGGAGGAAGAAAAGGTCTCTGCGGCAGGTGGTCCAGGAACACCAAATCTCACCTCTGACAGAGTGAGGATCAGGGCATCTCTTGGGTCTTTCTGTGCCTGCCCGAGTACAGTGTCGGGAATTGATATACCATGGTTGCCTTCAAGATAACGGAGTGCTCCACAAACACAAGTTAGCCGACCGTTCCCCTCAGGATGTCACAAACAATGGTTAAGCTGTAGACACACACACACACACACACACACACACACACACACACACACAGAGAGAGAGAGAGAGACAGACAGACAGACAGACAGACACAGACAGAAAGACAGAGACAGATAGACAGACAGACAGACAGACAGAGAGACAGAGAGACAGAGGTAGAGAGAGGCAAAGATAGAAAGAGACAGAGAATAACGCATAGTGAAATGTTCATAGGTCTCTGCCTACAAGCGTTTTCAGAACATAAAAACTCAAGCCTTTTTTTCAGAAGGGCATGGCATTAATGGAAAATACCTTTGCCATCTGCTTCTCGTTATTTTCTTATCTGCTTCTCATCCTTCATTTTGATAGGTGCAGCTTTGTTTTTAGATTCGGGCTTCATGGCTTGGAGGTTCTACTGCGGGTTTCCATAAATTTCACCCTGGTCTTCCCAGGTTGCTCTCAGTTGTTCGGTTGCTTAGCCTTGATGCTGGACGGAGTTAAGTGCTCTGTGGCCGGGGCTGGGTGTGTATTTGGAGTGCCTGAGAGGAGGGTTATACTTTGCGGCAGGTTTTGTTCCCCTCTGCATTTCTTTTGGGGATGGACTTATTTAATATTGCCATCCTCCTGAGGCAGCTCTAATTCATGACTAACAGAGCAGGAGTGAATTCCCGCTAGCTAGTTTGTAATGAATACCTTTGAATGGGTGCAGTGCCATTTGCTGCTGGTTAAGGACCGGGATTGGGATTGGAGACTTTGTTACACAGTGGTCAGCAGGAGGTTCTGTGACAGCATCAATTGCTAAGATTTAATTGCTTTTCTGTTTGTGGCTTTTCCTTCCTATCTGGTGTGTGTGTGTGTGTGTGTGTGTGTGCGCGCATGCATGTTAATGAGGATGCTAAACATGTGATAGTGAGCTTTTGCTGGCCCCAACTCCTTAACTGTTCTTTTCCTCCTTGCCCATAAGCAGAGATATTAGGAAGAAGAAGTGAGTGAGATGTGCTGTTTTCTTTCTTTCTTTTCTTCACGTGGAAAGAATGCTTGGAGCACAGGAAAGTTCTGAATGAATATTTTGGGAGGTAACCTTGACAAGACACTTGTCTTCCAAATACTATGGGTTATTATCATTAGAAATGGTAATTTAGAAAGATACTCTTTCTATCTATTTACCCAATAATTGTACGGTTTAACCAGACTATCCCAGTGGTTCTCGACCTTCCTAATGCCGCAACTCTTTAATACAGTTCTTCATGTTGTGGGGAACCCCCCCAACCATAAAATTATTTTTGTTGCTACTTCATAACTGTAATTTTGCTACTGTAATAAATTCTAATGTAAATAACAGACCATAGGGGTCACAAACCACAGGCTGAGACACATTGGTTTGGTTTAAGGACACACTGTCCGGCTGGGCGCCCATTTGCTGGTAGAATGCATACGATCTGAAGAAAGGCGATGCAGGTCTCTAGCTTCGAAGAAATGCATGGTAGAGCTTAACAGTTATTTCAATACTCTCACTGTGGGGCTTACATCAGGGCAACAAGAGAGATACACTAAAATTACCTGCCATTTCTTCAGTAACATCAATTAAAGAAAGAACCGTTCTCTCTCTAGGGAAAATCTGTTGTGTTCCTGTCAGATGACAGCAACGGGACATGCTCAGAAACCAACCTAGGAAGCTCCAATCCCAGTGTCCTTTCCCTCATTCCTTCCACTTCTGTGTCCCAGACCTCTAAATATGCTCAGTCAGAGCCCCAAACAGCCCCTCTCCGTGGGTTCTCTCTCCTGTCTCCCCAGTATTGCTGAAGCAATCTTCTCTAGACCCTGCAATTTCTCATGGACCCATGGGGAGGCTTTGAATGCTAGAGCTCACCCACTTTCCTGTTTAAGCCCTGCAAGGGTGTCCTAGCTCTCTTACACGTAGTTAGATCCTAGCCCTCTCTCCCTCACCCATGCCTCCCACCCCACACTCCTTTTTCTCCTGGGCAAACCCCCATGTGTGTTTTCTGTTTGTTCCCATGGGATTTTCAAACTGAGACTCGCTTGGAGCTGTGTGTGTACAGGCGGGGTGGGTGCTCTGGAGGCCTGCAAGTTCTGTGCTCAGACTTTTCATTTCAAGGCTTGAATTCTCACCTGGATTGTTAAGTGCTTTGGGGTACCAAGGCAGCTAATGCAGCCATTCCTCATGAGCAGCACCATCCAGCGAACTGTCTTCACAGTTCCTGTCTCTGGCTGACATTTTTTTCATCTCCCAGAAACAGAGCTGATTTAAACATTTTTTGTGTTTTTTTTTGTCATTTTACTTCATTATTTATTCAATTAAAATTTAATTATATCATCTCTTCCTCTCCTTCCTCCAATCCCTCCCAACTTGCCCTCCCCAAATCCTTCTCAAATTCACGGCCTCTTTTTTTTTTTTTAAAACACATGCATAGATGCACGCACACACATACGCACACACACACACACGCACGCACGCACACATACACACTCTGAAACCTGGTGAGTTTACATGCCTGTAGTCTCAGTTATCAGGAAATAGGGGGATCAGACGGTTAAAGTCATCCCCAGCCACACAGCATGCTAAAGGCCAGCCTGGAGTACACAAAACACTCTTCTCCTTCCCACACCAGGAAAATGTTTATAAACAAATACAATGGTCTAGGAATCTTGGCTAGCATCAGGAAAGATTTGGGTTCAATTCCAATTATATATGTATATAATAGTTATATAGTTATATTTTATGTGCAGTATATATATATTATAATGTATATCATATATAATTGCTTGTAGCTCTTCATCTATGAGTAGAGCCCTATTAAATTTCTCCCATCCACACTGGCATGTTAACTGATGGTGTTATTGTCCAGTTCTTGTTTAAGCAACCATAGTATTGAGATCCATGGGAATAGCTTCTCCGTTATATAGAAGACAGTCTTATAGCATTTGTTTGGGTCCTCTGGATCTTGCTGTCTTCCTGCTTCCTCTTCAGAGATGTTCCCTCAGCCTTAGGCGTGTTAGTTGGGCTGTGGATATTTCAACTGGGGCTGAACACCCCATCGTTAGCTGTCCTCTTCTTTTTGATTACTTGTGTTCTGTAATGATCCCTTTCAGCTGTAAAAGGGGTGGATGCTACCCTTACCTGGACTATAAGGATAAATAATGAGAATGTAGTTAAGAATTACGCTGGTTTAGGAGAGTGAAGGTAGTGTGTCGTCCTCACTGGATTGGAGGCAGTATGTTCTAGCCACTGCTGGTTGGCCTGGTCCATAGTACCAGGCCTGCATTCCCTCCCGTTGAATGGGCCTTAAGTCCAATCAGACAGCTGTGTAGGACTATGAATTGCTTTCCTCCCTCGGCCCCCTGCATATCACCTACCAGTACTATAAGAGCTACTCTTCAGGAAGGAGAATTAGTATTAATTCAACTCAAATACTCCAAGTCCTGTGTCCAAAGTGTATGGTGTCTGCAGCAATACATACTTACCATTAACCTCTGAGAGACAACCAAGGGCAGCGGCAATAGCCTTTATTGTTTTGGGAGTCTCTTGAACTTCCTTCACAAGAACTGGAAAGGAATTTTCTCATACCTGGTATGTGTGTGTGTGTGTGTGTGTGTGTGTGTGTGTGTGTGTATGTATGTATTAGATAGTCTATGGCTTTGGGGTGCATTATCATTCCAAGTAGCATGATTTTACTTAAACTACATCTATGCATCTGCGTGTGTGTGTGTGTTATATGTAGTTTTAGCTAAACGTAATATGATTCCCTGTGGCTATTCAAAACATCCTTAGTGTTATCTCCCCTCCTCCCTCCTTTGCTATCTGTACTGTTTCCCACCCACCCCCACTTAAAGCCTCACCCCCATTTTCTCTTCATAACACTTGTGTTCTGCTATCTGTATCTGTAAAGCTGTCTCTGCCAGGTCCCATCTTGCTTTCCTAGTTTTTGTGTTTATTCTAAGTTATAAACTCACTTTCAAAGATTGGGAGCTAGGATCTAAAAAGTGAGAGCGAATGCGTGACATTTGTCTGTTTGGGTAGGGCTTACCTCATGAGATACAATATCTTCCTAGTTTCCATCCATTGACCTGAAAATATCATACTTTTTATTTACAGTGGAATAGTGTTCACCTGTGTGTGTGTGTGTGCGCGCGCGCACCACATTCTCATTATCCTATCATCAGCTGAAGGACATTTAACTTGCTTTCCATTTCCCAGTGAGTGTGAGTCAATTGGCAAGGAACATGGCTGAGCACCCATGGAGGAGGACGTTGAATCCTTTGGGTATGTGCTAAGAAGTACTATAGCTGGGTCCTATGGTATACTTATTTTAGCTTTTTGAGATTCCGCCATCGTGATTTTAAGAGTGGCTTCAGTAGTTTGCAATCCCACCAACAGTGAGTGAGGGGTTCCTCTTCTCCACATCCTCCCTAGAACTGGCTGTTGCTAGTTTTGTGGATCTTGGGCATTGTGATGAAAGAAGGGGAAGTCTCAGAGTTGCATTCATTTGCATTTCTGCAATTGCTAAGGATGAAGAACACTTTTTTTGAGATATTTCTTAGCCATTTTTATTCCTTCTATTGAGAATTATCAGTTTCAATTCATAGTTCTTTTTTTTTTTTTAAAGTGAGTTTCAGGGTTCACACTGAAGTCTTTGATCCATTTGGGGTTGACTTTTGTGCAGGGTCAGGATTAACTCTTCCACATTAGACATATAGCTTTCCCAGCACTGCCTGTTCAAGCTGCTACGTTTTCTCCACGGTATGCTTTTGACATCTTTTTTTCTGCGTTAACTTTTGTTTGCTCTTGATGACTTTATACATGTTTAGCCTACTGCTCATCTGTAAGCGGTGAAGCCTGGAGATCTTCTACCCCATCATTCCTAGGATTTTTGTCTTGTGTGACCTTGTATAGGTCCTGTGCATGTAACCACTGCTGCTGTAAGTTCATTGTTTCAATAGCCATCGTCATATCTAGAAGACCATATTTTGCGCACCCTCCCCATCCTCTAACTCTTTCATTCTTCCTACGTCTTCTTCCCTCATGTCTCCCGAGCCTTGACGGTGGTGGGGTTAATTTAGATGTCTCCTTTAAGGTACTTTATTATTCTTTCTTGTCTTGCTTCCTCCAGCATATCTGTTATATAACTTGAGAATCACAGATACAATTATCTTACTAGGTCCAAGGAACGTAATAATCTCTGAACATTGGAGATCCTTAATAGCTTACACGAAGTGAGTTCCCAAGTGAATGTAGAAAACAAGAGGTTATGCGTGCTTAACAGCATGTACCAAGGATGGCACCAGAAGAAACAGGGCTACCTGCCTGGACTTCTCATCTCCATTGCCAACACGGTAGCAAAACCCACTGTTGATCAAGTTATTGGAACAGCCCTCAGCTGGCCTTTTTGCATTTGTCCTTGATGGCCACTCCAGTTTATTTATCCCTCAGTAGCCAAAGCTATCCATTCAACTGCCATTATTCCCCATTTAGAAATAGTGAATCACTAACTATGGGTGAGGCACTGTCCCAGGTCAGAGAAGTGACACGTAACTCAATAACGTTTTTATCTTTCTTACAAATTTCTAATAACATTTCTAAAATAGATTAAAAAAATGTTTACATGCATAAGTGTCTGTGGGCCAATGCATGCCTGCTGCCTACCAAGGCCAGAATAGGATATTAGATCTGTAGGTCTTAGAAGCAGAAATCCTTCTATATATTCCAGAAATTGCAAATATGTCAGCGAAAGTGTCTATGGAGTAAGGATGTTCACAGAAGGAGGGATAGAGAGGTAGGTCTGAGGACAGATTGTTAAGGCTGCCAGGTCCTATCCTGTGTAACACGAGAAGGTGGTAGGAGCATGGAGAAGAATGGAGAAATGGTCAGAATTGCATCACATTTTTAATGGGTCACGTTGACTACCGAGGGATGAACAAACGGGAGTGGCCATCAAGGACAGATGTAGAGGGGCCAGCTGGGAGGCTCTGCCAATAGCTCAAGTGACACTTTGTTTTCCTGTAACATTGGCAATGGAAGGGATAAGATATGACCACATGCCTGCATATAATGAAAGCAGTGTCCATATGATTTAATATAGAGTGTGAAGAGAAGAGTCCGGATGACGCCTTTGAGTTTGGGATCGGGTGGTGTTAGAGGCTCCTTTCAGACCAGAAAATTCATTTGGATCAGAAACATAATAGGAACAAGCGGAACAAGCAACAGAATGTTTCTTTCTTTCTTTTTTTGAGACATAGACATAGCAAAGACTCATGAGAAATGGAACGGGCACCAGGATTTGTAAGCAAGCTCACTCATCTGGACCACAGGGCTTAGCTCAAAGAACACAAGAAGTCTCACACCCTCTTGGGTTCTCTCCAGCCATTGCTTTTTTTGAGTCGTGTAAATCACCAGATCTCCTTTTTTCATGTTGGCTGCTGAAAGCTTAATGCTATATTTAGTTAGTCCTTGTTAAATAACAAAATCCTTCTACAGTGAATGTCATAAATAGCAAAGCTATGAATAACTAATAGCTTATGGGTCAGCTGTTTGTGCTGGTCTTCATTGAGAGGTTTTTCTTTCCTGGCTTTCTTTTCTGGCTCAACTGTCATGAGCTGTGTCAAAAAATCTTTAGTGGCCTTGTCCTGCTCATCACATGGAGTCTGGGATGCAAGTGAGAGCAAGCAGCAACTGTAACATCTGATGGTTGTTCCTACCTTAGAAATGACACAGACTCACACCGCCTTCTGATGCTCGTCACAAGCCCACCAGGCAGCCTAGCAAGCTTCTTTTGGTAGGGAGAACTACAAAGAACTTGTGGCCAGGCACTGGTGGCGCACACCTTTAACCCCCGCCCTTGGGAGGCAGAGGCAGGCAGATTTCTGAGTTTGAGACTAGCCTGGTCTACATGGTGAGTTCCAGGACAACCAGGACTACACAGAGAAACCCTGTATCAAAACCAAATATATATATTACACACACACACACACACACACACACACACACACACACACACACATATAAAGAAACTTTTGACCAACTGGATGCCAAGGTGTGATTAGAAGAAAGTGTGAAAAAATGATAATGCAAATTTTGAACTAGCTACACACAGAGAGAGAGAGAGAGAGAGAGAGAGAGAGAGAGAGAGAGAGACAGACAGACAGACAGACAAATGTGTGTGTGCATGCATGTATTTCTTGGCACTTTGTCTCAGTGTATTCTTCTATTTGATTTTTGCATTACCTGTCCTTTCTAAACATTAAAAAAAATCTTAAATGTCATTAGTTATCACATCATATTATAATTTACATCGGAAGATTTTACCCTGATATTGTATTGTATTATATTTTACAATGGAAGATTTTACCTGGACAAATGCATGCCTGAGCTTAAAGAACTTTCTGTTCAGTTGGTTGGAATTGCTCTACACTTGCAGGCTTTCACACAAATTCAAATTCAACTAGCAGAATTTTGAATGAGCCAAGATAGACCTTTCTGAAGAGTTATCTTTTACTCTCATTCAAGGAAAACAGAATGCTCCAGCATGTTAGGTGTCAGACCATAAATAACAGTTGTCTTGTATTCTCCTGTAGTTTTCTATGCCTGCATCTTTTCCATGAGTCGATGGCCTGGAGATCAACCATTAGAGAGAAACAGAAACTCCCAAACAAGAGGATTTTAGAAGAAACTACCTTGATTTGGGGCTTGCTTCCTCTTTAGCTGGAGAATAGATGTACCCCAATCAGATAGACCAGTGTTGATGTCCTTACTAGTTGAGAATTGCTCTGTCATGAGCCAACACTTGTGAAGACTTCTCTTCATGTCTAACCATTGAGTAAAACTCAAGGACTACTATTGTTTTGTTGAATAGCAGTTGCCTGTAGACTCAGCTGGTTCTTTTTATTATGTGAGATGATGCAAAAAGTTCTTTCTCTTATCATTTAGAGGGAAGTGTATTTTCATTTTAAAATACTGTATTAGAATGGCAGGACTTGGGTCAGGTCAATGTAGGTTCAACCATGAGCACGAAAAGGGACAGTAGAGGTGGGAGAAAAATAACTGTTCTCTTTTTTTTTTCTCTCTTGATCAACAAGATAGGCCTTTGCTTGTATGGGTTACAGAACTCCTGGAGGGGTGAGAAGGGCTCACTACTTGAGGTTTAATAAGGTTAAAAACTAAGCAGGAAGAGATAATAATGGTGAACACAATTTGCCTAAGGAATGGAATGTGTGACAGTAGGAGGTGGTCTTTGTTTCAAGCACAGGAATATACGGTCGGGGAGTACCCAATCTAGAAAAGCATTTAGAGGTCAAATCCTTCAAAAATC
This sequence comes from Mus musculus, assembly GCF_000001635.26. Taxonomy (NCBI): domain Eukaryota; kingdom Metazoa; phylum Chordata; class Mammalia; order Rodentia; family Muridae; genus Mus; species Mus musculus. The sequence continues at coordinate 57,999,576 of NC_000084.6, forward strand.
ACTTTTCCAATCTCCACAAGAAAGAATGGGAGGCAGGAATGGATGACCAGGTGGATGAGGAAAAGGATGAGGAAAGGGATAGGTGAAGAAACATGGGCTTACAGAGCTCTGTGACTGTCCCAAACGCACATGGCTGAGCTCTGTAGTCTTCAAGACTGCTTCTTCCTCTGCTACAGTGGATCAGCTTTTACCATTATTTTTGATTTGTCGTCTCCTCCTCCTCCTCCTCCTCCTCCTCCTCCTCCTCCTCCTCCTCCTCCTTCTCCTTCTTCTCCTTTTCTCCTTTTCTCCTCCTCCTCCTCCTCCTCCTCCTCCTCCTCTTTTCTCCTCCTCCTCCTCCTTCTACTTCTTTTCGAGACAGGGTTTTTCTGTGTAGCCTTGGCTGTCCTGGAACTCACTCTGTAGACCAGGCTGGCCTCAAACTCAGAAATCCACTTACCTTTGCCTCCCAAGTGCTGGGATCAAAGGCATATGCCACCACTGCTCGGCTGGTTTGTAATCTTTGCTGTTTTTGGAGATGAAAGTGACCTTATTGAGCAATAGAATCTTGGTGAAAGTAATTAAGATGTAAGTTAAGGTGAAATCATACCAAGTTGAAATGGTGACTCATGCCTGCAAATGCCAACATCCAGAAGGCTGAGGTTAAAAGATCACCTGGTTCAAGGCCAACCTGGGACAGCCAGACAAGGCTATACAGCATGAGGCCTTGTCTCATAATTAACCAGAACAAAATCACAATGGATTACAGTAGTTCTTTACCCCGATATGTCTGGGGTCTTTATAAAAGGAGACCATATATAGAGAAAGTTACATTGAGAGGAACTTGTCACATGCCTATAGAATCAGAAACTGAATAACTGGAAATGAGAGTCAACAGATGCTCTAGCAAACCAGTCAAGGCTAAAAATCTACACTACAGGCTGAATAATGAACATGGGACCACACATGCCTTGATGTCAGTGTTTAGAAATTTGTGACAATTCCTTTCTCTTTTTTTTCTTTTTTTAAATTATTAGATATTTTCTTTATTTATATTTCATATTTTATCTTGTTTCCTCATTTCCCCTCTGAAAACCCCCCATCATATACCCCCTCCTGCTGTTTGCTAACCCACCCATTCCCAATTCCCTGTCCTGGTATTTCCCTATCCTGAGTCATTCCTTTCTTTTTTAAGGCACTTGGTTTTTAATGCTTTGTTCTAGCATCCTAGGAAACTGATATAGCTTGCTTTTCCCATCGTCAAAACAAGCTATGTGGTCTGTTGTACCCTGCTGCAGTAGACTAGTTCAAAGCAATGGTCCACTGTAGATTTTACTAATAGATGTCTGTTGAGTCTGCATATTACTTGACATATTTTTTTGAAATTCTGATTCATTAAGTCTAAAAGGAGCATATTTCAAACAATAGAAATGGCATTGGAATCTGTGTTAAATGATTTCAGATCTCGATACTCAGCTAGATCAAAGATACACACTATGAATGTAAATAAAATCAGTTTAATTAATCAATTAGCAACAAAGATTATTTTATATGATCTTTGAAGCTTATAGCTTTATTTGACCTCATATTTATCTTTTCTCTGTCACTCAATAGTCACAGTAGGAAAATAGGAAGAGACCTGGGTTGTCTCACACCTAAGGTTTTATGTTACATCAGGAGTCATGAATTGCTTGAGGGCTAGTAATTATGGAAAGATTATGTATTAAACACCACTCTTCATACCACCTCTCGCTGATCTGATCCAAATATAAGTTCAAAGGGTGAGTGGGTGATCGGTGGTATCTGTGGACCCATGGACAGACTAACTCTATAGACACAGCAGCTATTCGGGGACCTTGAAGGAATGCACATGCCATTGACTAATCCCCCATCTGCGTTCAAAAGAGAAAACTAGAAGGAAGTGAGGGAACTGGATGGCTGTGGATCATGGATGAGATCAATGTTATAAAATAGAGCTGCTTTTATTATCAACAGCGAAGAGGATCTTATATAAACTTTTGAGGACAGAGTTGATATCTTCTCTCTATTTTGTTTTTGTTGTAAAACAAATATAAGGACAAAGTCAGACACACAATGCAGACAAAACCCAGATTTAAAACAGATGCTAGAAAACGGTTTCTTTTTCCTCCTGTTCTGAAAACCATTTGGTACGGTGAGGCCAGAAAGATAAAGGAGAAGAATTAAACTGCCAGGTTCCTGGAGAAATAGTTATGGGATGAACATGACAATTGTAAGGGCTGGCCCTTTAATATGTGAATTAGCCTTGTTAGGTCAAATGCACTTATGCTTTCAAAAATGACTTGTGGAATTACTTATCACATGAACCTTCATGTCCGTTATGTTCTCAACCAGCTCATGGAATAGTTTAACACAATATTAAAGGAAAAGCTTGGAAAGAAACTAAATTGATTATAGGGGCTGACACACATGGCTACAGTGTTAGACTTATCTATTAGCTGGACAGTTTTCACCATAATGGATTATAAAGTATAATTTTCAAGACTGAAAGGTTTTTCTCTCTCTGTATTTTTCTTGGTGTTTTGTGAGAAATGTCAACAGCTAGCTCTTGGGCAGAGCAGACTCCACCGTTCTCCAGAAGACAGGCTGGGGTTTTCTTCTGCAGGGACTGAGCCTAGCCTTTTACTCCAAGGCAGACCCTAATTTTTTTTTTTTAAGCCAAGATGTGTTTCTTTCAGAAAACAGATCCATGTGTTTTGTTTCTTGACCCATTCAGCCAGTCTGTGGCTTTTGAATGGAGAACTGAGGCCACTTATATCTAAAGTTAGGACTGAAATGTGCATGTTAATTTGGGGCATTGTTGACTTTTGTCTGTGTTGTTTATGCTCTCAGGGGTACTTTGTGTCTTAGTAATAATGGCTACCTCTCTGTTCCTACAGTCTCTTGGTTTTGCTTACTCCTCTCTTCAGCCTACAATAGTGCGTCCTGTCTGCTCTTTGAGTTTGTTTTTTTGGATATACATGTTTTTTGTTTTTTGTTTGTTTGTTTGTTTTTGGGTTTTTGTTTTTGTTTTTGTTTTTTTTTAGGCTGTTTATATCATGGACAACTTTTCTTCCTTCTTCAACTATGTCAGATTGTTTTGCTGGGTGCATTATTGTAGGTTGACTATCAATGTCTTTAGGACTTGGAATGTGTTTTTCATGGCCATTCTGCTTTCAAAGATTCCATCAGGAAATCAGCCGTTGTTCTGATGGGTCTCTCTTTACTTGAATCTTATCTTTTCCCTCTCGCATCTTTCAAAACACTTTCTTTGTTGTGTCTATTTAATGCTTTAGCTACGATATGCTATGGAGACGCTCTTTTCTGGCCTTGTCTATTTGACGTCTTACATGGGTGTATTATTTTACAGTTTTGGAAAGTTTTCTATGGTGTTTGTTTGTTTACAGCGACCCACATTTCCTGTATATCTCTTCTTCACATTTTATTTATTTATTTATTTTTATAGTTCTAGTTTCCTCTAGATCCCCCTTTATTTTCAAGTCCTGATATCGTCTTCTGATTCACTTTTGCCCTTTCTTCTAAGTTTTCTAGTTGTGTCACTGAGTTTTTCAATCTTATCTTCATCTCAGCTTGAGCCTTCTTTAATGTTTCTGTTTATAGACTTCTGTTTTCAAATCCTGGATGGTCTTCATGATTTACATCAGCCTTCTGTTTGTCTGTCTTGAGTATCACTCAGGTGTTTATTGTCTTTAGGGTTACTTTTCTTTAAATTTCATCGAGATGTTTCTTTGTGTTTTCTTTAAACTCCTTGAATCATTTGATGAAGCTTATGATTTTCTTTAAATTCTGTGTCCTAGGGTTCTTCCAGTTAATAATCACGGGCAAGCATCTCTACAGGACTTGTAGGTTTCAGAGAGGGGTTTCTGATCCGATCTTTCATATTGTTTGTACTTTTCCAATGAGATCTGGGCATGTGGCATTTTAAAAAATATTATTAGTTTTGTGACTGATACATGGAAAGAGTAGGTTGGGGCATAACTGAGGATGTCTGAATGGGTTAAACATTGAGCCTGGAAATAGCTTAGGGTGAATGAACTCAGGTGAACACAGGGAACTGGGCTGTTATGCAGGGTGTGCATTCTGGTCCAAGCCTGGAATATTGGGGTGGACCTAGGGATAGGGAAGACTGTGGTGGTGGGGATTGGTGGTGGATCAAGCAGACTCACATGGCTGGAGCTTGGGTGTGCACCATCTTCCCGGGTGGAAAGGTTGTATGAGGCATGGGAGGATCCTGTGGGTCATTGGTAGGCAGGGCACATTCTGAAGGGAGTGGGTTATGGCACAGATAAGGACAGTCAGACTAGGCTGGCTCTTCTCTTTGTGTTCCTGTAGGCTATGAACAGGGCAACTTTTGTTCTTACTGCTGTGTTCCAGGAATCCTCCGTGTCATTTATCAAAATCTGCATCTTTGAGGTCCAGCTCATTCTCATCACTTCTAGGAGACCTCTTTTAGATGTATTGCATGTCACCAACCTCCCTTTCCCCAAGACTCTAGGGGAGTCTTTTGTGCAAGTCTTTGTGCAAGACTTTCAATATGGCCTTTGAGTAAATAACAATGTGCAGCCCAGGATGGTTGTCTTGTTTCTCTACATTGTTTTATATCTGGATTGTAGTGAGGTAACACAATATCCTCCTTTGCAATAAAGACCATTGGGCCTCTTCCCCTGACTAACACTATAGCATTAATAGCTTCAGTGGATCAGGGGACTCTTATGGAACAAAACTTGTATTCAGTCTGCCCCAGATGTCCTGTCATTCCATTGATATTTTGGAAGAGTCTTTAGGACTCCCTAGAAAGGTGCAGAAAGTAGCATGAATCAAGACAATCTTTCTAAGATAAAGAAGTCTCGACCTGATAAACTTTAGAAATCTGTTCAGGTCATTTCCAGTAAACTCTATTATGGAGCTACCTACTCTCTCCAAAAAATCCAAATCAAGGAGGCAGGCCACGAAACTGACTCCGTGCAGACGGAACCTTCTCCTTCCCTTCGTTTGTTATTGAGAAGGCTCCATGAGCCTGACTCTGTACATTCGTCATCCTCATCCTTCTTTCTGTCACTGAAGATTTCTAGATTTAGTTATGTGAGTTTAGGAGAATAATGAAGACATGGGGGTCATTGCTGGACCACAGTTGAGGGTTAAAATAAGGCCCTTACCTTAGCTTAAATCCTGCCCTTGACTTGCAAGAGTAAGTTACCTGAGTGCAGGGAGGTTGGACCTGGTAAAAAGAGAGGCAGGAGGAACCCTTGGGGCAGAAATGTAAGCAGCTAGGGCAGTAATGCTGTCTTGGACACAGTGTTAGGACTTGGTTGTTCACTGCTTCTACTGTTATTTCGTAAATGGATCTAGTATATGAAGCAGTTATCTGGGAAGGCTATTTACGGTTAGTGTTTGTTACAGTTTGCTCTAAAATTCATGTAACGTGTTTTCCGTTTCCTTTGGAAAATGTCTACAGTACATCCTGACATTTAATCTGTGGCCTTAACGGGGGTGACTAATGTGAGCTGTAGGTCCCTGGCAATTTGGAAAGAAAACCAGCTTAATCTACTGGTACCATTTTTAGGCTTCCAGGAAAAGGGGGCAAAGACAATTAAGAAATACACGCAACTAGTGTACTTTCCTTGAGCATTCTTAGTAAAAGAAGTATTTGTTTTTTTTTAAAGTACGAAGGTCTGGTTTAAATAAAATGGTTAACCCTTCAAAAGCCAGGACTTTAATATGCATCTAAAGGTACAGGGTTCTGGGTGGGGTCTGCTATATTGCAGCCAATATCTTGGCATGTTAGCGCACACACAAATCTCTGGTTTATGAGACACTGGGAGCAGTTACACAGAGGGTGGGATGGGCAAAGGAAAAGCAGTGTTTAAATCGTGCTTGGAAAACATTTTGGATTCAGTAGAAGCCAAAACCATGGGAACTGGCCTATATCCTTAAGGCTTAAAAGAGATCCAAATAGGCTTACCATGTAGTGGAAGTATGCATAGCACCAGACTTTAGCCAGACAACCAGGGTTCTGGTCTCTCTTGTATGGAAATTGGCTTTGTACTCAACTCTTAGAAATATGGGCTTCAGTTTCTTTACCTGTAAGTATGGGTGGGTTTCTGTCACTAGCTTTCATGGTGGTGAATCATTCTAATGGGGGCAATTGGTGTGCCCCGTCTCTTTGCTCACTTTCTTGGGGACTGTGTAGTTGAGGACTCTGGCTGTGTTTGTGGCTTGGACTTCTGAGCTGTCACCCACAATTCCCATAAGCAAGGAGCTGTATGGCAATTGGAAACATTGGTGGGAACTGGGGCATTTACAGATCTCACAGCTGTGGAGCACTTGGGAAATAGGTTCATCTGGGTGCTGTGTGTCTGGACATGATACTTCAGTTTAGTGGTGTACCAGTAATCAAAGAGCCATACTTATGAAGAAGTCTTGGGTTGGTATGTGATCTCCTTTATCCTCTTAGTGGTGGCTACGGAACAAAAGGAAAGGGCAGGAAAGGCTGGCCTTTCGGAGGTCCTGCTACCCCGTTGAGCCCTCCTCGGATAAGAAGCTTTCTGTAATGAACCCTTGGAGCCACACCGTAAGATCAAGACAGGGAAGTGAGACGCTACACAGTTTGTTCAAGGAGATGGAAGTCAGTTGTTTTGCTCGATTCAAAGGAGGGTTGTTTGTTTTTGTTGTTGTTGTTTTAACTGCAAGATTGTACTGTCTCAGTGATTGGATGATGAAATGAGTCATACATTGTATTGTCTGCGAGGATTCTAAGGAGATGGTTTTCAAAGATAGTCAGAAAAGCATACTTCTTGTTAAGTATTCATGGATTTGAATATGTTGAGAAAATGAGCATGCTTAAAAAGCCAAAACCCAACAACCAACCCAATCACCAGATAGGAAAATCTTATTTCCCATGAGGCAGCAGTAAGCTCCCATCTTTCCATTCACCATTACTTCTCTTAAGGTTCTGGAATTACTCCTTTATTCTTAATAAAATGTCCTCTTCCTTTTTTTCCTCCAACAAACTTGTCTAAATAGCTCCTAATTAACCCGTCATAGTCCCAAAGATGTGTGCCCTGGAGCAGACAAGGAAGTGGTTGGTTGAATAAGCGGTGTAATCCTCTGCTGGGCTCCTGCAAAGCAGGAATGCAGATGAGCCAGCCACAGGTAGCACGGTGTGGTGGGGTTTCTAGTCTCCTGAAGAGCAGGGCCCTTTCCTATCTCTAACATACTCTTAAAGACAGGAAGGTTGCTGAGTGGTCAGGTTGAACGCACTAAATTGCCACCTTCTGTGTCAAACATGGCTGCCTTTCACTCCTTTCGATTCCGTACATTGATTATAGTTCCCTAGCATTTTGACAGACTCAGGCACACCAGTGTTTTAGAATTTTCCGTTGTCTCACTTTTAACATCATGGACGTTAAATTACCGAGGAGGTAATTAAAGCCAAGTAAGGCCTCAGAGAACGGACAGAGTGACCAGTATGGCTCCCAGTCCTAAGTTCACACAGAGCAGTAGATGTTTGGATTTATTGTAGTTTACATGCTTCTCGGAATGATGTTCAGAGTTCAAACGTGACTAACACCCATGCAGTGTAAGTCTCAGAAACGTGGAAAAGAACTAAACAGGACAGAGGTCTGAAGAGCTCTAAATCACAGTGAGGGGAGAGAGAGAGAGAGAGAGAGAGAGAGAGGGAGAGAGAGAGAGAGAGAGAGAGAGAGAAAGAGAGGAGAGTGAGAAAGAGAGAGAGATGCTGTCATTTGAAGACCATTGTGACTATCACATAGAGTCACTGGGTTTGATTTAGATTCCTGAGTTGACATACTTTTCTGTAAATTAAAAAAAAATATGCTGAGTGAATCTTTTGAGAAAATAATGGAAATGTGAATAACAACATGCTGCCTAAAACATCCTCCGTGGTGAGCTATAGGATGACGTAACTTACACTTGTCATAAAGCAGCCGTGGATGCTCATAAAGTGCTGACTTGGGTGGAAGCTTTTTGGAGTCATTTTCTTTGAGCGTTCTTCTTTGTTGCATGCCCAATGCCTTTTTTATGTTCTGCACGAAGCTCCCAACATTGTAGGCTTTCAGACTTCCTCATGAAGAGATTAAAGGTGGAGTAAGAGCCTTGTCACTCCATATTCAGAACTAGAGTCAAATCCGGTTCCAGGTCATTTGACATTGCAGAGCTCAAGCTGTACTATTAATAGACACCAGATGAAGTTGCATGTGCATGGTAAGTTTTAAAGGATACTCCAAGGCAAATACTTTTCTTATTCCACGAAGCTAATTTCTGGTTGGCAAAGGACAGAATTAAGATCGGTCATAATATTCCCTTGTTCTCTTATTCCTTGGATGAAAATTTTAAACACATAAATCCTACCATGGATTGAATTAACTTGTAAGTCTTGGAAAGTTTTGTTTGTTTTTTTCTTTTTTGGTGTGAGTGTGTGTGTGTGTGTGCATGCCTATGTGTGTGTGTGTGTGTGTGTGTGTGTGTGTGTGTGTGTGTGCACGCCCATTTTAGCAATCTATCAAGAGAGGATTCACATTAAATACCCTGCTAAATCTATTTACTTCGAAGAGTAGACTGCATGGCAAGGCAGGAGACAAGCTTTGGCTTGCCTTTGGATATGTGCCATTTATATTGACACATGCCTGCAGTTCACTTTGGCTTCAAGATTTCGATTCAGGAAACTTTGCTCTTTCTGTGCCTTATGGACGATTCGAGTGCTTTAATAAGACATCCTGCAAATGTGCAGTTGGAAGGAGTGGAATTTCTGGAAAACTGGACCCCGGGACACTCATGATTCATGGAGAATTGGAAACACCCACTGCTCTAATTCTACTCCCCCTGTGAATAGATCTAGAAGCAAACGCCCCATCTGCCTTTGTCGCATAAGGCACACCATCCTTTCACCTTCCTGTGGTCATGCCTCCCTTTCTGTCTCGTTCTTTAATAAATATCCCTGTAAGCGAAGTCTCCAGTGCCTCCCACAAATGGACCAGCCATTGGAGTCTCAGGAAACGCAGCCGTAAGACTACCCCAAAATAAGCTTTATTGCAAGAAAAGTGTCATATTTGATACATAGACCTACAAAAACAAACATAACCAAAACCCATACGTTTTTCCTCACAAACACTTGATTACAAATTTACACTGTTTCTCTTTTTCTTTTTGGTTATTAAAAACAAACAAACAAAACGAAACGAAACAAAACAAAACAAAAAACCCCAAAACATTGGCTATAACTGGTTACTACTCTTTGGTCAACACAGGTGCGAGAGGAATGACGGTGTGTGCTTTGGCCATTTTGTATCTCCGGTTTCCATCACTCTTCCAGGAACGGGTTCTCCAGGGAGAAGAATGTGGAGCTGTGCTCTTATTGGTTACCTCCTGGTGTGGCATCTTTTCAAATGGCTAAAGCAAACTAAACATCAATTCATTTTACAAACATATTTCATACACAATAAGCTATGATAAAATGAGGCATATGGTGTATAACTACAGTATTAATGAAAATTCTAAAAAATAAAATAAAAATAAAAACCATGGGTTTAAAAAAAAAAACATCGACATATATTCCTTGGCTGCATGGCATGATTGTTTGCACACATGGCAATCCTGAAATAGCTTGAACATAATAAATGCACCATTTAATCTACGACAGCACCAAACTCGACAGAACGCCAGGTGTTCCTGCTCAAAGGAACGGCGGGTTCTTCAGCTGCCTAGGGGACCACAAGTGCACAGCACGCCCTGGTAAGAATGAGGTGTTGTGGGAGGCACGTGTGGGTCCTTGAGGTTACGAGGAAGAAATACAGTACAGTTTGGCCTGCAATGCTAACGGTCTCACAAGCAGTCAAGGTATTTTGCTACAGTGGTTTCCTCTCCTGTTGCCTGGCGAATCTGCTGATGTGAAATATTGTCATAGGAGCTGCTCTGGCTTTCATTTCCTTTGGACAGGATCAAACGACTTCCACATCTTTTTAAATTACTGATTACACCGCCCATTCAGCTCCGCAAGACTTTCTTTGAAATAGTCAGGTGCGCACCAGTTGGAGGGCTGGCGGAAAAACTAAAGGAAAACATCTCTTGAATGTATTGGATTTTTTTTTTAAAGCACCTCTAAAAGAAATAGCTCAAATTTATAAATCTAAGAAAAACAAGCGAGTTTCCCTTTTTGTTTACATAGTTTGTTCATTTCTCCATATATTACTGCATTAAAATAAATAAACATCTATATTTTTTTTAATTAGCAACTATAGCAAAATACCCAAAGTGTTATAGACTGCTAACAGGAAGAAGGCTCACATTAGTTTTGTGCATTTAGTGCCATACGCTGATCTCTTGAACATTTAGGTTTGCTTTTTTTTTTAATATATTTAAAAATGAAGTTATATAAAAAATACAGTAACTATGTTTGCCTTTGCACTCAAATCTTTGGCCATACCAGAGTCTAAATTATCCTTCCCTGCGAGGGTCAACATTCCGAAGTCTGAATCAGGAAGAAGGAAAGGAATAGAAGGCCTTCTTTGTTTTTTTTTTTTTGTTTGTTTGTTTGTTTGTTTTTGTTTTTTTTCCTCTTCAAAATCAGTCAGTGATGTTCCAAACACTTCTGAAGGCCGGCTGTGCTGGGATCTGAGCTGGGGCCCAAGGCCCAAGTCTGCAGAGGGCTAATACAACTGAATCTGCAACCTCATTCGGAGAGCCTCCCCGAGCACCCCCAGAAGGTAGTCGTCCTCATTGTGCTCCTCCAATTTCCTCAGCTCCTTCTTCCCATAGAGGGGGATGCTGGTGATTTCCAGTGTGTATGTGCCGGGAGCGAGCTTCTTCTTGGCCGTGTGCAGGTAGCTGAGCCCGTTCCTTTGGTGGATTCGGAAGACGCCATCCTCGTTCCCTTGCGAGATGACATAACGGATGTGGTTGTTGAGGGGCTCAATGGCGGGGACCAGTTCTAGGATGTGCTCCTTGGAGCCAAGGCCGGAGAGGTTGAACTTCATGTTGACTGGGCTGTCCATGGCTACGCTCTCCAGGCTGATTTGCTCCTCCTGAGGGAAAGAGCAAGAACACACTTGAGTTGGTAGCGGGCACAAGGCAGACTCAAAGGCCACCTGCGATTGACTGATATAGTCACAGAGGCAGGTTGAGGCTGCTCCCTGTCTGGCCATTTGCTGTCTGCAAAAGAGGCTTTCACAAATTCCTGTCAGGGTGGGGAAAAGCTTCACCCTGCGGGGGATGTCCTGTGAATCTTCCTGACCCTCACTCAGCCTCGACAAGATCATTAAAGTTATAGGACTTAGGCCACAGACAATAGTCACATATCAGGGTCCTTTGATGGGTTTATACAATTTAGTAATATTTATACAATATTAAGATTAACTTTAAAGTTGAGAGATAGTCACTTCTCTTTGGTGTTGTGGCCACTGGTAGTTTGTCTTTGTTTCAGTAGATATTCCCATACACAGTGTGTATATGTGTACCACTAATTGTATCCAGTGGGACAATGACTAATGTTGTATTGTGGGGGGGCTCTCTTCAGGGAGTCGAGGGGGAGAAATGGGGATCAATATGATAATAATTTTATACATGCATGAAATTCTCAAACATTTTAATGGAAAAGGACAATTTAAGAAACGAGTCTAATTTTCTCTTTTGTGGGGTCAAAACGAGAAGTCTTATTGCTATTCAACAGCAGAGCCTGCCCCCAGGGAAACCATCTCTGGGCTGTGACTTTTCTAGGAGCCTTCTTACTCAGAAGGCTCGGAGCCATCTGCAGAGTGAGCCAGGATTGGTTAAAAGCAGGGCCCAGACAATATGAACCGAATTTGTCATTTGGGATGTGAGGTAAGACTGCTGCCTTAGTGAGACAGGACACACACACACACACACACACACACACACACAAACCCATAATGTTTTGCTATGGGTTTGTGCTTAAGTGAGGTTATGGTTACAGAAGCTTTGAGGAACCCATCATTATTTACACAGAATCGTGTTCTGTGAACCACAACGGGAAGACTTGATGAGCGATTTGTCATGATTAAATATCGGGTTGGATACTTCAGTCTACTTAAAAACACATGTAACATTGACTTGTAATTTTAAAATAGTATCAGAGATTTTGGGGCTAAGTTAGTGTGGTCCTATAGATAAGAAAGGGTCCTGAGACCCAGAATACTGAAGCACAGCCAGTTTGTGTGTGTGTGTGTGTGTGTGTGTGTGTGTGTGTGTGTGTGTATTGATAGGAGCAATTCTCAGTAATAGTAACTAAAAAGAGAGGTAAGTGGTGGCCTCATAGTGTCCCTGGTCTCAGGGGAAATCACCAACACGCCTATATGCCTATGTGATGCCTGTATGTGGGTTATTAATCACTGGTGTGCACTTCAGGCATCGAGGCAAGCACTTCACATGCTCCTGTTCAGCAACATTCAGAGGTTGAGAGTTTTAATCCTCATTTTATAGGTGAAGGAGCTGAGGGAGAGGTTAGGTGCACATGTCCTAGGGAGACAGAGACAATCAGTGGGCAGGGCCAAGGAACACGTGTGTGTGTGTGTGTGTGTGTGTGTAACCTTTTTTTCTTTCCTCCCTTTTCTTTGGCAAAGCAGGGCTTCTGCTCTGTGTCTACTCACGGCTGAGGCGGGCTCAGGCTCCTGCGCGCTCCTCTTCCGTCGGCCATCTTTCTTGGTGTAGCCATTGATTTTGCACTCGTAGCATGCTTCTGGGGACAGAGCGTTTTCGTCATCCTCTGCCTCCGCATCCACCGACAGGTACTGTCCTTTGTTGAAGCCCATTCCCGAGACACAGTGGCTGTTTACGAGATGCAAAAAAATTCTTAGACATTACCATTAGCACGGGCAGTCTAAAAGTCTTTAGGAAACATGGACGCATAGGAAGAAGCTATAAACCAGCTAGCAGCTCTTCTCATCCTGTGGGTCGCAACCCCTCGGGTCAGCCTGAGACCATGGGACAATACAGATATTTATGTTATGATTCCCCCAGAGTAGCACAATTACAGTCATGAGATAGCAACGGAAATTATTTTATGGTTGGGCTCAGCACAACACGAGGAACTGCATTAATCACAAAACCTGATCTTTGTGGTTCTGTTCTTTGCCACACAGTGGGAAAGATTTCCTCTTGTTTTGAAACTGCGAGATTCTTCTGAGGACGAGTCCTGGGCTTCCCCAGCTCTCAATCCTATTTAGATTGAAGCACTTGAAAGCAGTCTACTTAAGGAGGTAAAAGCAGCTATGGAAGCCCAGAGGAGCCTGAAGCCAGTTTTACCGCACAGGCAAAGATCTCTGCTCTAGAACTTGGTATTTCTGCATTCCTGTTTTAGTCGGCAGAAGGCAGCAATGCACTGGCTCTAAAGCGAGCCTTGCTAAGCCCAATCTTTTCTGTTATGTGTGACTGTATATCAGTGCTGGACAGACTGGTTCATGCCCCTTAGTGCCTGCCAGACTTGCTAATCCTTTCGAAGAAGATCACCCCTATTTACTTGTAAACTTCTGTGTCCCTGAGGAGAGCAGTCTTGGGGGGGGTGGGTGGGCCCACCCACCACACACAAGTGGTAAGATCTGCCAAAGTGCAGTTACCCAAGGGGTAGCAAGCCTTGTGGGGGAAGGACTGATCCCTTTCTGGGCAACATAAGACCAGATGAACAGAGAAAGAGGCAAAGTCCTTCCTCAGGGGTTGCTGGGTCAGCATCTGTGGAAATCAGCAGAGTGATGCAGTGGAGGACGTCATTCACACATCTGTCACTCACAGTAACACAGGAGCTGCCTAAGCCCTGCATCTGGCCTTGAGTCAAGAGGAACCAACTTCAGCTATTATAAGGACCAAGGACTGAAGCTTCCATGGAAGCAAACCTCTCAGGCTCTCCACAAAGGAAGTGCTCCTACCCTGCATGGCGCCTATGTCCCAATGCTATCCCCCTCTTGGACTTCACACACAGGGGTTCCAGTTTCACCCTTGCAGGGGTGGGAAGCAAGGCTGCCTGACCCTGACCGCTCAGGAGAGAGGAAGAGTCACCCGTCCTCCTCGATGCTTTTGGGGACAATGTCTTACCCCTGTCCCACTCTGAAGTACCCTGGTGGGCAGCCGCAGAGGTAGCCGCCTTCTGTGTTGGAGCAGCCGTAGCTGCATGGGTTCTTGGAGGAGGAACACTCATTCACATCATGGCAGGCGCTGGAGAACTGGTCGAAGGAGAACCCGGAGGGGCAGGCGCACTTGTAACTCCCCAGGGTGTTGTAGCAGGAGGCGGAGCCACAGGCACCTGGGTTGGAACATTCATTCTCATCTGTTCAAAAAGGAAAAGAAAGAAGATCTTACCAAGGGGAGGGGCAGGGGCAGAGGGGATGAAGGGGGCCTTAAACTCAAAAATCCGCCTGCCTCTGCCTTCCAAGTGCTGGGATTAAAGGTAAGGGTGTGCCACCACTGCCTGATTCTCTTATTCTCTTAACAAAAGCTTATTTCAAAAGTCTGTATTTTAGGCAAGAGAAAGAGAGAGAGAGAGAGAGAGAGAGAGAGAGAGAGAACAGATTGGCAGTTTCCAGGGGAAGGGGGAGGGAGGAAGAGGGGATAGTGGCTTAGTGGCTATCAGTTATGGGGGTTCTATTGCAGGAGGACAGGGGCATTGACTATTGGGGTTGATACTTATATACACCTAGAAGAACACACCGAAACACTTTCAACTGGCACTGCAAAAGGGTGAATTTTACTGTACATGAACTATGTGAATTTTTAAAAGAGCCCATCTCTCTATCAGCATTTGTGCCCATTGGCCCTTAGCACTTCCCCCAGCTCTTCATGTATATAGATAGGGGAGGGAGTCCCTGAGAAATTCAGGAAAGGACCCTAACTGACTCTATTGAACTAAGAGTGGTTTTAACTGCTCCAGAGCCTGCCTGGTGCAGACAATGCCCTCCCCGCCAGCACTGACACAGAGCTCTCACTGCTAAGTGCTTAGCTCTGTCCTCAGAAGCCTGGCAGGAGCGTAATTACAGGTCTGCTTCCAGCTGCTGTTATCACAGGTTCAAGGCCCCAAGGTGCTTCTGGCTTTGGGAATTATGAGGTTGCTTCTAACTGTTTGGTTGATGAGCTAGCCCTGGGTTTGACTCCTCTGAACTTTATTATAACCCACACTTCATGCTGGGCACGAATCACATCTGTTCCGTGGAACTCTTTCCACTCCTGCGACTGCATGTGGAATGTCTGTGGACATGTGTCTGCCTGGATGCGAGCAGGCCCATCTGTGAGTGTGCATACCCGGGGAACACAGTGATTCCTGGGTGTGGGTGTGGGGACCCGCGGCCGCTCAGGGAGATTTCCCTGATGGAGTTGGGACCCAGCAGAGGACTCTAGACGGGAGACTGAACTTTGCAAAGCACAGGATAGAAGCTACCGAAAGCGCAGGTATTAGGCATATTTTAATGTGTACAGTTGGAGAATTAAATGAGAAGTAAATGAAGAACTCTTAGCCACTGAATATAAAATATGGTCATTTGCTTAATATGCGAAATCTCCTGGCATTTATTTTATGCACAGAAGATGCATAAATTCTCAGTAGGTTGGCTATGTGGGATCTGAATGTACCCACTGTTTTATTTCTATATTTGAGAGACTTGAAATTCTGCCCTAAAGCTTCATCCACTTTCATAATTAGTTCTCACATTAATATGTAGTATTTCTCTTCTAACATGGAATCTAAATTAGATTACAAACTTAATGGCATGTTCCCAACGTGACTTTACTCAGGCATTGTGTAAGTCAGAAAAATTACCAAGAAAGCCAATTAATTGAGTAAATTGAATTTAAATATTCCATTTACAAGAACATTTTAAAACAGGATTATGTTTCTGGAAGTACTAAGCGTTCTCATACTTATATGCTATAAATATATAACATGGTAACATTGTAGGAATTTAGTTAAGTATGGGCTTGTTTGAGATGTACTGTGAATTGAAATGCCTTGTTTGGCTATGTTGGGATTGTATTGGGAAAGCTTATAATACAGAAAGAACTGAAAGTTATCTGCAGTAAATGGCAAAAAAATTTGCATATTGAAACATTTTCTTTATATGCAAATGTTCATATCTGCTGCCCGTTTTCAATTTCAAACGATCACAATACGTGCTGGTAGTCGAGAACCCTACTTGCATCCAGATAGTCTGTGTCCTAGGATGCTCTCTCAAGTCCCTGCGGTAATGAGCTGAAAACTTACAAGGTGGGAATTCGTAGGGAGAGCTTTCTCCAAAATGATCACTTTCAGAGACTGCTTACTCATCTTGAATGGGTGGTACCACGAAGAGCGGCGTGAACTTTGGAGTTTGTCTACTTGAGGGAGTCTGCTGTTCTGACGGACACCTTCGATGGTTCACCAGAGGAGAAGACTACATGAAAGCCCTCACGCTCTCTCCCCTCCCTCCAGTCGCAGGGCATTTACATGAACAGACGCAGATAACCTGAGCTTGGTCCTAATTCTTATCATTCTAATTTGATGCATTCATTAGCTTCCCGGCTGGGGTAAAGTTCACTCTTTTTCTGCCACATCTACAATTCCATTTGTCATGGGATGTGGCTTAAAAGCAAGAACAGTGTCCATTTTATCAGACGTGAGTGAGCAGAAACCCTGAGGGATCCAGAATCTTTGCAATTCTGTCTCTGTCTATCCAAGGAGTGACTGCCTAAAGATGAGCATTTTAAGAAAGAAAAGCTAACTCTTGCAAGTGGGGCAGACCTGCTTACATGCTTCTAGTTCCTTTCATTGACCAGTGGGTTTTTGGTTTTTTTTTTGTTTTTTTTGAGAATGGGTCTCACAGGCCTTTGGATCCTCATGCTTCAGTCTGTGGATGCTGCCATGGCAGGTAAATGCTACCACGCCTCATCCTTGAAAACACTATTGGCTCTGCTCAAGGTGCTTCTCTGATTAGGAGACTCGCAGGCCTGGGTCTGGACTCTGGAGGTCTAGGCTAAATAAAGCACTTAACTCATGAACTCGTGGAAAGGAAACTGGGATGGTACCGCACCTCTTCAAGCTGCACACAGGCCATTCCTCAACAGAAACCTCAAAGTTACTAAAGGCTCACGCAGATGGTTTTGCACTGCATTGTTTACGGATCAAAACTTTAAGAAGTGTAAAAACTTGAACTGGTGACTTCTATGTGTTCTAATTTCTCTTTGAGTTCTCATTGAAGCCAAGAATTCTGTGTAAACTGACTACTAGAGACTCATTCTGCCTTAAGTTCTACAAAACTAACCATGAAGCCTGCAGTCCTTACTTAAATGATGGGCCTGGAGAGTTTACAAACACCGTAATATAATAAAGTTCTACATTGGGCTGGAGAGATGGCTCAGCGGTTAAGAGCACTGACTGCTCTTCCAGAGGTCCTGAGTTCTATTCCCAGCAACCACATGGTGGCTCACAACCATCTGTAATGGGATCTTCTAGTGTGTGTCTGAAGATAACTGCAGTGTACTCATATAAATACAAAATAAATAAATAAAATAAAATAAAATTCTACATCATCTTTAATAGTCAAAGCACTACTTTCTATAGTTTAAAGGGCTTGACAGCACATGGCTTCAGTATATGAATATATCAGGGCTTAAGGAATTCCACAACATTTTTTTTTCCATTAAGAAAAAAGAAAGAAGTGAATTATATTTATACAATCGTTTGATTGGCTGTTTAACTCAACGCTTTGATAATCGTTTAAAGCTTTAGCCTTATCTTTCTTTGCTAGCTGCACGTTTTTAAAATTATTTTTTTATCATTTTTAGCCAGTGTGCAAAACAATGGGTTTCATTGGTGACACGTCCCCACACGTAGTCATCAGGCCTTGCTCTGAATCACAGGCTGTCTGCCTCTCCTCCCATCACAGATGTGCAGATCTGCTGTGGCGAAGCATCGGCCCCTGGCCTGGCAGGAGGCCACAGAGCAGATAAGAAGAACTTTATGGACCTCATTTCTCTTACAAAACCTTTGGTTTTCTTCTCAGCTCATTAAGCTGCCATTAGAAAATTCTTTTGAGAGGAACATAAAAGATCATATAGAATCCATTCGTTTGGTGGATCATTACGGCACATTTGAATGGCGTGTGTAGTATCTTCACTTCAGAGACAAGGAAGCAGTCTGCTGCTCTCTGGTGTAGGGTTGGGGAAGGGGGTCTGCTGCTCTCCTGTTGGGCAATGCAAGCTTCTACTCTCACAATGTGTTGGACAGGGCAGCTATGGAGTGTGTTCAAATAGAGCTACGAAATTGGGTATAGCCTCAGTCAGGCTACTCAGGAAGAATAACGGTCTCTTTGATCAGGGGTTTCTTATGGGGAGCACTTCCGTGATTACTATCAGTGCAGAGAACAGAACAGAATTCCTGTTGTGCTTTCTTTTATACACATTTTTGTCTGGAGTTGTCAGCAGCATTTATTCCGACTAGTTACTTTTTCTATGTTAAAGCAACTTTGCAATACTCATTAAGTCTATGTGATACGTGAGGACGGAAGGACCATTCTTGGGGACTTAGAATTCCTAGCCAGGCACGGTAATGTATGTCTGAAGTCCTTGCCCTGGGGGAGTAGAGGTGGCAGGATCTAGGATAGCCTGGGGCTACATAGCAAGTTATAGACAGGAGGCCCTGTCACAAAAGGATGGAAAGGGCCCTTTAGAGTTAGACCAGGGTAATGGGTGAACACTTCCGTGAACTAAATCTAACAAATTAGTATTGAAAAGCAGCAGAGCATGGTTTTGAGACCAGCCCCAACCTCACAGTACATCAAAAGTCAAAATGACGACACCTCTAGTTGATGTGCCGTTAAATATTCCAAAAACATGTTTATGATAGATTTTGTTACATGCACAAATACAGAGATGAGCACAATAAAATCCCGGTTGTGTATCAATGCTTTTATGCAGACTTTTCCTGTCTGCCCTTTTAACAGTGCGTAGAGGTGGGATAGAACCCTGGACCTTACACATGCCAGGCAAGTGCTCTTCCCCTGAGCTAACCCTAGCCCTCTCACACAATAACCTTACATGGTTAAACTGGCTTTTAGGTTTTAGGAGTCTGTCCTGCAACTGTAACATCTATTATTTAGCTTATCCAGACACTGAGGTTGAGAAAAGCCAAGGGCTGGGCCACCAAGGAATGCTCACCAACACACTGGTTCCACTGGTAGTGCTGGACGTAGCCCTGCGGGCAGCCGCACCGATAGCCTCCCAGGATATTCTGGCAGCCGTGTTGGCACCTGTGATTCCCATCACACTCATCGACATCTGCAAAAACAACCCCCGTACACTCTGCACACTCCCTTGGTGAACACATCTCAAACACAACCTTTAATGGGAACAAATAAACAACGCACAGCTTATGGAGGGACTGGGCTTTTCTTCAGCACGGTTCTGAGTCAGTGATGGTGCAAGGAATGAATGGCTGAGATAAGAAATCACCTTATTCTTATGCTGTCCCAGCAACCACAGCACACCAGGGCTCCGAGTCACAGCTTAGTTTCAGCAAATCAACAATAGTCGCCACAAATGTGGTACATTTGAATTGACTAGCTCCATGTGGTATGATTTATTTGGTAAATTATGTATTAACGATTGTAGTTGATTCAAAAGTGATTCATGTGTAATCCCCATTGCGGAGAAGATATAAGCACTAAGGAGTTATCTGTAAAATATAATGGCTTTGCACGCAAATATTTTTTTATTGTCAGTCAAGACTAATTAGATGCAAATCCCTTTAAAGTATTTGAATTCGTTGTTATTTTTAGGCAAGATGTGGTACGACATATGGAATAATTTCTTTGTTAATATATGCATACACTTTTGGAATGACAACTAAGGCTTTGAAATCTACCCCAAAAGAGTGAAATAAAATTGGCATGTCTGATGTGTGTGTAACAAATTTACATGGATAATTAATAAATGGTATTTTATGTGGATGGTCACGAGCTGAATTCACACATGGCAAGCAGCTGTAGGCTCAGAATGCTTCGATGTCTATTGATTTCAGATACAAAAAAATTAAAAGTTTTAAATAAAAAGGGCTGAAAATGCATGTAAAAGTCCTATAACTCGTACAAAGAGCATATTTCACATTTTGATTGTATCTAGAATGGAAAACCATTCTATTTCTAGGAATAACTTTTAAAAAAGGATAACAGGACAATATAAACTATAACACAATGCAAAAGCATAAAGGTGATGTGGCTGGTGTCAGAATCCGAGACATACAACGCTAACGTTGCCTTCCTGAATGTGACGTCAGCACGTGCCACGTAAACACTGAAGACCCCCATGTGATAGTTTTCTTATTTTTCTCCCCATCAGCTGTTCCTTTGGATTTCCTAAGAGAAAAATACCTATTGTGTGGGAGGCACCATGGGTGCAGAGTCTAAATATTATTTTTGTCTGTGTATATGTATGTGGTGTGTATGCATATGCATGTTCTTTTGTGCATGGGTAAATGTGGATACGCAGGGAGGGGTGTGTGTGTGTGTGTGTGTGTGTGCCTGTGTATGTGTTCCTGTATTGTGCTATACCTTGTATATTAAGACAGGGTCTTTTGCTAAACCCAGACCGTGCGGATTCCTCTAGTGTAGCTATCCTGCCTGCTGCACAGATTCCAATCCTGCCTCCAGGGCATGGGGATTACAGAAGAGGTCCCACGACCACTTGGCATTTACCTGGGTACTGGGATCTGAGCTCAGGCTTGAATGGCCCATGCTTTATGGAACCATTTCTGAAGCCCCCACACCCAGGCTCCCTGTGCACGTGGACTCACCTTCACAGTTCAGCCCAGAGGCATCCAGAGAGAACCCTCTTTGGCATTCGCAGCTGAAGCTCCCAGGAGTGTTCTGACAGATCCCCTTTGCACCACAGAGGGAAGGCTGAGACCCACATTCATTGTTATCTAGCAAAGCCATGAGACAGAGGGAAAGAGTCAAGCTCCCTGGTTATGTGGTCTGTCAATTAAATCTCACTCCATGAAATAAACTGAGGGGCACAAGCCCATGTTTTCACTTGGTGGGGCAAGCATTTTAAGTCAGATCAGAATTTATTAGCAAGAGCAGCATAGCGTGGGTTTTTCAGTGACTTGTAACTAGAATGTATTTTAGAGTTACTAGAGGCACCATTTTAGATAATACAGACTAAGGATCTCTTGAAATGTGCCTTCTGTAATAAAATTGAGAAGTTCCAGGACAGCCTTTAATCGTATTGTATCTGAGCATCATAGCTGTGTTTGGCTTGTGACACTGAAGTATGGTTTAAAATATGCCTGCTGTACAGCTGCATGGCAGGACTTCTTCCATGATCTAACAACTGTACTGAGGATGGGATGCCGAGACACCGTACAGTGTGGCCACTGTGTGTGCAAACGCATGTCCAGGCCTTCTTCCTGGTGGATGCTGTTCTGGTCAGCAAACATCTGTATCCTTAGGCCAGATTGAGCCGTCTGTCAAAGATCCTGACTGCGATTTGCCTTACCGATGCAAGCCGTGTGATGCTGGGTGAAACCGGGCGGACATTTACAGGTGAATCCCCCCAGGGTGTTGACACAGAGGAACTGGCAGTTGTGCTGTTTGGTTTGACATTCGTCGAGGTCTGAAATGACAGAGAAGCCCAGGAGAAGTCATGCATTTTTCCGGGGGTGGGAGGGATTGGGTTTAAACTTCAGCTGCAGTCTGTAGGTTCCCATATGTGTATGAGGGAGGGTTTGAATGTACATATTTAGCAGCCTAAGTATAGAAGGCTGCTAATTGGGACAGCGTGGCTAAAGGATTATAGGGCAAAATTGTCTTAAAACAAGAAACTGGATGGCTAAAACACAGCAGGTCCACCCTTTGCAAAGGTAACATGGAAAAGTTGTCCCATCTTGTAGTTAATGTGGTTTGGTACATAGATAGTTACATATTCTTATTAAAGGGAATATTAAATAAAAGCACAGCAGAGATTGGAAATGGAGGGAGGGTTACCAGATCCAAATGGGCAGGCACACCATTACTTATAAGAGAAGAAGCAAAACCACAGCTCCTGCCAGGCAGGAGTGGCACATGGGAGGCAGAGGCGGAGGCAGGAGGATTTCTGTGAGTTTAAGGCCAACCTGGTTTACAGAGTGGGTTCCAGGACAGACAAGGCTACACAGAGAAACCCGTCTTAAAAACAACAAACACACACCCCCCCTGCCCCCCACAAGCAAGACCAGAACAACTATAAACTTAGAGTGAATATCTGGACTCTTCAAAATCTGATTTTGATTTGAGTAAAACTTAATTTGGGAAAATACATTCAAAGTAAGTCCCATGTACAGTGGAAGTATGAGTTCCAAGCATTTTACAGACACTGGGCAGAAAAAGTCAGCTCTGCCGAACCATTTCCTTGAACAGGTTCAAGAAAATCCCAGCACTTGCTACTTTTTTTTTTGTGTGTGTAATTATTGTTATGATTTTTAAATATAGCTTGGAAAGAAAATGTTGCTTCACAGAGAACACAGTTAAACTGTCTGTTCGGACCATTGGGTTCCTATAAAATCAAACACAGCACTGAAGCCATGTTAGTGATCAGACCTGGCATGCTAATTGTTTTTAATAAGTGTGTGTGCACAAATTAACGCATACACTCCGACTCCTCACCTGTCTGCAGTAAACGCGGATGCGCGTAGGCCTGAGGTGGGGCCTGAGGTTGGCAGCTACCAGAACTCCAGGTCCTGACGGTTCTTACCAACTCTTGCATCCATGTTTTTTAAAAGTTACCAAATGAATGGGGGGGGGGGTTATGGTATTATTTTATAAATGTGTGACTTGCTCAAATTTACCACCCCATTATCTCGTCTTGTTTCACCCTCTCTCCCATGACCACCTCCCCAAAAGAGTTCTGCACTTTCATGGCAGACTTCTTTTTAAATTTTATTTTAAAAAATATTTAGGATAGCATACGAAGTCGTGGGTTTCATTATGACATTTTAATACTCCTAAAAGAAAGTCTAGATTGTGTATATGTCAGAAAACAGGATGCTTGCATTCCAGAGGCTGGCTTATTTTGCTTAATGTGATGACAAGCAGTTCCAACCACTTTCCTTTGAAGTAAATTTGAGGTCCTTGGCTAAAAAAAAAATAGTCCTTTGTGTGTGTGTGTGTGTGTGTGTGTGTGTGTCCTTGGCTAAAAAAAATAGTCCTTTGTGTGTGTGTGTGTGTGTGTGTGTGTGGTGTCTGTGTGTGTGTATGTGTGTGTGTGTGTGTGTGTGTGTGTGTGTGTGTGTGGTGTATGTGTGTGTGTGTGTGTGGTGTGTGGTGTATGTCTGTGTGTGTGTGTATGTGTGTGTGTGGTGTATGTGTGTCTGTCTGTGTGTATGTGTGTGTGTGTGTCTGTGTGTGTCTATGTGTGTCTGTGTGTGTGCATATGTGCAGACTTTATTTCTTTTCATTTCTAAGGAGCAACATATTTTAATTTAGATTTTTAAGTCCCCATTTCTTCTAGAATAGGAGCCCTGGTAAAGTTTCCCGGAGCAGCACTTTAACAAGGCTAATATGCAAACGTTCCTGAAGAGAGAGAGAAAGATGGGCAGTGGCTGCTGAGACTCCCCTCACCTTTGCACGTCTTTCCGTCCTCCTGCAGGACGTACCCCCGTGGGCAGGAGCACTGGTAACTGCCCTTGGTGTTCTTGCAGATGAAGTTGCATGGCTTTGGAGACTGCGAACATTCATCGAGGTCTAAGTAGAGGAAAGAGCAACATGAGAGTCCTGGTTACCAGAAAGGACCAGCCTCTCCATCCTCCCCACATTCTCACTCCGTCCTTCTTGCTTTCCCTCTACAACATACAGTGAATTCATCCAGCAAGAACAGTTTTCTCTAAAGTAGCAGACTGGCGTATTTCGAGGATCAATGCACAGATCTTGGCTAGATCTTGTAATGTCTAGACGACTGTCTAGGCTCAAAAAAAAAAAAAAATCCAAACTCAAGAAGCTCTTCAACTTAATCAGGCTAGACTAGACCTTAGGAACACTCCCATTTCCTCTTGTCTCTCTGGCGTGGGTTTATGCTGAGACAGTGGCTTCCTGCGGCAGCTTCTCACAGATGCTCTCTGCACACTCTGTTCTCTCAGGGTCTCACCACGTTCCCCTCTGTTCCTTTTGTTTGGCCCCAGAGTGGAGTTACATAAGCTCTGGTGAACCCCTGCTTTGTGGCATCTCTACACCCCGCTGTCCACTTACAGCAGCGGGTCGGGTCTCAACCTTACGATGGTCGCCACCATTGGGAAATAACATTTCAGACTGTCTTACAAACTGAGATGCTGCTCCTCTATAAAAATGACAGTTATGGAGTAGCAACGAAAATAATTTTATGGGGAAATAGAGAGAAATAATTTTATGGTGGGGGGAGGACACGGGGGGTTAGCACAACATGAGGGGCTCTATTAAAGGGCAACAGCATCAGGAAGGTTGAGAACCACCGACTGACACAATCTTGATGCTAAGCTATACTTCGTCTGTCCTCTCTGGGCTATGCCAACTCTTTACTGCCAGGACTGTGACTGATGGCAGACAATCTCCATTTCCTCCACAGAGCTCCCGGGATGAACGGAGGCCTGCTGCACGCAGAAACTCCTGATTTGGATCCCACTCCTGGCTACTCCCCTGTCTGCTGTTTCTACTGTGTGACTAAAATGCTTTTGTGGAGTTGGTCGGTTTTGCTTAACCTTTGTAAAGTTGGTAATTTAAGAGGGTGTCTCATAAAGCCGGGGAAATAGAAATAAGAACTGTTTGAAAGTGTACAAGAAGGCTCTACCACAGCCTTCTGTTTGTCAGAAAATGGCACAGATCAGATGATTATGAATTAAAGAAGAGAAATACATGTAAACAGCCAGAGGATGCTTTGGTGAGATTTCTTTGCAAGCAGAGCTTTTAGATGATGCTTAGTTGCTGCACTTCATGAGACATTATTAAAAATGAATTCTTCTTCACACACAAACACACCGGATCCACAGGAAAAGCCCACTTCCTTTTCTTTACCAAATAGATATGCGTTTGTAAGTTTTAAATTAAAATGAACATATTGAAAACTCATTTTTTTTTTGATTTTTATGTTTCCCCCACTGCACAGAATCTGAGATGACCTGGACCCCGTGTCCCACACAGTTAAGCAATCAATCAAGCAAGCAAACAAACAAACCAAACAAGATCTCTGTCATTAAGAGGATCATTACTGAGACTTCCGGTCAGCATAGTGAAAGCTGAAAAGGCCTGTGCTCCCCTGAATGTGCTCGGTCTGTAGGAAGCATAGGTCAGTGCTCCCCTGACAGTGCTCGGTCTGTAGGAAGCATAGCTCAGTGCTCCCCTGAAGGTGCTCGGTCTGTAGGAGGCATAGGCCAGTGCTCCCCTGACGGTGCTCGGTCTGTAGGCAGCAGGAGTTGCCAAACCCCGGGTGTACAGCCACATCTTACCTACACAAGCTGTTCCGCTGATGTCCGTGGTGTAGCCAACTTTGCAGAAGCACCGGAAGGAGCCCATGGTGTTGACGCACTGGCCATTAGTGCAGAGGCTTGGCATCACCTTACATTCATCGATATCTGTAGAGCAAGAGGAGAGAAGCTAATGTGTGCGCAGTGGAGGCAGCTGGACGGGAGGAGGATGTCGGAAGGGGTGAGGTGGAACGACCAGGGAAGTTCTGGGAAAGTCCCTTTTCACTTCTCAGGGAAGGGCAATCTGGGAGGGAAACAGAGGCATCTGAGGAGGCAGGGAGAGAGAGACACGGGAAGAAAACCACGAGAGGGCTATGCCGGAAGGCTCATGCCGGACTCTTCATTTTGTATTCTAAGTGGGAGTTACCATTTTTGGTACGTGTTAGAAAGATGCCGCTTGAAATATGTGATAACTTACTATCCATAAATCTGGGCCTCCAGGTCCCACCTGCCTTGAGACTCTGAAGGAAGGCTTCAGTTAGCAGTCAGGTACTGGCTGGGAGTCTTTACAGCAATGGAGGGAACCAGTTTATCTTTCATAACATCCACAAAACACTTGGATGCATACACACAGAAAAGTGGAAACCTCTAGCTAATCATGAAACCTGCTAGCGTGGAAGTAGCTTGAAAACAGAATGAATTCCTACCCACACTCAGCTGTGCACCGTTTCTTCAAACAAGGCAAGTGCAGTTTGGAGGTTATTAGTGCCCAAGGCCTTTGGGGTCAGATAGGGTTTGCCCACGTTTTCCGGGACATTATTTATTGTTACCATAGGTTTGTGCTTCCGTTTCCGCCTCTGTTAAGTGAGAGCAGTAAAGTCTCCCTTGGGTTTGACATAGGAATAGATCTCTTTGTGGAACATGGCCTGGGGAGATAACTCTGGGTAAAGCTCTCGCCTTGCAAGCTTGAGGATGTGAGTTAGAGCCCCAGACCCTGCATTTTAAAAGGCCAGGGGTGGTGAGATAGATGAAAACAGCCAAATCCCTAAGGTGCATAGTCGGGCCAGCCTGGCCTACTTGGAGAGTTCCTCTGGCCTCCACGTGCACATGTGTACACAAGTGCGTACACATGTGTGCAAACACACACACACACACACACACACACACACACACCCCTGTATACAGTATTAGGCAAGAATATAAGAATATTCTTTTGATTCGTGCATAGAGTACCAGACTTTCAGGCAGAATTTTGAAAGAATTAGCCTCTTACATTTCTTTTACATTAATTTGGATGTACGAAATCAACTGGTCTGATATGACGTCTCAAGTCCCCTCAGCGCATTACCTCTTCCATCAGTGGCGTATCCTGGGCCGTGAGGACATATCTTTTTGTACTGGGCGGTTCCTGGAAGTGGGCACAGCTCACACTGGTGGCCCCAGCCTCGGCCACCGTCACAGCAGCACTCCGACTTTGTGACGAGGTTGCGGCTACTGGAGGCCATCTGACACATTGTCTGCAGTACCTCGGCGAAGCACAGACCCTGGCGGTTGTCTGGAGCGGAACACAAGATGAGAGTCAAGACCGGGTACCAGTCAGCTTGGTTTTCAGTGGACCATCATGCTCTCCTTCTAGGCAAAACCTTCAAAACTCAGAGTGTTCTTGCGTGAGTGGCCGATGCTTAGCGATTGCTTGTTGACAATACACCCCCTCCCCCATGGTGTTTATACTAGGAATAGAGTATTAAACTTGACAAAAGTTATTCAATGGAAAATTGAATGAGTTATTCAATAGAAATAGAATTATATTCTTTTTAATTCAATGAAAGTGATAGGCAAGTTAGGAGCTATAGTCCCAGAAAACCCAAGAGGAAGAAACATCAGAAGTTTTTTCCTGTTAGACAAAGTGATGCTAGGTAGGGAAATGAAGAATAAATTTAAGACTATGTTACGAGCGTGGTAGTTATGCTGTTACTGTCTACAGGGAGAGGACTTGGTGCATTGTAGATAGCAGATTAATATAAGTACAGAGCCTTCTGTGATGCAATCATGGAGAAAAGCCTTCAGCATGGTCTCATAAGCCAACTGTCCTAGTAAGACCATAATATGAGCAGAAAGTAGTGTCTTTAAAGACATACGTCTGGGAAAGACCTAGATCGGAGACAACAGGTAATAAAATAGATTGTTGGGTATAAAAATATCCCTAGGAATGAAAGCAGCAGGCTGATGAGCTGATGAGCATCTGATGCTTGGCCCGACTGGGCCACCTACCAGTTGATCTCTCCTCTTTCTTCGGTTCCTTTTAAGTTGACCACACCCTACGTTTACAGCTGCCCGTCATTAACAGCACCCACTACAGTGTATACATTTCAGCATCGGTTCAGCGTGCTACAGTGCCCATGAGGTCATATTTCCAATTAGAAATTATTTTTCTGGACTGGAATGTAAAAATTAACCCCTGCTGCGCTTTGGAGACGTGCGGCGTTTGCTTTGCATTAGTATTGGGGGAGCTTACCTCACACTGAAAATATTTTCTTTTTTTGGAATTAAATCAGCTCCTGATGTCAGCCTTACTGAAGTCACATTTTCCACAGAGCTTAACTAATCTCCCCTTTGGAAAGACTGTTTCAGGTTGTTACATGGGCGTGTAAGGCGTAGGCATAGAGATACATCATTTTAATAGATGGGTATCTGTGGGCGGGGGCGGGGCGTGTGGAGTACTGGCCTTGTACAA
This sequence comes from Mus musculus, assembly GCF_000001635.26. Lineage (NCBI taxonomy): Eukaryota > Metazoa > Chordata > Mammalia > Rodentia > Muridae > Mus > Mus musculus. The sequence goes on from NC_000084.6 coordinate 58,027,718, forward strand.
GGTCTGTTCAATAGACAAGGGTGAATGCGCCGAGCTGTTCTGCGATGACGTCATAGACGTGCTATACTCACCCAGGGAAATAGTCATGTGTTCACTTACCGAGGCATTCAGTGCCGGAGGAACTCGACTGGAATCCCTCATTGCACTCACACCTGTAGCTCCCAATGATGTTAACGCAGCGTCCATTTTCACAGATGCCTGGCTTAGTCCTGCATTCGTTCTCATCTTCATAGGAAAAAAAAAAATTACGAGCAGCTTTAAAACCACAGCTTCCTAACTGTCTTTCGGTGTTCTCATCGTATTTAAAAGCCTTTGACAAGATACCAAGGCAGTGGTGGCGTTATGCCTTTAATCCCAGCACTTGGGAGGCAGAGGCAGGCGGGTTTCTGAGTTCGAGGCCAGAGTGAGATCCAGGACAGCCAGGGCTATACAGAGAAACCCTGTCTCAGAAAAAAAAACAAAAACAAAAAAACTGAGGAGGTGGGATTAAATCGGTCACATGACCAGTGCTCCCAGTGCACCTCATCCAATCAGATGACTCCTTTCTGAAAGTTTCCTTCTTGACCCAGCCCCTGTAGGAGAGGGATAGTGTCCTTGTGGACATCGAGATACTCCCCCAGAGAGGAAGCATTCCATGAAAGAGGGGGCCAGCTTCTGAAAGGGGAGGAAACAGCTGTGGGAAGAGAGATGGTCCACTGAGGTGGTGGGGACCAGGGAAGAAGGCTTTGCGTGGGATCCCGGGTGCAGCTGTGGCCTCTAAAGGTGATTAACAGGGAGGAGAATTTAGGCAGTGGCACTCTTTTGCTTGGTGACAAATAAGTAACAAGTTAAAAACAAACAAACAAACAAGCTTATTTATTAAAATTTCTAATATCCTTACTGGGTTTGTATGACATTCTGTGAGTTTCTGTGAGTTGCATTTGATGGTTTTCTACAGGAGGGCGCTCACGACCAACTTCATCCTCTGGTAAACCGCTTCCTTCCTTCCTTCCTTCCCCCCTTCCCCCCTTCCTTCCTTCCTTCCTTCCTTCCTTCCTTCCTTCCTTCCTTCCTTCCCCCCTTCCTTCCTTCCTTCCTTCCTTCCTTCCTTTCCTCCCTCCTTCTTCCTTCCTTCCTTCCTTCCTTCCTTCCTTCCTTCCTTCCTTCCTCCCTCCCTCCCTCCCTCCCTCCCTCCCTCCTTCCTTCCTTCCTTCCTTGTTTAGTCTTCAGTGTTCTGACATCCTTTTGCGTTGTCTTTTTACTAACAGATGCCTGGACTGTCTTTCCTCATCTCTTTATTTCACACCATCCTCTCACCCCTTTGTCTTGGTGTGTTTCTTACAGAAGCATCCAGCTGGTCCTCAAAAGAACTTTGAAAGTGTGTGTATCTGTGATCCAGTGCACGATTGCTATTCCAAGCTTACCTGCCACTTCATACGTTTCACGTTTAGGGTGATGTTCCCCCTTCTCTTAACATCTGTCAAGCCAATCTAATTTCCTGTCCTTTCCTCGTGTCTCCAACTCAGGTTTGGCTACTACCACTTTCTCTCCACTCTTCTGGTAGCATCCTTTAAATGGTTTTGAAATGTTCTTTTACTGAATTCTCAACCAGGGTCAAAAATTATAATTTTTTGAGACTATGCATTGAATCTAGTACCTTACACACACTAGGCAAGTGCTTACCCACTGGGCTTTTGTCTCTAGGCTTTTTTTCATTTTGAAGCTAGTCCTGTGTCATCTAGGATGCAGTTGAGGTTGCCTTCCTCTTACCTCAGCCTCCTCAGGTCCTGCCCCATCTCTTTATTTCACACCATCTGTTTAAACGTCTTTAGCTAGTAACTTGTATGCTGGTGGGACTAAGGTGTGGCTATACATATGTAATCACTGACTCTTGGATTCAAATTCAAATATATAGTTTGTTAATTAGTTCAGAGAGGTCATGTGAATATAAAATAAATTACCAAATAGGCTTTTGACAATGCCTTACTTTGATTGGCCTTACACACTACTAAGTTTGAAATTTTAAGTTCAAAATTGTTTCCCTTAGAAATATTGAAGATAATCTGCTATTTCATTTACCCTGTATTTTTGTTTATTTGAAGGGAATCTATCCTCCCTCCCCCTCTAAAAGTGTTAAGTATTTTCATTTTGCTTTTAGTATTCTGAAATTCATAATGATGTGAATCCATAGATTTTCTGGTTTGTGGGGGGAAAACTTTATTATGAAATTTTAAGGGTACTCACAAAAATAATGAGCTAGATTGTGAATTTCGAGTTTTCTAGTTGGTTGTTTCTAGAATCTGAGGGCTCAGTTTGGCTACTCCTAGATCTGAGTCTCTCTCAAATGGTGTGCTCCCTCTCTCTCCACCCATCCGTCCGTCCGTCCATCCACCCATCCATCCATCCATCCATCCATCCATCCATCCATCCATCCACCCATCCATCCATCCATCCATCCATCCATCCACCCACCTACCCATCCGTCCACCCACCCACCCACCCATCCATCCTCCATCCATCCATCCCATCCATCCCTCCCATCCATCCATCCATCCATCCATCCATCCACCCACCCATCCATCCATCCATGCATCCATCCATCCAGATACATACAGCATATATCCCAGAGCTTGCTCTGTAGACCAGGCTGGCCTTGAACTCAGAAATCCACCTGTCTCAGCCTCCCAAGTGCTTGGATTAAAGGCGTGCATGGCCACTGCCCTGCTTAATATACTTATATTAATTTATAATCTAGCAGTTGGAAACAACTCTCCAACAAAGCTTTGGCTGCATGAACCGCCTAACATAAGGTCTGATCCTTTGAATGGCAACTTGACGTGCTCCAACTTTTACTCTTCTGCCGCTGGCAATGAGTTTTTGTTGTTTGTTTGTTTGTTTTGTTTGCAAAAAGCCAGATTCTCCACTGCTGCTAACATCTGTAGCCTTCATAGGGTGTGCCTCAGTGTGGAGCTACACCATCCAGGACATCTTGATTCTCAGCATCTACCATCTCTCTTTGGACAATTTCTGCACACATGGACCACCAACTACTGCTCTTTTCATGCCCATTACTCTGCTTTTTCTAGTCTTTTCCATAGATATTTACAGTAACACCATCCAATCAACTCACTCAATTAACAATCCTTCTCATCTTTTATACTTTTTTTCCCTTCCTCTATCCTGTTAATCAGCCATCAGCAATCCCAGAAGTTGATTCGTTTATTGTTTTTTTTTTTTTTCCTAGATCTGTCCACAGATCACCATGGCCCCAGTCTAGATGATTTTAAATAGCCACCTAAATGACCTCACTTCTTCTGCTTCTTCCTCCTTACAACGGACAGACTCCTTATAGGAACGGCATTATTAACAACATTTCTTTATTTTTCCAGTCTATGTTGTAGCGTCCAGGGGTCGCTTCATTAGATCCCAAGGTGCTCTCTTAAGTATCTCCTGCCCAATTGCAAAACCTTATTTTCCTTAAAAGGCGTAGTTACCACTATAGGGCATGACCATGTCCGTCTGTCTCTTTTCCTTTTGATGGAGATTTAAGTCTTTTCCCTAAGAACTTCTCTAAAATACTCATACACTCCACTACCTTTTATCTGCTTAGCTTTCTTTTGTCTTTTCCTGAAGGGATTATATTTGTAAGCACATTGTGGACACCTGTCTTCCATTTGTATCATTTTACTGATCCGTTCTATACCCACATTTCTAGTCATCTTTTCTGTCATTTCTATCATGTGAGTGTGTGCACATGCATGCATGCATGCATGCAGATGTGCGTATGTGCATGTGTGTGCAGGTGCGCATGGAGGTTGGCGTTACCATGGGTATCTTCCTCTTTTGTGCTTCAGTTTGCTTTATTTTTTGAGAGTCAGGGTCTCTCCCTAGACCCGGTTTTCATCATTTGGCTAGTCTGGCTAGCCAGCAAGTCCCAGAAATCAGACTTTTCACTTCTCCAAGGCTAGGATGCCAGGTGCTCACTGCTGAACCCAGATTTTGTTTGGGTGTTGTGGGTTGGACTCAGGTCCTCATGCCTGCACCGTATGCCCGTCACCTTTATTGACCGGGCCACCTCTCCAGCACCCCTCCCCCTTCCCCGTTTCTACTCCATTACTTCTAAAGAGGTTTCTAAACTCTCCTGCGGGCCCATTTCTCTTCTGAGCTTCTATCATTACATTGGTAACTTTAAAACCACGCAGGAGTCTTTAATTATCTTCCTCAAGAGATGGTTAAAGTGACTTTTCTAAATCACCCTTTTCTTCCAGTTGTCTCCAGTCCACTTCTTATCTTCCTTCCTGTCTTCCCCTCTGTTCGGCCTGCATTACGCACATATTTGTGTAAACTGTTCAGTCTTGCTGGGAAAGGAACCCAGCAGGTCAATAGCGTAAAGTGGAACCTATGGACTCAATATATGAACATCTTCAATAAACCTGCCATGCCTTCTGTCCCTGGGTCATTATACTAAATCAGATGGTCACTAAGCCTTAGGCTCTCTGGTGACCGCTTCGTCCCCGACCTTTCGGTCTCAATCTAGGAATGTCCATGTCTGGACCTGTTTGTCTATATTCAAACAGCACCGTGCCAAGCCACCTCTCACACCTCCCTTTCTGGGGACTGTAGGGTGGAATGGGGCCTGCCCAGAAATACTCCCGTGTCCCTCGTCTACCATCTTCTGAGCAAACTTCTGAAAACGGAAATAGCTAGATAAAGTCTGAAGGACAACAGGCCACCAAACCGCTGCGCTGTGGTTGGAACCGCACACGCCGTTTAGAGGACGCCCATCACTGTCTGCTGTGGCTGGGTCTTTAAGGCAGGATAGTCCAGGACTCATCCCTTCCCGTGACATTTCTAAAATCTTCAAGGTTGAGGAGGACATCTCTCTATGCCATCTTTAAAATAAACACCGCCTTCTTCTAAATTACAACCTCAGATGCCTATAAATGCATTTTTGACCAAATTTAATCAAATCGATGTGTTTTTTTTCCTAATGATTAGATTTTGTTGTGATTTGTTCAAGAAGTGATTGTTTGACTACAATATAGGGCAGGATCAAGTTTACTCCTCTGGATAACTTTACTGTTTTCTTGATGGGGGCTCTTCTATGTCCTACATAGAGTCCTTAGCTTGTCATGGTTTACAGTTTTATGAATATCAACTCTGAGAGATTTTCTTGGACTCTGAGGCATCTGCATGCGCATCGTTCATATTGACTTTATTTTCCATCCTAAATTTTACACACACTTTATTTTTATAGGATCTTGTTTATTTGTGTGGAATTTCTAACTGTGAGATCACCATGGCCTTGCCCATAGCATTTTATAACAGAAAGGCTTGGGGACCTGACAAACTTTTTAAAGACCTGTACCTTCTATCATCAAAATACACAAGAAAAGATGCGAGCCCCGAGGCTTGCCACGGCGGCTCCAGCTTGTGACACCAGCACCTGGGATCACATGTGCCTTAGGCACAGTAATCAGGGTGTTTCTTCCCTCCTTCCCACACAAGTTACAACTTTGCCTTGTGCCAGATTTGAGGAACGGGAGCGTATGCTTTGATTTTGGAGCCTAGGCGCAGCCCTTAAAAATGGACAGGTACTACACGGAGAGTGGTTTTGAGTCAACCGCTTTGTAACTAAACTCTTAATGTGACACTTAAAAAAAAAAAAAAGGACAAAAGCAACAACCAAGTGACCATTATCAAACAGAGTTTGTTAAGTCACAATACACTCCAATGCCTTAGTGTGAACATTGAACGTATCCTAAAGGCTGGTATGCTGAAGGCTGGCCACCAGATGGCGCTACCGGGAAGTGGCGAAACCTCAAGATGGGGCATAGTAGGAGGGTGTCAGGGTCCCTGCAGACTTGTCCCCTAAGGGGATGGTGGGACCCCAGCCCCAGCCTCTCTCCAGCTTTTTAATTTTGGGGATGAATGTTCTCCCTCTTGCAGTGAGAGGCTTGGTTGTAATTTCGAAGCATGGGCCCATGGGTCACGGACTAGACAGTGTGTAGCCATGAACCCAAACAACCTTTGTTCTTCATATGCTATCTCAGGCAGTAAGTTAGGAGGAAGAGGGTAGCTATGTTGGAATTTTAGGCAGAATTTAATCGGGTGCTGCATTTTTAAGGTCTATGCTATCTATACATGTTCTTTAGAAATTCAGTCCTGCCAAAGATCAAAATTGTCAGATAAAGGTAAAAACCACTCTAGATGAATAACCTCTAATTGAGGTATCTTTCTCGGTGGTTCACTCTGGGGGTGACCCATGATTTCTCCTTTTAAAGCGTTTCCTATGTCTTCTACATGCTTCCCTATGTACCCTACAGGAAACATGATATTACTTGCAGTTTCTTACAAAATGACATGTTATTTTACATGGCTTTGCTCCACGTTCACGGCTATTTCCGTATCCGGATGCATATACATTTGCCATACTCATTTTAACAGCTATGTATATTTTCTAGCATACACATACCACTATGCATCTATCTACGTGTCTATAATGGGTATTTTGGTTTCATTCCCTTATTATTTTTTTGTTAGAACAAACAGCGTAACGCTGTATGCCCTGTATCTCTTTTCCTGTCGTGGCTTCATTTTTGCAAAATGAGCTTTACCAAGGTATAATTTGTATGCCATAGAATTTGTAAGTGTGCAATTCAATGGTTTTTGGTCAATTATAGGCTTGCACAACTGTCGCTACAGTGTAATCTTAGCGTTCCCATCCCTAATGGGCATCCCTGGTGTCCACTTGCAGCCCCTCCCTGTTCTAACTTTGGGTAGCAGGCAACTGTGTGGAGGAGATTCATTTTTAAGAAATCTTATTTTTTATTTTGGCATTCATTTTGGAAGAAACAGGAAATTATTAATGACTGTTGTTTCTTTAAAAAAACAAAAAGACCTCAGTTTCCCTAGGTGGTGGAGGTTGGCAGGGGAGTAACAGGTTCTAAGTTAAACAGCCCCTGTTCTTAGGGAGGAGGAAGCCCATACAGTGGGCTGCAGTGGCTCAGGTAACAGACAGCGTTTTAGGAAAGAAGGACACAGACAATGGCTACGGTAGCCCTGACACGCTGGCGTGAGGGAGGCCAGACTGGCACGGGCCATGAAGTAATAGCTTTACCTCATCTCTTTAACAATGAGTGCATTGAAACTCAGATGTGTTAGGTGATGGGGTAAGAGAATAGTAATGCTGGGTTGCTCCTTATCTACTCCCCTCACCAAGGTGAGGACACCAAGGTGAGGACACCAAGGTGAGACTGTTAGCCTTAAACTTTCATTTGGCTGCACGGGTAGAGGTACTTCGTGGACAGTTTCTACACATCTGAGTTTGATGCTTACACAAATCACAGAGGCTCACAAATAACGACACCCCCACAGTTTCCAGCAGCGTGAACCCTCCCCCCCCTCCGCCCCACATGATCCAGAGCCTTGAGTGCTACCCTGGACGTGGAGATCATGAAGGCTAGCCTCAGTACAGCGGGGAATGGAGCCGTCTCAGGTTTAGCTCCTCTGGGATCAGTGTTACATCTGGCTTGGAGCGACAGCCTTGCTCAGAGACCCTCCCTTGGGAACTTACCTACACAGCCCTCGCCATCGGGCCTGCGGGCCATGCCTGGGGGGCAGATGCACATGAAGGTGCCGATCAGGTTCTTGCACATCATGCCTCTAGACTCGCAGTCGTGCAGCCCCTCGGCACACTCGTCCAGATCTAGAGAGCATTGATTAAAGATGCATCAGAAGGGGGAAACGGTTACAAACAGCACATTCTGTTTCTCGGGCTAGGTGTTAGCAATTCTCCAGTCGTACTTCTGACTCTTGTCATGTTGTCATCTGGTGTGACAGAGGGACAAAGACGCCCAGCCCAGATGTATAACACTTTCAGGACTGGTCCTTAGAATGAGGTCAGGGGAGGGTGACTTTTGCTGTAATAAGGGCCTGGGCACGTGACAGCAACGGGATGCTCGAGCCATCTTACCCACAGACTTTTAAGTGTCCTGTTATCTAGGAGAGGAAGTCTACAGCAAAGCTGACACCCCCTCCACCCCTTTTCCCCCCTGTAACACTCTGACAAAGGTGCCCCAGAGAGGTCAAGGGTTGCAGGAGGAGGCAGGTCAAGCTGCCGCTTGCCCCTTGACTGTGGCCTTCCTTACCTTTACACATCTTTTGGTCTTCCCTGAGGGCGTAGCCAACTGGGCACGTGCATTCATAAGATCCGAAAGTGTTCATGCATCGGAAAGCACAGAGCAGCGGGTTCTGGGCACACTCGTTGATGTCTGGCCAAAGAAATGGGCACGCGCTCAGCATGAGAGACTCAGGACATCTCGCCTTCTTAGTTATTTCTTGAAAGAGACACTAATGTGCTTTCTCAAAGATCATATAGGAAGCAACGAGGTACCAGGACTTTTGCTTCTGGTACATACAATACAGAACCTGGCAAAACTGTCTTCCAGGAAGCTAACAGCTATATGCTGAAGAATTACAAAAGCTACCTGGAGTGCTGGTGATGAGTAAAAATTCAGAGCTAGGAAACTACAAGGACTAACATTAACGATTCGTTGACCTCACCCTCCTTCTTTCCTTCTCCCGATCCGCCCTACGGATGACCAGTAGCCTGCCTGTGGCAGCCTGGTAGCTAAATCTAAACTTCCTAATATTTTGTGCAGGGGACACAATCCTGAGGTCACCATGGTGCTCCAGAGTGAATGAGGTTCTGGAAAGGAACACCAGGAAAGAGAGGGGTGGACTTTTTTCTTTCTGTGCACACAGCCTAGGCTGCTGACTGTACTATGTATGCTTGGGACGAAGCCCAAAGAAGCTGGCCTGTAGGTTCCAAAGGTAGAACTGAAACCAGAGCCTTCAAAGGCCTGAGCAGGCTGCGACTGTGTCTATACAAGTTAACTCTGCTATAGGAATAAAAAAAGGCATGAACACAATGTAACTGAGTCCACGATGTGTCCTTCCCAATATCCAGAGTATAAATTAAAAGTTAACCGATATATTGAGAAGTCACGAAAATACAGAAAACATAACAGAGTCTTAAAGAAAGGGAAAATGATGAAGGCCATCCCCGAGCCACTCAGGGGATGCTGTCAGGAGACCAGGGTGTAGAAGAACTCTTGGAACTGCTCAACGAGGTGAGGGAAACTACGTGGCATGAGTATGAACAGGAGAATAACACAGTGACTAAAGGTGGAGGCAATTTTCAAAAAGGAATTCTGTATTCTCAAAGGAAGAGAGAGTCGAGCCTCAAGGCAGGAGGACTTGCCTTCGCAGTTCATCATGGGCCCCGGCTCAAAGCCTTCATTGCAGGTGCATTCGAAGCTCCCGATCACGTTGGTGCACGTCCCGTTCCCGCAGGGGTTGCCGATGGAGCACTCGTCGGTGTCTGCAAAACAGAGGAAGCCGTGCAGAGGCCCAGACACATTTCAAGGATCCGATGAGGGCATAGTGACACATCACCCCTTCCCAGCACCTTCCCTTTGGCCCTGGTCAGCTTTTATACAGTGCATAAAGTGACCAGAAGGGCCACTTTGCAAGGCTCTCAGTCCCAGATGGTAATGCTTTCTGCAACGGTCCCGAAGCCAGAGGATGTCTGTGGACATCTGCTTCAAGAAGGATGCAAAGACAAAACAGACAGTTCTCCTAGTTATTCTCCTACCCAGGCTTTGCCATCCATTCATTCATTCATTTACTGCTTGTTTGCTTGTTTTAAATGCTAGGGACCAAACTAAGGCCTTATGCATGCAAAGCACATATAACCTATCATTGAGCTATATCCCAAGGCTTTAGAGATTGTATAATTGGTTAAAGACAGATACTAGGAAACTCCATCTTCATAACGAGTCAAGTTGCATGGGAAAAGGTAAGAGAGACGAAGATACTGTTATCAGCTCATCTTGGTTTTCTAAGTCTTCCTGCCACCACTGAGGCTACCTGAGGGGCCTTTGGGCAGATAGAAGAATACAACAGGGTGTCCAAGCTTCGGGAAACAGAGCCAATACTCACCCACACACCGGACTCCAGTGTAATCCAGGTTGTAGCCCATTGGACACTCACATCGGAAAGATCCATCAGTGTTGATGCACTGACCATTTGAGCAAATGCCTGGGCTCTCAAGACACTCATTGACATCTAAAATAGGACACTCCCATGAGCTCACTCATATAGAATGATATGCTAATATATCCATATCTACTAAGCACACAACTAACATGAATGGAGCATACATACTTCTTTTGTCAGAAAAACAGATATTTCATGTATCAGTATAGTCATATGATACACACACACACATATGTATGTGTGTGTATACATATTATATATATATATATATATATATATATATATATATAATATATGGCTCATAAACTATTAAAATCATTCTTTAGATATAACATACTATACTACAGGACATTCTAAAGCTAGCATGATTTATAAAATAAATGAGAAATTTATCTATTTTTATAAAATGTGACAGTAAAAATAAACTGCGCCAAAGCCTACCTTCACGTGTGTCATGAAGACTAGGGACTGTCCCGTGGCCGTATGGACATAGATCCTGGAAGGCAACTGTGGAGAAACAGAGCCTCCATCAGTCCAGAGCTTCATTTTAAGATCCAGTTAACGTTGTACAAAGCCATCTTTAACAAGAGTGTGTTCTTTTCCTTTTCTTTCTTTCATCTTTTTTTCTGGTCTGTTGTTTTGCAACAGAGTCTGAAACTTGCTCTGTAGACCGGGCTGGCCTTACACTCATGAGATCGGCCTGCTTTCTGCCTCTCGAGTGCTGGGTGTAAAGGTTTACACAACTGTACATGACCGTTTTTGTTTTGTTTTAATACCCAACGCTGAGCAGACTCAGAGAGGCTATCTGAGCTTCTACTAGGATCGCACCAGCCTGAGGACTCTGTCTCTGTTTAACACCAGGAAGTCCAAAAACGTCCCTGTCCTTTATACACACAGAAACCATTTCTAACCTAGTGACCGACCCTCCCCAGGGTGGCCTCGCTGGGGGTTACTCTATAATTCACTGGTGTTGATGGATCCCTTGGGGGCTTTTGGGCCATTGTGTTGATTTTAGTTCTCGGAATCTTGTGTAACATTCCGAGAAACACGGCCCATGAAATTACACCGACATGGGATTTTCTTATCTATGTATTTCTTTTTGATGGTAAAGATTAAACTCTAGCCTTGCTGCTGTTAGTCCTATGCTCTACTGGCAAGCTAGTCTTTAGCACTTTCAGCTTGGGACTTGTGGAGTCGTGTGGAGTTTATTTTCCATCCTCTTCTTGCCTCTTCTGCCCGCGCCTCTGCAGTTAAGTTTTCAGAAAGCACGTAGTGCTAATGCGTTAGAAGGAAAGGTAAATGGGTGGTCTCGGTATCAGTGTATACAGGCTGTGCATGAATGTTGGGGGGGGGGTGGATCTTGCCAAGTGGCTGCTCACAGAACCTATACAAAGTTCTATACAAAGCTATAACTTCCCCCTCTACAAAGTCTCACCAAATTTCCCTCCCTCCCTCTTCTTTTCCCTCCTTCTCTCCTTCTCCCTCCCTCTCTTTCCCCACCCCCTCTCCCTCTCCCTCTCTTTCTCTGTCTCCCTGCCATTGCTCTCACCTTCATCATCTTTGGGGCACAGCTCACACGGGTCCCCCCAGCCCTCGCCTGGCATCTTGCTGCAACAGCATTTTGCCTTGGTGGTGTTGAAGGCTTTGGGTACAGAACACTTTCCGTTTTCAAAGTTGGTGAAGCAGAAGCTCTGGCGAGTATCTAATCGGGAAAGCAAACAGCAGAGCTCCTCACCGCTCTTTAAACACGTGGGACAATATGATGCGACTGGTTCTGATCGAACATTTCTCATGAGCAGGACACAGGGCACACACAAGATCAGTAGTTAAGAGACAGGCCTGGGCATTCTCCATGGGTCACTTTCATTTGCTAGTTTAAAGTGATCCACGTACAAAATGTTATTAGATCTAAAATGTTTTTATGATGTGTTTAGGGATTTGTAAAATCAGCCTCAGTCGGGAACATATTCCCACAGTCTCCCCTGTTGACTCTCCCATCAAAGCTATATAAAAACAACGAATTTAACTTTCAGTTAAACTGTGCCCGAGGCAACTCATGTACTGATACATAACAGCTCATGCCAGCAATGAAATAAAAACGGTACAGTGAGACAAATTCTCTCTTAGCATAAAATCAGAGAGTATGTGTTAATAACGCTAACAGAGTGTTCTACGGCCAGTCTGTCTGAGACGCTGCTGAGAAATCTGGGTTGCAGTTGCACATGGTGTATTATGAGTAGACCTCATTTTTGTCATGATAAAGCCCTAGCCCAATGAAGAGAGAGGGCGACAGGGGAGGTCAGTCTACCACTTACCGAAGCATCTCCGCCCGTTGTCAGACAAGACAAAGCCAGGGGGACAGATGCACTGGAAGCCCCCTGGGGTGTTGGTGCAGGAACCAAAAAGGCAAATGTTGGGGTCCTCATCGCATTCATTTATATCTACAGAACAGTGAGAGTTTGTTAATCAATATTCCTTTCTACAGTTGAAAATAAATCTACCTGTCCATACTCCAATGGTCATTCATTAAAGGATATTTACTAAATGGAACTGCAGATGACACTCTGTAGGTAGTGAATTTATCCTTTTAAGGTAAACTGTTGCTTTAAAAGTGAAAGATCATATCCAATTTGAGCCAGCCACATGCCAGAGTTTCCCATGCCCACCTCCATGTCCTGACACTTGATAACTATGGGTGGGACCTCTCTGTCTATCTGACATGACTGACATATATGTCTCACAGATTGAGCCTTGACCCATGGACCCTCTCCCAAACACCTCCTTTGGAAACCCAACCCGGGATCCCTCTGGCTTTTTGATGCCTACACACAAGTGAGTAGCTGCCTGTTACACTACTCAGTACCCTCTACACAGTTTTGGATACCACCCAGTTACTGTACATTTCTTCACCAGTGGCTGCATCTTTTCTCTGTTCTTCTCTTCACACCGCCACCTTCTAAACATGCGACTGATTTTACTGAATGATGCGGTCAATGGAACGAGACTATGAGAGTATCATTTCCCAAAGCCCAGACTGACACTTTAATATAAGGAATCTTTCCCATTGGTTTTCAGTCTGTCTGTCTCTGTCTCTCTCACCGTGTGTGTGTGTGTGTGTGTGTGTGTGTGTGTGTGTGTGTGTGTGTGAGAGAGAGAGAGAGAGAGAGATGCTTATTTAGCAGGTTATTTTATTCAAGAGACAAAATACTACAACTTCAAGAAAGTTAGAATGCAATACCAAGACTGTGCTGTGCCATATCTGACTCATGTTGTGCCTTCTGCCCCCACTGTGATGTCTGGCACATGCTTTCAATTTAACTCTCTAAAGATTTAATAAACGAGTCAGATCACATCCCTTTTTAAAAACTCCCTCCCTCGTGATGCTTACAGGACCAAGTTCAGCCTTCCCAATGCTATGGTGCCCACTTCCAGAGCATCTCTTCTAGTTATGATTTATCTTTCTCTGATTAGTAAATTCCTATCCAGTACTTAGGAGGGACTCTGGGTGACTGCTGAGCCTTGTGGCTGGTGTCTGTGACATGCCACCTCACACCTGCGTCAGTTTTCTAGTGTTGTTACATCCCGGACACACCTAATGTTCAGGGCTCGCCATGATCTATTGTAAGGAAAAGCTTTTCAACAGGTTCATTCACAAACTATGTCTCTCCAGTTAGGTAGGAGACCCCATAAAAGTCAAATCTGCACTTCTGTAAGCCCACTGTGATATATCAGAGCTGCCACATTCTCACCACCGTGTCTGTGGAATGCACATATGCCTCTGTGTATGTGTGCACACAACTCTGTGTGTGTTTGCATCTGAGCATGACCATGTTAGAGGAATCTCATCTGAGAAAAACTGGTACAGGAGACACTTAGTTGGTATAGAATGAGTATAGGGTAAAGTAATTTAACTAAAAACAAACTTTTCTTAGGAAGATAATAGTTGTCCAAGGAGCAAGGTTTAGGTCAAGAAAGGCAATGCGAATGAAATGTAAACTGAATCATAGACGTGGGTGCTTTCAACAAGACAGAGGTACCTATGATGCTACGGTGCGGAAACACACATGTTTCTATTCCCATACCACTAGCTTACATGCAGCTGTCGTGATCACTCCATATGAGGGCGGGAGTGGATACAATGAAGAACCAAAATTGAACATGAAGACCAAACCTGAGAGCTCACTGGCTATTGTGCAAACATGAAGACCCAAGTTTAAGTCCCCAGAATTTACTGTCAAGGCTGGGGTCGGTCACATGTGACTGTAGCCTCAGCTCTAAGACGTAGATACACGAGGATCACCAGGGCTAGCTGCCTGCGAGCCTTGTTCCAGGTTCAGTGAGAGACGGTTTCAAGGGAATAAGGGCAATAGCACCTGTACATATGCATGGTATACACACACCATGCACACCACACACACATATAACACAAATATACTATATACAAGTACATACTTCCCACCCTGTATACACATAGCACACACTATACACACATATACATACACACACATACCACACACACACAAATACACATATACTTGCAATACATGAATACTGTCCACACACATACCATACCACATATGCACATGCTTATACACTACACACACACACACACACACACACACACACACACTACACTACACTATTGTGGTTAATACTGCTAGCTTTAAAGAAAGGGATTGATGGACTACAGAGTTTCTTTGTTACTTTGCTGTAAAATCATCTGTGCATATACATACACAAATAAAAATTCCTCTTCCATATCCCCCAAACAAAATTTAACAAAATGGCAGAGATAATCTTAAACTTTCAAGAAACTTTTTACCACGTTTTACCAGTTGATTTGACTATTTGACTATGCTTTTATTATTTTGGCTAGAAGATATGACCGGATCTCATAGTAAACTATATATACTATATAGAATGACTTTGGATACTCATACTCCCTAGTCACTTGGTCTGAAACACAGTTCAATTCTGTGAAGTCCGTAGCCCTTTTAACTAGCAACTGTCTCGAATGTGAACATCAGAGCTCTTCATCCTCAGGATCTTGACATGGGTGATGGAATGAAAGCCTCAGAGACAAAGACATCCTTTGAGATCCCTCTGCGCTAGCAAACCCTCACTTGGATGCGGCTGCTTCAGATGTCAATCATGCAGCAAGAGCAATTCACAGAACGTGGGATCAAGTGGGCTGTGCGGAGGTCGCCCTCATCGGGTCTGCAGGGCATCCCGAGGGCCCATTCTGAGGCTGAACAGCGTTCTGTTCCGTAGAAGACACCAGCTATCCAAGGGGACTAATATTTTCTACTTTTGTATAAGTAACACCTACCCAAGAGGGGAAACGGTCAAGAGAACCATCGAGGCTTCTGCTTCTGCTTCATATTTTCATGAGCCTGGACACCTTTAATAGCTATTTTAAAATCACGTGCCAAAGATTACACTGTAGACATTTTTAAAATTTAGTAGATGGTCTTCCCCGACATTTAGAATGCGGCTACAGAGTATAAGGAAAATCCCTTGACTCGCAGTAAGACTTCTGTTGATGGAAACAAGCCCACATCCCTAAGCTGCTAACCCAACCATTTTTGATGGCTCAATAAAACAGATGCAGGCAGCTATGTGTTTAATCCCGGAGGCCTCCATGTGCACAGTGGCTGGGGTTGACGTTTGTTTTTCTCCCACACGCTTTTTTCTCCCCCACGACTCATGACCTCAGAATGAACCCGATCCTCACCAATGCAATTTTCGCTTCTCACTTCATATCCAGGGGGGCAGATGCACCTGAAGGAGCCCTCCAAATTCTGACAGGTCCCAGGAGAACAGGAGCCAGGAAGTGCGACACACTCATTAGTATCTTTAGAGAGAAAGAAGACCAAAAAAAAAAAATGTAACCCAGACATGAGACAATCATTGCAGACATCTGTCTGCTAAATGACAGTGACATAGATTCCACTTGGGCCCTCTGATCTGTTGGGTCACTGTGGACAAAGACACCCTGTCACTCCTCCGATATTGTAGCTGGTTCATAAGGCTGTTAATTGTTATGATTCATTCCTTCATGTACATTTATTGAGACCTACTCTCAAGCACTACCCCTAATAAAAACTCTCCCTATGATGTCTTCCCAGGTGGCAGTTAATACCCCGACACAGGTCGTGGCAGTCCTGCGATCTGATGGTAAAAGTGTGGATGAGCAGAGTATGCCTATGGGAGTTCATATTGTCTCATTAGCTGCGCAGCTTCAGTTTCTTTCTCTTCTTTTCGTTTCTTCCTTTTTTTTTTAATTTTATCATTATTATTTTTTTTAGACAGGGTTTCTCTGTGTAGCCCTGGCTGTCCTGGAACTCACTTTGTAGACCAGGCTGGCCTCGAACTCAGAAATCCCCCTGCCTCTGCCTCCCGAGTGCTGGGATTAAAGGCTCGCGCCACCAGTTCCTTACCGATACAGTTTTTGCCGTCTGGAGTCAGTTCGTAACCCTCGTTGCACAGGCACTTGAAGGAGCCGATTTCATTGAAGCACCGCCCATTTCTGCACACCTGGCCAAAAAACGAGCTGCACTCGTCTATGTCTGCAAAGCAAGAGAGGAGTCAGTGCTTCAGTGGGGAACGTGTCGACACACACTTACAAAAGGTCTACACCGCACTCTAATAACAGAAAAGAAAACGGCACACATTATCCTTATCGGGAACACCGAGGGCCTCCTCAGTTTTTCAAGGGCATGAGCTATAATTTAGAAATTTATAAACTAAAGTCTTACAGGTTGAAGATTTTTTTCCCCCATTTGGAGAGTATTTTTTTTGGTAGAGGAGAAAGGACTATGGGATATAACCCAATTCCTTTACCTACCTGTACATAAGGATCTCACACAAATGGCAAAGGGAATAGACCACTGTTACCCTTTTTCTTATCTTTGCTCCACCTCCTTGCGGGGACATCTCCAGCATCAGTTCCCATGTCCTAATTGTATGTGATTGTGAGGCAAAAGCTGAAACCCTGTACTAGGCACCACTGCAGTTTGAGGGTTCATCTCAAAACCTGTTTGCTGTGCATTTTTGGGGGGTGGGGGTGGGGAAAGGCATACAGGCTTTTGAAGCTGATAGACAAGGACATTTTAAGACACAGACCTGTGTGTGTAGAAATCTGCGGGGGCTCAAGTGTGGATTAGGAATGAAGTCGTACAACTTGTGAGGTGTAACATGGGAGTAAGAGAGGGTCCCTCTGTCTCACCACGAGGGGACAGAGAGCCTAAACTAAATCAGTCCTGATCCACTGACAGGCATCTCAGTGACCTTTCACCCTGATAGACTGGATTTGTAAGAAAGGTCTGGAAACAGTACACGGCCCACTGAGGGCAACTGGGGGTTCGCAATGGCTTTGCCTATTTCCTGGCACACGTGCAAGTTTAGCAACAAAAGTCACCCGTGCTCTTGGTTTTATTTATGTATTTTTTTTTTTTTATTTCGGTACATTCTGCAGGGATAAAGGAGGTCCGAGGACAGAAAGACTTACCTAGGCAATCGTTGTTGTGAGTGAGCTCGAACCCAGGGTAACACAGACAGTTGTAGGATCCCACAGTGTTCTTACAAGTCCCGTTTCCGCACGGGTGCCGCTCACACTCGTCGACATCTGCCAAGAAGAACTCAGCTTTTACCTAGAACCAGGCATGCACCTCTAACATCTTCTTGCCCGCACTAAGGAGAGTGCTAGGGACCCAAGCTTACTTAATAAAAATAAGAAGGTGAAAAGGGGGACGCAAATCAAACTTATGAATTTACGAAGGAGAAAACAGTTTAATTCCCTACCAGTCAGTACAATTCTCAGCAACAGAGGGCGGAGAGGCGTGCCACCGGCAGAGATGTTGCAGAGAGCGGGCTTGCTTGTCAAATAGCAAAATATTCTTAACACTTATTAAAGAATTTATATATCTTAACTTCAGAAGGAAAACTTTAGCCCCTTTGATGAAATAGTGAAATCCAAGGAGTTCATTTAGAATTAATCATAAGCTTTCCAAAATTCCTGGCATGAACAGTTTTATTCCAGACAGGAGACAGAGGGCCCGGAAGGATCGGTTTCAGCACAGGATACCCCCAAAACCAAGTACTCAGCACAAAGGAGACTTATGTGCCCCAGAGGGAAAAAGGTTGTGGAATAAGGGACAAAGACAGGAGATAGAGAACAAAGAAGAAGGGGAAGGAAAATGAGGGAGAGGGGACAGGGGTATTTGTCTGGGAGGGGGACAAAGGACTCCTCTTGATGGAGAGGAGACAGCCATGGCCCAATGGTGGTTGGTGGTTTATAAAAGTTGAAGGTGAAACCCATGTTAGGATTCATTTTGATTGGGAATGCTAATTAGGGCAGCTCAAAGTGGTCGTTTGATTGCTTGACTTCAGTACTTAGAAAGCTAGACCTCGGTAGTCAGTCTCAGGTGGAGGATGTGGCCAAATAAGGGAACAGACCTTGGTGGGTAGCTTTAGAAATGCAATCTAACTCTTATTTATTTATTCATTTATTTAGCGAGGCAGAGTGACTCAGGAAGGACAAGGTCTGCCAGAGCTGTGATGGTCGGTCATTCTTGGACTGGCTAGAGTCCCTTTAAGGCCTTTGAGCTGGGAGGCCAGCCTGCAGAGAGCCACCGTACAAGGAACAGGCACAGCTCTTTAGAAGGAGAGCTGTGTCCCGGAGGTCCGAGGAGCTGACTGACTTTTATCATGGAAGAACTGCTAACACTGGGGCGGCTTTTTTTTTTTTTCCCATATGAATTTCTGGGTCATAAATATCACAGATCTGGGGACGAAGGGCGGATTATACTCTCTGCAAGAGCATAGACGGAGACCCCCGTGTCTCTTGTAAAAGCAAGCATTCCCACAATGTGCATGGACAGGGGACGGGGACTTGTGATAGCCTCCGCACAGGCGCCAGTTAGAGATTTCCCCATCACTCTGGGGCAGCCCATGGTGGGAAGGTGCACTCAGGGAGCAGTGGGTAAACTGAGGCTTTCCCCAGCTGCTCCTCGTTGCACAGATACTCCACGAAGGGAACGCTTCCACACTATTGAAACCCGGCTTTCACACTCACTCAGCAAG
Source organism: Mus musculus (assembly GCF_000001635.26). NCBI lineage: Eukaryota > Metazoa > Chordata > Mammalia > Rodentia > Muridae > Mus > Mus musculus. The sequence goes on from NC_000084.6 coordinate 58,046,843, forward strand.
CGTCTAGAATCCCCAAAGATTGGGTACACAGCCTTGGCCTTCCCACACAGAGAGCGTGCTACATCTGAATAAGCAAATTTTAAATCCAATTTTCCTCTTTCAAATATGAAGCACAGAGAGGAACTCTGGCAGAGGCCCAGCCCCCTACTGACATCAGAGTTGGGACATTCTGGCAATCCGCTTCAGAGCACCCCCCCCCCTCTACCATGTGCCTTTGTAAACAACCTAAGCCCCACTCTCATTTCCTTTTTTTTTTTAATTAAAAAAATTTTTTTTAAATTAGGTATTATTTCATTTACATTTCCAATGCTATCCCAAAAGTCCCCCACACGCTCCCACACCCACTCCCCCACCCACCCACTCCCACTTTTTGGCCCTGGCGTTCCCCTGTACTGAGGCATGTAAAGTTTGCACGACCAATGGGCCTCTCTTTCCACTGATGGCCGGATAGGCCATCTTCTGATACATATGCAGCTAGAGACACGAGCTCTGGGGTACTGGTTAGTTCATATTGTTGTTCCACCTATAGGGTTGTAGATCCCCCCCAGCTCCTTGGGTGCTTTCTCTAGCTCCTCCATTGGGGGCCCTGTGATCCATCCAATAGCTGACTGTGAGCATTTCCTTATGTAGCTGCTATGTTGCCTGATGGGAATCCATTTTAAAGACGCTGGTTATATTCACTTCTGCAATCATGTTAAGAGTTAAAGCTGACACTGATACTGTTACGTCCTAAGCTATATTCTCAATAAAAAAGAATGTGTATTTGCATGGTGCTTATGTTAGTAGGGTCACCCTTACTCCTCGTTTGCACTCCAAAATATGCTGTGTGGGTGATTTCCACCTAGCCCCAAGTGTGCCTGAACGCACATCATCTCATAGGAACTTCTGGAGCAAAATGCTGAGACTTGCTGAGCATTTGAGAACCTAGTATGGTATTGTCTCTGCTTGCCAGTTTTACATCAAAGCCTTAAACTGTTTAGCATGGCAGAGACGTCATCGTTGCTGAGGTCATATGGTGGTGCCATCATCTGCCCTTAAGTCCCAGCCTCACGTCACTCCCTGGGACAGAACACCCTTCTTACCCATGCACATGGTCTGGTCTTGAGAAGCCTTAAAGCCATTGTTGCAGATACACTGGTAACTCCCTTGCAGATCAACACACAACCCATGACTGCAAACATTAGGAATTTCCAAGCATTCATTGCGATCTAAAACAGAAAAAGAAGAAAAAAAAAAGAACGAAAGAAAGAAAGAAAGAAAGAAAGAAAGGGACACATGTTATACATATATCTGAGTTTTATTAAGATTCCTTTGTTTTGCACAGAGCATTTCTCTAACCTGCTATTAATTATTATAGACAGGCTGAGAATGAACCAGAACAATAGCTGACTGAAAATAAGCAAGCCTTTCAAGAACCCAGTGCCCCCCCCTCCAGTCATGCAAGTTTTGTAGGTTGACTGGGACCTCAAAGATTCTATTTTCTACCAGAGAAATCCACCGAAGCAACCTCTTTCCTCAACAAACTAATCTGAAAGTTACGGTGGGAGCCTTTCAGCATGACAGAGAGATAGAATTAGACAGTCCTTCTAAAGTCATCCTGAGAGGATGCTGTGGAGGGGAAGCAAGGGAGCCCTTCAAGAGCAGGGGACCTCACGGTGTGCTGTGGTTGGTGACCGCCTGCCTCTTGCTTACCTACACAGGCCCCGTTGGGGGAGAGTTTGAAGCCGGCCGCACACTCGCAGCGGTAGCTGCCGGGGCTGTTGATACAGTCCGCGTTTCGTTGGCATAGATTGTCGCCGTTGCTACACTCATCGATGTCTGCAAGAGTGACAGGTCCAGGTAAACAGCTGTTCACTATCGCTTTGGGTGGGGTTGGGGGTGGGGGGTCACATTCATGTCCTCAGCTCATAAACACAAAACTGGACGCCCTCCTAGAAGCCCTATCTTTCTCAGATTACCTTCACAGACCAAGAGCAGGTCGTTGTAGCTGAAGCCTGTGGGGCATTCGCAGCGGAAGCTACCGATCTGGTTAATGCACACACCGTTTGCACAGATGCCCGGAATCTCTTTACACTCGTCAATGTCTGAAATGGAACGGATTAGGTAAAATACACGTGGTTCTCTGCTACACATCCTTAACACCTTACCCCGTAAGGATGATGCTATGTGTAGCCTGAAGTGAAAATATGCACTCTCTGTTCAAGTCAAATACAAACTGGCATAAACAGTCTTGTGGTTTCTGAAGAACTAGAGACCACAGAGCAGTTAGTTTCCCAAAAGAGCTTTAGAACAGTGAAGATGGTTTGTAAAACACAGCAAGTGACCTTAGTGGGCAATAAGACAAGTGAACCTCTTGCCCTGGTTGGGGACATTGAGCCCCAACCACAAGTTCTATCAGGTCACCCAAACAGCTGCCAATCCTCTGATAAAGCTATGTTTCCTTAAGTTGATATATTTCGTTATACACTTGCTCAAATATATTCCTTCAGAGAGACTTAAAATCATATTGCTTAAGCCATGGAGAAAAAACTAGAATTAGCAACTGAAGTCCATTCAGATGGAAGTAATTTATCGGAAAAGGAATTCTGTATATTCAAATGAGATCAAACAAAGGGGATGGTATAAAAATATACTGAAACCTTAAGCTCTACTTTTGAAAAGACTAACTAGTGATTAAAATAACGTGTGGAGCTGGAGAGGTGGTTCGGTCTGTGAGAGCTTGCCACACAAGCATAGGGACCTGGCTTCAGATCCCTAGCAGCCACATAAATGGTGGACACACTGGCTTTTATCTGTAATCCCAGGGCTGTGATGGGGAGGGTCAGAGAGGGTAGATCCCTGGAGTTCCTGGCCAGCTTCCCTAGCTGAATAAGGGATCTTTAGATTCAGTGGGAGAGCCTGTTTCAGAAAATAGTGTAGAGAGAGACAGGGAAGACATGAGATGTCAGTCTCTGGCTTTTAATAAATACTGACACACATGCACGTATGTAACCACACATATATACATATGGCACATCCATGCCTCCATACACAAAATGAGGTAGATTATTTAACCATGTAAAACAATATGCATGACAAGGAAATTCACATTTTTATGTGTGGCATGCATGGAATCTTGAGATTGCAAAGTAATTATAATTTAATTGCTAGGCTATGCTGATAGAATATAACAATTTTATTAACACTTGGTCAACGTAATGTAAGCATTGTTGCTCGGTTTATTAACTAAGCACATTAGCCTGGAGTCCAGATCATTTGATATTTGGAGTACTATTGAATTGAGACATGTGAGTACAAAATACGATTCATATGAATACGTTTACATATGTATATATGTACATTCCCAAATACAATGGGGACAAACTCACCAACAGCTTTTCCTGTGTGAATGTCAAAGGTGAATCCAGGAATATTTCCACATATGGTCTTAAAGTCAGCTGTGGAGCAGACACATTTAAAATACCTTTATGCCATTATTTTCGCCAACAAGAACAGTGCGATATTAGTCACAGCCAGTCTTAAAGCAGCAGCTTGGGTATCAAGCTCCAGTCCAAGCATTTGAAGAGTGAGTAAGGAAGGGGCATTTCCCCTCCTCGTGGAGGCAGCTTTGATGGGTGTGTTTAGCCTTCTCTTGCCCATCTGTGTTCCATGAGAGGAAGTGGAGGCGCCCTTACCCTTCTCAATTATAAAGCTCCATAAGTCTAAAGTCCAAGATTACTAGTTTGGGAAAATAAATGTCATTTTTTTTTTCAGTGGAAGGAAATGAAGGGCTTAGGTTTGGGAAACTGGTCTCTATGTTCATCAAAGACCTGATCTGAAACTTGGGCAATCCAAGCAGGGGATTTACTCTTTCTGATAACTCCTCTAGAAGTTGAGATCAACAACAGTAGCAGGGAGGGGCTACTCCATGGGCAAGCCATGCTAGGTAGGTAGGTTGGAAGGTAGGTAAATAGATAGATAGATAGATAGATAGATAGATAGATAGATAGACAGACAGACAGACAGACAGATAGACTGACCTAAAAGTGACTAGTCTATTAGAAATCACTGAATTGAGCAAATCTCATATTGATGGCACTTAGAATCACATGTCATATCCATTTTTACCACTGTAGTCTGTGGAGTTGTGCACACGTGTATCATAACAGCCACTGAAAACATTTTGCTCCAACGAGTCACTGTCTCTTTAAGTTTCTGTTGATTTGGTGAATTTTAGGTAAGAATAACCCTTACAGTCTTATATTTCATCTCATGACAAATTGTTCCTTTTATTTCTCAAATTTCATATTCCAGCAGGTAGGGATGTTTAAAAAGGAAGAAGAAGACAAAACTCTCGCCTCATTCATGGGTCATCTCTGGCCTGTGTCTCCATTGCAAAACCTTTCCCACGCATCTGTGCCTTGTGCAGTCACGGCCTTTTTAAATGCATGGTTTATCGATAATTGTATATTAAATAGATAAATTGTATATTGTATAAATTGTATGTTGGGCATATTAGGTGGAAGACATCCAGGAGGGCTTGTCTTTAGGGGTCACGGTCACACCTGCTTCTGGCTCCTGCCTTTGTCCTCTGCCCCCTGGTCTACACCCTGTACACAAGCTGGTGCTTTAAGCTTCTGCTACTCCGGAGTAAACTGCTTTGTTTGGCTTTTGCCCGCAGGATGGTGACTTTCAGAAACCATGAGCCAAAATAAATCTGTCATTTCTAAGAAGGGTCCCTCGGGTTTTTTTTGTTTTTTTTTTTTTTTTTTTTTTTTTTTTTTGTCACAGTGACAAAAAAAAAAAAAAAAAAAAAAAAAAAGAAAGAAAAGTTGTCCACACCTCTCTCCTTGAGCTTATGTTAGCATTCTTATAACTGAAGTGCTTGAATGAATGCAGTGTCAGTATTTGGTGACACATGCACAGTCAGCTTCTCATCTGTCCTCTCCGTTCAACTTCAGGGGTCTATGACTATGAAAAAGGACCATTCCCTAGGTCACATGAGGTCTGTACGGAGAGTAATTAAAAGGCAAGTGGTTGCTAGTCTGGTCTTCGTGGTGGCTCACCTTTTATTTCAATGGAATTTGTGCTAGTAAAAAATCCCTCCATGCTGGGCTGGAGACAGGCCTTAGTGGCAAAGGGCACTGTCTGCCCTTCTGCCTTCAGTTCCCAGCACCCTTGTGGCAGATCACAATTATCTATACTACAGTTCTTGGAGATTCAATGCCCCCTCCTTCTGGCCTCTGTAGGTACCAGGCACAGAAATGCATAAAGGAAAATACCCATGCACATACAATAATAAAAATAATTTTAAAATTGTGGTCATGTAAAGGTTCCTGTGTGTTGTATGGAAAACTGCACAAGGAACACATTAACAAGATGTTCTATGCAACTTATTTATGAAATACTTTTTTATATACTTCTCAAGCAAAGTTCATTAACAAATACTTCTTAATCTATGTTTCAAGATTTAATTTAAACAACTATTATTGAAGTTAGTAGCTTTTAAGTTACTTTGCCAAAATATTATACTTTCTATGCTGAACACAGTGACAAATAGTAGTTTCTCAATAAATTCATTTGATGAATGGATGGATGAAGGAAGGAATGGCCAGTCTTGTTTGATAATAATTGTAAATTGAGAAAGGCTATAAACTCTAACAACAATGCCTCTTTTCAAGATTTGGACATTATGGGACATGTCTCAGAAGTTACTGCTTGGTTCCCAAAGTGGGTCATGCCATTTGGGAAATCAAGCTTTTTAGATCTCTCTGAGATTGAGCATCTCTGGCTACAGTATGCACCCACTGTTACAGTGTATCACGGACAAAGCCTTCAGCAGAGCCTGAGCTGTGCCTACCTGTCCTTGCCATTGGGCATGGAGTACATACTCACTGTGACAATGTATCACTGGCAAAGCCTCTCCCAGAGCCTGAGCTGTGCCTACCTGTCCTTGCCACTGGGCATGGAGTACATACCCACTATGACAGTGTATCACTGGCAAAGCCTCTCCCAGAGCCTGAGCTGTGCCTACCTATCCTTGCCATTGGGCATGGAATACATACCCACTGTGACAATGTATCACTGGCAAAGCCTCTCCCAGAGCCTGAGCTGTGCTTACCTGTCCCTGGGGTTGGGCACGGCTCACAAGGTTTGTTCCAGGCTTTGCCGACATTGTATGTGCAGCAGCACATCCTCTTTGTCACGTTAAAAGGCAGCTCGTTTTCACATGTGGTCCCATTATAGCTTCGGTAGCAGAAGCTTTTCCTCATGTCTACATGGAGAGAGATCCGTCAGTGAGGCGGCCAGAGCAGTGAGCCGCGGTTAGCCGGCTTGTTCTCAGCCAGCTTTCCTGAGTGACACAATTGTGGAAAAGCTTCTATCTCGCTCATTGTTTTCAAATGGGACATGTCCTGCTTTTAGGCAAGGCATTTTATTTTTCTACAGGTGACAATATTGTGTCATGTATTCCCTTCTCTACTACAATATCCACTTAATTGAAAAAAATTTCATTAATTAATTGAACTGAAAAAAAGAGGTAACTGTTGACATTTAAATGGCCTCTCATCTATGCAGATGCAGTTTCACAAACATAGACAATCGGAATTTTCTAAGATCTGTAACTCTTTAATGCTTGATACTTTTTTTTCTCCCTTAAACCTCGGATTTGCAGAGCAGCAGTTCATAGGACTCTGAAATACTTCCCCACTCATAAAGATTTAGTTTCCAAACTTTCCGGACCAGCAAATCTGAGAACGGAAGTGCCGCGGGTACAAAGCCAGCAGCAACCTTGACTCGGGTCGTTAATCTCAGTGAGGGCTACTGACCCATACAGTTATGTCCTCCATTGACTTGCATGTACTCAGGCGGGCAAATGCAAGTGTAATTTCCCAGGGTGTTGTAGCAGGTGCCAGGTCCACAGACGCCGGGATGGGCAAAGCACTCGTCGATATCTACAACAGGCAGGAATGTCCAGGAGTTAAGATTGCTCTATGAATTTATATAGCGTAGCTTACTAAGCAGATCCCAAGTGATTTCCTAGTTTCATGTTTATAAGATTCAGAAATTAAAAAGAAAAAAACCCCAAATGATGTGTTTACATTTACATGCCACAAAACCACATTTCTTTAAGGAAAAGAAAAAATAAAAAACAAAAAGCTCCTAACCCTAAAAATACTATGAATTACAAAAATAGACTAAAGAGGCAAAACCAAATTTGCCTTATGCCTGTATACATTTGCGGAAATTCACATTCTCCAAGAGGAATTTCTTTGAAGTCTGTTCCCCCCCCCATCCCCCATGCCATTCGAATTAAATTTTAACAGCAACTTTCAACTGAATGCAGGCTATGAGACCCTCCTTTCAAATTAGAAGCCTCTCACAGGTTCTCATTGCAGGCTAACTAGTGGGTCTTTTTCTTATTAAGTCACATTTCTTTCAGATGCATTTCACCAACAAGTTCAAAACTAAAGGTTGTAACTGAAGTAATAATGGTATATTCTTAATGTGCAGCTCTAGAGGCAACACCTCATCCCACACAAACACTGATGCTACACCTCCAGCCAGAACTTGAAACAATAGCAGTCACCTAAAAATAAAACTATAACTGGTATGTGACAAGAGCTGGTGGGGGGAGGGGGAAAAAGAATCTGTACGACATCCCAACTTCTTTATATTATACCCATCATTCAGAAATTATTATATCTGACATTCAGAAAGTATCAACCAATATTAACTTACAGTCACATTGAAGTTTGCCTGTTCCTACTTAAAAATATCAGTGTTCACCACCTTCATATTGCAATTCTGCTTTCCATTTATGGTTCATCAATCAATTTACTCAGAAAAATTTTTTTGAGAAATCATTGCAAATTGGTTTTATCACTATACAAATGAACAGCATTGCTCCAAAAAAAGAAAAAAAAAAGCTATTAACAGTCTCAAAAGACCCCTCCTGCAGGATGAAGGATGCAGGACCATAGGGAACATCCCAGGCTTCCTCACCTTCACAGATGCGGGTTTCCTCACTGAGGTAGTAACCCTGTGGGCACTCACACTGGAAACTCCCAAAAGTGTTGATACAGTTTCCACCCTGGCAGAGCCCTGGTAACTCCTGACATTCATCAATGTCTACAAGAGGAGACAACCCATTAATGATAAAAATCATGACCAAAGAGTCAATATTGCAGCTTTCAAACATGGCATCTTGTATGGACCACAGACGTCTGTGCAACTCAAGGAATGAATGCCGTTAGGTGCTGGGTTTATTCTGACTGTGATTTTCTTGCCTTTTTTGCAGGCCTGCTGTTTTCTGGGGAGAGTAATGGAAGCAAGCTGTCGGTAATTTGCTGGGGACAATGTAACAAGGGTTTCTCTGCACAACAACTGAACACCAGATGCCGGGAATGGATGGCTACTTCTTGGTAAAACTGTTGCATAGCATGTGTGTGACAGACTGCCTACCTGCAGTTCTGCCCATGAATTCTTCTGGCAAGGCTTCACACTGACTTTAGTCTCAGGTCCCAGCTTCCCTCTAACTAGGCTATTTATTTAGCTTATTTAAGCCTACATGACATCTGGTGATGGGCTTACCTTCTAAGATGATTGTGATGGGGTTGGGTCTAAAGCCTTCGCCTCCAGGACACAGGGTATAATACTCAGCTGCAAAACAATGGAAAGCAAGCAAGCGGTTTGATCCCTGGATCCTGGCGGTTGAGACAGTGCCAAGCTCAAATCACACAGCCTCAGGGGTGTCTGCATTTTCCTGTGTCCTTTTAAACGCATTTTCAATAATGTATATCACATTTTATCCCAAAATATCATTACTTCAATGACTTGCAGTAGGATAACAAAAGCCATGTTTGTTTAGTTTTTTTTTTTTTTAAGAAAACACTTCCTTTTAGATAATTCATATCACAAATATTTTGGCAAGTAAATAAAAAAAAATGCCAGGAGTCTATGGTACAAAGGTCTGGGTTCTGTACATATCAGAACACATGTTTTCTTTTAAAGTGCTCCGTGGTGACTGACTTCAGGATACACTCCACTTATGAACTTGAACAAACAACCTCCAAGAAGGACTGGGGACAGCCTTTATCTGTGGTCCCACGCATAGTCCATATTATGACCATTCAGACTGCATTGTGGTTGAGATGATATTTTTTTTAAAGAGAAACACGATAGGAAAAAAATAGGAAGGACAGAACTGAAATTCCTTCTCTATAAAACACTCTTGGCGGATTTCAGCATAACCACTGACAACAGTCCAAGGCCACCCCTCCCGCTGCCCACAGTCCAGGATACAATAGCAACTTGTTTCTAGATCCTGGAACAGAAACAGAAGTGTTTTCCTTCCTTTCTGTTCCATACTTACTGCTGTTTACAGGAGGGCATGTCTCACAGGGGTTTCCCCAGGCCTTCCCCAGGGAGCAGCAGCAGGAGGAGCGACTGACACCTACGCCGACCTCTGTGTTGCAGGACAGACTCCCGTCTCCTCGAGGACCAAACTTCAGGTAACAGTTGCCCACGCGGTTGTCTGCAGAGCAACAGAAGAGCTTAAAGTGGTCCCCACTGTGGGGAGAAATTCTCAGGAAGGCATTTAAAGGACCAAGTTCAAGATTTTGTACGTTGACAGGGAAGGTACATCCTAATTCTTAGCACAATACAATCTTTTGCTATAAACTTCGGCTTTTAAACATCACAAGATCAAGTCAACTGTAAAAGATGGTGAGCAGCAGTCACTAGAAACCACAGAATGATTTCTGTCTATTTGTGGTATAAGCAAGAAAGTGAGGCAGTTCTTATTTGGGGGCCCTCTGGACATTTCAAGTAGTGTGAACAGAAGAGAAACTGGGGTGTTACTAATCTGCCTCATGAGTTTGTGAAGAAGTGGTGGCACACCTCGGAGACATACAAATGTAACTAAGTCCGTAACATGTTAACAATCTCAGTCTACCTTTCACCCACCCCTCCCGATGGTTTTATTTTAATCTTCACTGCAACAGTTGCGGATTGTTCAGTCTGGCAAACTGCATCTCTCTGAAGACTGCCTGTCTCTATTTACACTCATCATCTTGACCCCTGGCTTTAGATGGTACTCCTCCCCCAAGTCCCACCCATGACCTCAAGTTCAAAATTCTCTCACCTTTCTTCTGAGTTCTAAACCTTTCTGCTTATTTCTTTACTACTTGTTTCCAAGTCAACATGCCCAACAACCAACCTGGACACTCCTCTCTCTGTGCTACCTCTCCCCCTGTCTTAGCGGCTTTCAAGCGATGGAACTTCCCTTATCTTTTTCAGCTGTCCAGCCTTGCTGCCATTTCTAACCCTTTACACTCATTCTCCTTTCACACCAGTAATAATAAGGCTTGCTAACTTTATCTTCAAGATGCATCTGACGACTTACGTCACCGCTGCCTTTTCCCCTTAGCCTGAATTCCCCATATCAGCATTCTTTTTAAACCTAGATGATTGCAATGGTTTCCCAACTCGTATGTATCTCAGCTTTCATCTTTGGCCCAAGTCCAATCTGTTTTTGTCTTTGTAGCCAAAGTAATTCTTCAGAAGAACTGTTCTGGGCCAGGCCACGCCCCCTCCCCCCAAAGAGGTCTCATCCCAACCAGAGTATTTTGAAAGTTTTTATGAGTCCACAAAGTACCTTTCACTTCTGGCTGAACACAGCACAGCCATCTGGCTGCTTCTCGTGGTTATACTTCAATTTTTTTCGGTTGCCAAATCTTGGGTACAGAGACCCAAGTTAACTCATGGTCCCTCCCCTATTAGGTTTGAATTCATTCGACATTCCTTCCTTTCTCTTTCCCCCTTTCAAATCTTCATTCTCCATTCCTGATTTTCTTTTCCTCCTGGACCATTCCAATGACCTGATAATAGCTTCTGTGTGTGCTCTCATAAAAACGGTTTTTAATGCGTCCATTAAAAATTTCAGTAAATTACATTTTTGTCACGTATCTGACATGCTTGCTCTTTGGACAAACTGTGCATGAATTCTATGATATCCAAATGCTTATAATTCTCGTTTGTTTTGAGATGAGGTTATATCCTGCAGCATAGGCGAGACTCTAATACACAATCCTCCTGCCTCAGCTTCTTGATGGCTTGGATTGCATTTAAAAACATCTGCACAGTTGATTAAATTGGTTTCTTAATCTGTATCACCACAAATCTTACCCACATCTGTCAAAGAATCAGTGTGTTAATATCTTCGGCATATGAAGCCAGACAAATTTATGGTTTGTAGGTTCTTCAGAAGTTAAGGCCATTGTTCTTTATTATCTGCATTCAGCAGATCCTTTTTAATGTTTTAAAATAATTTTAAAAATAGAGTTTATAGAAGAGCAAATCTATACTGAAAAAAACTCATTATTTTAGTAAGGACTTAGTCACTACTCATGTAAATATTTATTACCTCCTTTCTTGGTTTTGTACTCAAAATTGTCCTATTATAGTTCATTGTCGAGAGTTGAAATATTCAACTTTACGTGATTCTATTTATTTCACTTAGCTTTCACTTACCAACGCAACCCACGCCAGTGGGGTTCAGCTGGAAGTCAGGCGGGCAGTTACACTCATAGCGACCAGGCGTGTTCACACATAGGCCATTGACACAGTTTATGGGGTCTGCGCACTCATCAATATCTGTGAACATTCCAGATGCCCGTGTTAACATCTTTACTTCCATATACAAAGTGCTGTTCCAAGAAACTGAGTGGACCTCTCTCCCAGGTTACTAAAGGTCACTGTGAAGGACTCAGCTAACTAAAGACTAAGATTCATCCTAAACACAAAATAGGTTCTGCAATGGTAAGGATTTAATGGATGCTTGGTGCATCTCTGTCTCTCTGTCTCTGTCTCTCTGTCTCTGTCCCTGTCTCTGTCTCTCTCTCTCTCCCTCTGTGTATGTGTGTGTGTGTGTGTGTGTGTTTGCAGAATGTAGGGAGGCAGGAGACAACAGTATTATACTATATAGTCCTGGCTCACTTGAAATTCACTATGTAGAATGTCCTGGAACTCATAGAAAATTATAATATTTTCAACAATGTCATTTAATATCCTAACATATAACCAATAACTAAAAGTTGCAATTCTGAGGAAGAAATTTAAGTGCTCCACAGGTTCAGAATCACTATTCAGCCCATATAGAAGTTCACTGAGAGGCACAGACCATGGTCCTAGTTAATTTTAGTATGTGATGGCTTTTAACTACAGGTTGTTTATAGTAAATTTTATTTAAAAAAATAAGAAATGTGATATATACGTAAAAATTCACATACACACATATGTAATTACTGTTTTTGTTTTAAATAATGAAGCTGCTTATCTAAACACAAATGCGTTTCATTGTAGAAGGTGAATATACCAGAGTATACTTTTCTATTTTGGAAACATGCACAGCCTAATGTACAGATATTTCCGGAAAACTCTGAGGAGTTTATATGTTTAGCATGGAGTACTGGTGCCAAGCAATGAAACACAGTTGATCCTGGCTGTCCTCACCTGTACAGTTTCCTCCTGTCCTGTCCAGTTCATAACCATCATCACAGATACAGTGAAACATCCCGGGCAAGTTGTTACAGGTTCCAAAGACACAGATATTTTGGAAGGAGCATTCATCAATATCTGAAGACAAAAAAGAAAGAAAAAGAAGAAAAAGGAAAAATAAGATAAGGTCACCGCTTGTTTACAAAGATATTTAAAGATTTTAATATGTAACAATGCATTTTCTAAATTCTTGGATATTTATAAGAAGTAACACTTTTCTCTGTTGTTTTTTTCCTAGATAAATAGTATAAACTGTAAATATATCTTATGCACAGGATAAGAAAGGGATAAAACAAGCACTATTTTGGCTCAGTGGATATCTTATACTTTCCCCCTTCTGCAGTGTTAAGGACCTAACAGAGAGATTCTCACATGCTAGGCAAGTGCTTTATCACTGAGCTACACCCCAGACCTGTACGTCTAATATTATAACTGTCTGGATTGCAATATACTCAAATAGAAAGAACTAGCTTAGACGTATTAGCAAACTACACAAATTAAATGCAAACCCATCAAATGAGTGAAGTTTTCAAAAGCAAAAACAAATGAAAGGTTCTACATAATTAAAGCAAATAGTACACATTTTGTAATTGGCAAATTGAAATATGAAATTACATAACACTTAATATTAAGTACATTGGTAAAAGGTCTTTAATACTTTAAATTTTTATTTATTTTATAATCTGACCTATCACCACAAAAATCATTTTTAAACAGAGAAGAATGCTGTTCCCTATACCATGAAATAACTCGGTTCAGTTCACTACCCATAAATACCTACGTATTTTATTAAAATACCTCTAGTAACAGAGCTGGAGAGGTGGCTCGGCAGTCAAGACTCCACTGTTCTTCTAGAGGACCTGAGTTTAATTCCTAGCGGCCACCTTGAGTGACTCATTACCTGCAAGTCCAGCTTCAGGGGTTTGATTCCCTCTTCTGGGCTCCACAGGCACCCACACTCTCATGCACACACACCGCCCTGTTCCACCACACACAGAGCCATGTAATCAGAGATAAAAATATAAAATGTATATTTCCACTAAAACCAGAAATTCAGCCAATAAAGCTATTTCCATAAGGCTGAAGCCCAAGGTCAATAAATGCGAAGTTATCACTCTTACATGCATGCCTCAAAGGCACAATACAGTGTAGAAACAGAGCTGTAGAAATAATGTGTTTGTACTCACAGAAGAGGGTGGAGATTTTAATATGTAAACTGCTCAATAACTGAGAGAATGCAGCCCACCCATGACATTTTAGGCTAGATTAGAAAAGTCATTCTTTTCTAAGGAAATGATTCTTTACAAATGATTTTTAAATATTACATTTATTTAGACAGGACGTGTGTGTGCATGTGTGTCCATGTGTGTGTGTGCATGCACATGCATGTGCATGCATGGCTTGTGTGGTGAGACGATGATTTGTGGAAGTCGGCTCTCTCCTTCCACCATGCGGGTCCCATGGACAGACCTCATCCCATCAGCCTTGTTGGCAAGCACTTTACTTGCTGACCATTTTTCAAGTTGCACAGAAAAGCCATTTCACACTGCTATCTTGAAACAGTTGTATCTCAACCTTAAAAGGGTCTTCTGGTCATTTAATATAGTCACACTAATTTGTTTCAACTATCTTAGGTTTAAGGTGCTTTATCTCTGAGCTGAGGTGAACAAGTCCTTGATGGACTTGTGAGGCTCCAAGTCTCAGACACACACACACTGTAGACTCAAACATAAAAGGAAATGCCAGAAACAAGCTACTTAGACTTTGCTGACTGTGATAAACACTGACTGCCAAAGCAGGCAATAGTTGATCACCACTTAAAAACTGAAGAGGCATGTCACATGTCATTCAATGAGTGACACAAAACGAAAAAAGGAAATTATTTTGAAGGAGGAGGAGGAGGAGGAGGAGGAAGAGGGGGAGAAAGAAGAGAGGAAGATGAGGGGAGGAGGAAGAGGGGGAGAGGGAGGGGAGGAGAGGGGGGAGAGGAGGAAGGAGAGGAGGAGGGGAGGAGGAGGAGAAGATGGGGCCAAACTTTCAACTACTGGCTCTTGGCCAGAAAAAATTCATAAGAGGTGAAAGCCAGCCTTCCTCATTACTCATTCCACAAAATAATCCATGCTTAAACGAGTAGCTTTTATATGTGCAACATGTGCCGTGCAGTCTGCTTCCAGGTGGAGGCCGTTCCAGCCCCTTTCGTGGTTTCCTTCACTGTAGCTGATCCAACTGGAAAGTGAACTGGAAGCGTGGTGACCCACCTTGGCAGGACCTGCTGTCTGAGGCTGGGGTGAAGCCCATCTCACACTCGCAGCGGTAAGCTCCCGGGACATTCAGGCACTGGCCGTTCTCACAAAGGTTTGTGTTTTCCGCACACTCGTCAACATCTGCCGAATAAAAAGACGTCTCCGTTAAGTTCCAGGTTTCGCCACACATTTTTCCTTTTTCCTGATGAAATCGGTTTTAGTGGCTAGAGTCGGTGTTCATTAATATGAAGCAATGGTTAACCCCATTCACTAGATTTGGGATGTGTGGCCTGAGATCAGAGATCCATAACTTGCATTCAGAACACTCAGCTAGAATATATATCGATGGGGTTTCTCTTGGTTCTTCTTCATACCCACGGATGAATCAGTATTAAAGCAATATTAGTAGATGTGACCAAGAGCTCTGGAATTACATTCATCTGAAAGCACAGCAACCCCCTTCCTGGCTTTCCTCGCTGAAGTGGCACAAAGGAAATCAGAGATACCATAGAAGCAACGTTTCTTTTCTATTCCTAACATCTGATTAAAATGATGCAGGCAGACACTTTTCATAGACCTGCCCTATGACTTACTTAACTCTCTGAAGCAGCAAAGAGGAGGAGGACAGAGACCAGTGTTTACTGAGCCGCCAGGTGAAGTGGCTGTTACCTGGTGTGTGGCTTTCGTCCAGCTCACCAGGTGCATCCAGGCTGACAGAAGCCAACAACAGAGCTGCAAGGGTCCCCCTGAACCCTATTGTGCTTGCAGATGTGTTTGCCATCAAAACCATCCTTTCTTTGGTACTACAGCACATACAAAGTCCAGAAAATAGAAAATAGCCAGTGCTTTAAAGAGGAGGAGTACCAGATAAACACACTTTCTTAAAAGGGGGACACTGAGGGGCTGGAGAGATGGCTCAGCGGGTAAGAGCACTGACTGCTCTTCCAAAGGTCCTGAGTTCAAATCCCAGCAACCACATGGTGGCTCACAGTCACCCGAAATGAGATCTGATGCCCTCTTCTGGTGTGTCAGAACACAGCTACAGTGTACTTATGTATAATAATAAATAAATCTTAAAAAAAAGGGGGGGGGACCCTGAGTCTGATGAGTTCAGCACGCTGTGTGGATAATTACAGATTTAGTTTCATAACTGTGAGGTTGAAGTGTGAATGAAGATCAGCTCATAAAGCTCATAAAGTAATTTTCTTGCCTGAAAGGATGGCCTAGTCTTATATATGAATGTAATGAGACAACATTTCACCATTGAGCCCTGGGGATGGGCAGGAGTGAAATCTCCATCAGTATGGTTTCCTACGTCCTTCGCATGTCTTATTCCTTTCACAACTGTGAGGACAGCTAGCGAACTCCAAGGGGAGAAGTGGCAGCTTGGATGACTTACCTTTGATGTGTGACATTACACATCCCATCTTCAAGGGCTGAGAAGTTCCCTGGACCACCCACTCAGTGATAAGAAGTGCTGCTAAGGTCACTATTCCTATTTTAACACAAGAAGAGCTGAAGCCACACAGGATGCTCATGAGCTGAGGTTGATAGCAGGGAAAAAGCCTGGAGATACTGTGAACCCAGGCAGTGTTATCCAAAGCCTGCATTTTCCTGACCATTACTTTATAAAGGAGTAATAGACAATGACAGCCATTAACAGAACAGGAGGTGATATATGCCATTACTTTAAAACACCTACCAATGTCACAGACACCTTTTTAGACTTCTGCATTTAATGGATAAGAAAGGGTATGTGCCCATTCATGGGTCAAACATAAACTCCAAACAGCCACTTTGGTCTTCTTTATGGGTTTTCTTCACACAAGGAGAGCACATTTGGTGTTCTGAGATGGACACGTGGGAGCTCAGCCTGTCACTCACCTGAGCAAGTAAAGCCATCTCCCGTGAAGCCCTCCGAGCAGGCGCACCGGTAGGAGCCTGGGGTGTTGACACACTGGGCGTTTATGCTGCACTGGTGGGTTCCATTCGCGCACTCATCCAGATCTGTGTGGCAAGCGAGCACAACCAAGAGGATCAGAGATGAAGATGGCACAGTCTGATGCAGGGGAAGGGTTTGGCTTGTGGAGATTATGAGCCAGTCCAAACGGACTTTGGTTTGGTTTTATCTGGAAGGGCACTAAGATTTTAGGTTCACAATCCAAAACATTCATGTCCTAACTGTGGCCCCGGGTACTGGGTACTGATTCTAGTGCTGTGGGAAGTATTTAAGGAAAACTGGAGTCGGATTTCACTCGACCTATTGTTGCTTCTACTGTTGGTTCCTCTATGGCTGGAAGAGGATTTGCTTAAGACAACAATGATCTTCACAGGAGAGAATCCACATATAGTTTTAAGTTTATTTTGTAAGAAGGGAAGAGAGATGTAGTAGTTCTTGATCGCATGGGACTAACGGGCTACCAGAAAAGATGGCTGTCAAATACAAAAAAGAAAGGATTACATGTTTTTCTATGTACTATTAAGGTTACAGCAGGGCTGGAGAGACGGCTCAGTGGTTAAGAGCACTATCTGCTCTTCCAGAGGTCCTGAGTTCAAATCCCAGCAACCACATGGTGGCTCACAACCATCTATGATGGGATCTGATGCCCTCTTCTGGTGCGTCTGAAGATGGCTACAGTGTAGGCATCTACATTAAATAAATAAATCTTAAAAGAAAAGGAAAAGAGGGTTACAGGAACAACCAAATCTGGATCACAGGGAACCAGTGAGGCCCACGGAAGAAGCACCAGGCCCCCACCTCCAAGGATGAGCAAGCCCGACCTCAGTGAGCAGAAGGAGAGAAGAGTGCCTCTCACAGAGAGCAGAGCACACAGGGCCACTAAAGAGGGAAGGTACAGGGTGTGGCATTCTGGCATCTGGAGAGGCAAGGCGCTGTACACGGGCCAGGGCAGCGGCAGCTGAAGCCAGAAAAGGCTTCGGCGGCTTGGAAACTGGGATGGTTTCTCCTAGAGTTAAAGAGTTAAATGGGAATTGTGAGAAGAGGTTTAAGGGTTCTGCCACCTTAAATATTAGAAGAGTAAGTTGCAGGAGGATCATGGAGTGAATATGGGGGGAGGGAGAGGGGAGGACAGAGGAGGGAAGGGAGTGAGAAGAAGAAGAGGGATGGGGTGAGGGTCTAGAGGGAAGGGGTCAGGAGGATGGTGGAGGAGGAGAGGGGACAGAGCAGGTAGGGGGAGCAAGGGAGGGGAAACATGGCTAAGCACAGGATGAAGACAGAAAGGAGGAATGGGCATAGGAGCACAAGTGCCTGGACCCTGTAATCTCGTCGTGCGGCAGGCAGTCATGTGATCAGTTGGCCAGACTGACGGATTGCCAGGAAGAACATAAATGGGAACAAATAGCAACAGCAACAGCAACAACAACTAGCAGGCACATAGGACAGGCATGGAAATGGGCTTCCATTAGCCTCTGGGGGACGCAGACACAGGGTGTTACACAGCAAAGTCATTTGGAAACTATGATGATACATATTCTGTAAATTGGCTTTAAATATTTGACACGTATGAAACACTTGGCAGGATTGGCAGGTTTTATTCAAGTTAATTCACATTATCGGTGAGAAATATTAAGGGTTCCTGTTTTAATCCTCACTGTGGGCCCATAAGCTTTTACTGCCTCGTCGTCAGTCACGGGGAGGTCAGCTCTGATGGCTTGCTTTGACCTGGGTAATTGTTACCACCTGGAAATGTCCTTTACTGTAGGAGCGTATTAAAAAGTTCTATGAATGACCACACAGGGAATAATCCAGTCCTCTGCCTTGGGGCTCTGCACTATTTTTAGGCTTTCAGCCCAAGAATTACAGAACCCGGGAGAAAAAGATTTCCCTAGTCTCCCTTTTCAAGTAAGACTTCTTGGAATTCAAGAAAAATCTTCAGCGTTGTCTGTAAGGGTGATCCTTTCTGCTAAGAACCTTTTGCTTGCTCTCATCTCAAGGCCACGTGAGGAACCCCTCTGTGTTCTCCACTTACTTCACTGGCTCTCACTCCACACTGACAGCTCTGTGTAAAGGCCGGGAAAACACACCAGCCGTTTTTGTTGCTGTTTTTTGTTTTTTTTCCACGTTACAGCTGTTTAGATCACTGACTGCACATCAAATAATTTTTACCGAGCAACATGCATGAGGAGGCAGATGCCTAAGCACTCTGTTGTGATCTGACCATTTACATTAAAGCTGAGGAAACGCTCAGGCAGGAATGATCCCCACGACCAAAGACAGATTTGATTTACAGGGGAATAAAGGGACAGCGGGCAGCGGGTCCCTGTGGGAGGCGTGTGGGTTAACAAATGTGCGAAGAACGGTCAGTAACGACACTGGGCCTTCCGGAAGGGTCTTTCTGTCTGCAAACTCACCAATGCATTTGATGCCATTTCCCACCCAGCCTTCTCTGCAGCTGCACTTGAAGCTTCCAGGGACATTCAGACATGAGGCGTGCATGTCGCAGTTATGGGCGCCAATCTCACACTCGTCCACGTCTGAGAAACCAGGGTGAAAAAGGAAAAGAAAGAAGATGAAGCATGAGCTGGTTAACTGTGCTTCCAAGCATGTTTCTGAAAAGACAACCATTTAGGATAAACATGAGACGGTACAGAGAAAGCTCTAAAACTGCTTATTGTCTTTAACTCTTTTTTTTTTTTTTTTTTAAATTTCAGCAAGATCTATAACTTCATGATCGTGACCAAACAAGCCCTTCGTCACAGGAACTTGCTAGCCACTTCCTCCTGGAATGAGAAAGTGCAGCTGTTGTGGAATGTCCTGGAATGATCTGAGTGTCAGCCCCCCACATGTTACAAAGGCTGTGGGAAGAATATGGAGACACATATTTCAGGAGGGATTTTGAGAAGGACTGCACTGTTCCTTTCTATTAATATTTCTCACATATTTTTCATGAAGATAAGGATGACATTTTAGAAAAAAGCCACCCTTCATTTTAAAAGTTACAACCCTAACGTGGTTCAGTGGTACAGTGCTTGCTTAGCATGGGTGAGCATCTAGGTTTAATTTCCAGGACCGCACACACAAATCAAGACTATATATCTAGAGGTTTCATAAACGGTCGCATATGTGTACGCTTTTGTTTGTTTGTTTGTTTTCTCTTTCTTATCTGAGAATATGTCAAGAATGTTCTCTGTTGATGTGATTTGGAAGAGGACCACTGCTTTCCAGTATGTGTTTATGTTCATAATAATTCTGCAGAAATACACATGTGTGATCTACTGAGGTATGCACAGTCATGTGACACATGTGTGATCTACTGAGGTATGCACAGTCATGTGACACATGTGTGATCTACTCAGGTATGTACAGTCATGTGCAACCTAATTGATACTTTGATCAGTGACCAAGGGACCAAGGGACACCACAATGGCCTCCTAAGCTTACATTGCCTTGGCATGCAGCCGTGCTTGAATAAGTATGCGTTTTGATGGCAACATAGTGATAAACTCATCTAAGGACCCATTTCTTGCAATGTATCCCTACTGCAAAGTAATACACAGTTGGGTGAACGTATGCACACATAGCAAACGCACTCATACAAGCCATGTAGATTCGGTCCTCCCAAAGCTTTCTAGAGTGTGATTTGTGTGTTCTAACAGCTCACTGACTACAAGCTGCCGCTGCCGAATGGACACTGCAGATAACACTGGCTTCTATCCTCTTTTTTTTTTTTTTTTTTTGGTAAGGATCACAGGACAGACCTTCCCTCATCATCTACCTTTTCCTGGATGGTCAGCTAAAAGGTTTGCAATACCCTGAGCTCCTTACTGATGCCTTGAGCTAAATCCCATAAGGGTCCTTAAAGTGAGCATGCCAGGGACAAGTAGCTCACACCTCAATTGACATCTCCTAGTCCCATCTGTACAAGAGGGGTGAAACTAAAGAGTAAAAAAAGGAGACAGAAGATAAATCGTGTGGAGTGAACCACCGCAGTGAAAAGAGGGAGGTAACGGGGGGTGGAGGGAGAGGGAGGGAGAAAGGGGAGAGGGGATGAGAAACCATTTAAGTAAGGCAATAAAAGTCCAAATAGAATCTAGGATGTTTTATCAGTTTAACATTACAAGTCAAATGAAAATTTGGATCTTTTAAGCCACTGGTTTTCTCAACCTGTGGTTCATGACTCCTTGGGCGTCAGAATGACTCTTTTGTAGGAGTCACCTAAGACACTGGAAAACACAGATATTTATTTACATTACAATTCGTAACAGTAGCAAAACATTGCAGTTATGTGAGGTAGCAACAAAAAAAAAAATGTATGGTCGGGAGTCACCACGACATGAGGCGCTGTACTAAAGGGCTGCAGCTTCAGGAAGGCTGAGGACCGCTGCTTTCATTTCCTACTTTACACGGGTCCTCCACTTGGGCTGCCATCAAGCCGAGAAACTTAATGATGCTGCAAGATCAACCAGAAGCAGGGCGGGTTCACTACTACTTCCTCCCTGCAGGGTGGCTCAGGCGGGGTGGGGGGGGGCACCTCAGGGACAGTGAATGGCATAGCTAAGAGCCAGTTACTCCTCACACTGGCAGGTGTTTTCTGGTTGACTGGGTCCTGGGATGTTGAATGCTGGAATGATGCTAGCCTGTGAACCCCCTGAGGCTGAAGCCAGGCGGGCATGGGGATCCTACCTGTGCATCCTGTGGTCCCCTTCTTCACCGAGTAGCCCAGCTGGCAGTGGCAAATGAAAGAGCCCTTCGTGTTCTCACATTCCCCAAACATGCAGATGTTGGGATTCAGGTCACACTCGTTCACATCTGGAAAAAAACGCATTGTGTCGTCCAGTTACCTTTGTCTCTATCACCGTAATTTAAAAACCACCTTTTAAACTGAATGTTAGCACAGGGCTGCAATGAACCGACAAAATGCAAAATACAATTCACTTGAAAGATTTGTCTTGAAGGGCAAACTAACTATGTGTCTTTAAGGATTTCCAAAAGAATTCTTCCTTCTCAGATTTTGCAGTTCTGGCAAAATGGCTTGGAATTTCAAAGTAACACTGAGAAAGCCTTCTCACCATGTTTACATGTGTTCCTGTATGTATCAAGTCACCATTTGCTTGGGAGGAGTGCTGTGTGTGTAAGTGCTGCGTGTAAGGTGGATTCACAGCAGCTGTGGTTACTTGCACAAGACCTGCACAAGACCGAGCCAGCTAAAGTGGCAGCATAGATGAGATGGGCCATTTAGAGGTCCCAGCCTCTACTGAGGAACTACGGGTCAGTAGAGAGTTGCTGAGGGAGGAAGAACCATTGCTTTTTTGGAGGGTGTGGCCACTGGTAGGATTTCTGAACTCCAGTGGATGTCCCTACACCCATGCACATATGGACAGCACAAACTGGACTCAGAGGCCAAAGACAAACAGACAAGGTTGGGAGAGAGACATGTTTGAAGAGATATGGGAAGAGATGGAGATGGGGTAACTTCCACTCTGTGTGAAGGTCTCAAGGAGAAAGAACAATAAAAAGGAAATTATCATTGGTTTCCAATACCCACCGATGCATGTCTTCATGTCCATCGAAGCCATGAAGCCATCATAACAGAGACAGCGATACTCCCCAGGAATGTTGGTACACTGGCCGCCGTCACAGATATCGGGGTTATTTTCACACTCATCAATATCTGATGACACAAAGGTAGCCTCCGGTCAAAGCAGGAATGGCTTTCATCGGTCCCAGATACACTTTCTCCACTCAGCTCGACTGGACAAAGTCTGGAGCCACGTTTTTAGTAGAACATCCATGAAATGCATTTTTAAAAAAATCTTGGCCATACCTGCGCACGACCGTCCGTCTGGCATCAGTGCGTACCCCTCGCTGCAGCTGCACTCGTAGCTTCCTTCGGAGTTGGTGCACTGGGTGTCGCAGCCCCCATTCATTATCATACACTCGTCGATATCTGCGCAGACATTACACAAGCGCGTCAAATGCTAAGTCCACACGGATGCACGGCAACGGCCAGTGCGTCTTCTTTTAGTTGATGATTGCCTTGCTTTGGGTTTGTTGCCATTTCTATTTGTATCGCTTAAAGATTAAACCGCTATTCTTCCTTAAATCCCCCTTACTTCCTTTCAAGTAGTATTTAGTCTACTGTGTGAGAAGGAACGAGCTCAGAATAGCATAGCGATGGTGTATGGAGCATTTCTTTATGGTAGGGTCAGTGAGTTTTCTGCAAAACACCAACGAACCTTCTGGACCCCCTGCTCACATTCATTTATAGTACAAGGGACTCCTGTAAGTGTTAGGATATATTTGGTGAGGAAACTTGGTGGTCAGAGAGATGGGAAATGCAGACTGGAGTAGCCCACAGCCCTTACCTGTACAGCCCTGGCGGTCTGGCGTGGCCTGGTATCCAGGATTGCAAGAGCACTGGTAAGTTCCGATCATGTTCACACATTTGCCATTTCTACAGAGGTTGTCGCTCAAGGAGCACTCGTTAATATCTGCGAAAGGCAAACAGAGCCATGCTTTATGCCAGGGCATAATCACAAGAGCCTTTAAGAGCAGGTTTCACCAAAGAGGTGGGCAGCCTGAATAGGAAACAGGCTAACCTCGGCTATTTAGTGGCTAACCTGGGCTATTCAGTGAAAATGTTAGGCCCTCTATCCACTGACACCAGATCTTTCTCTCGTGTTGGAAGCATTCCCTTCTCCATCTAGAGTTTCTGGGATGGATCTGTAGTGTTTTACTAGCCCTTGAAATGGATGTGACACAACTGTGCAGTGTTTAATGTTATTTGATTCTAATTACAATTACATAGCCATGGCAGCTAGTTGTTGCTATGTCAGAGCGCATGGACATAGTGTAGGCCCACAAATGAAGCTTATAACCAGTTTATGGGTTTATACTGTTGTGCCCACATAGTCTCTAATAGCTGTTTGGGTGCGGCCCTTACAACTTAAACTATCCCGAAGGAAGATACCTGTTCCAGGGAACAGAGGCATGACAATAAGGCCCTCATGTGTGTTTTCACTGAGGTGTTTATGTGACTGCATATGTGGATTTTCAGTCCACAACTCTTAGTTTAAAGCAATTTGGCCTTTACAAGTCAAATACCTTCCTTTAAAAAAAAGTCATGCAAAAATATGTGGAATTAGTAAATTCCTAGGGAACACCCAGAAAATGTCAGACTGATCCATTTGTATATGTGAGATGCTCGTCTGAAGGAATGTACGTCAGACCCAGTGACCACAGACAGTAACTGGCTGTAAAAAGAAATTATTTCAGACTCACACAGTTACCTAAACATTATGTTATATAAATTATGCTTATTTTTATCAAGTACACACATTTCAAAGCATTTATTTTATAATATATATTGCCCTTTTGAAGGGTAAATTTTTTCAGCCATAAGGTTAATGAACTCTAAGTAACAACAAAAGTAGATTCAGGTGTGGTTTTCTGAGTCTCTATACTGCAGCATGTCCAGCTATGAATTCTTCAAATCACCAGTGTAAAATCATCTTTTGTACTGTTATCAAAATTAAAAAAAAAACTTAAGACTTTAAATCCCTCCTTCTGAAAATGTCTGTTTAGTGTATTATTTAAGGTTCATTTTATGTACCAGTACAGAAATCTATGTGGCTTGTAAATAAATGTGTGTGCACTGAAGGGCTGTGCTCAAAGAGTTCTCAGGAAGAGTTCTCCTGAAGACGATGCCCCCAGGCTACGTCCTTGCTGAACAGCAAGTGTACTAGGACGTGGTAAACACTGTGTGGATTTACAAGGAGCAGCTGGAACGAGGAAATGCCCAAGCACACTCCAGTCACCTCCTGAACTTGGTTCTAGTAGGAGACCTTGAGGAGCCATGAAGCACCAAGGGGGTCCTCATGGTCACACATGGGTGTGAAGACCTGGGTCTACATGTACTCTGACAGTGCAGGGAGAGAACAGGGGATGAACAGGTATATAGACAGGACAACTGTCCAGAGAGTGACCTGGGCAGCTTACTCACAACCCCGCCGGGACCATGGAATCTATGACCTTGCACAGAGGTCTTTCCATGGAAAGCAGCCCAGCGCCCAACATTCTAGAAACCAGACACTGGGAATCCAGATTTCCAGGTTGTTGTGAGCCACAGGACGCTGCTTTCACTAGAGGTAACTCCTGATTTTCACCCACTGTGCTCACTGGATTTTTTTTCCAAAGGGGGAAAAACTCACCTACACAGTCCTCACGGGACGGTGACAGCTCGTGTCCCAGTGGGCAGTCACACTGAAAGCTTCCCTCAGTGTTCACGCAGGTGCCACCCCTACAAAGGAGAGGGTTACGTTCACATTCGTCAATGTCTGAAAGGTAAAAACGTGAGATTCATTAAAGCACCCTGAGGAAAATATATTTACACATCTAGTATGGGAGAAGGGCCGTTAGAAGGTAGGTATGTGCCTTAAACATAAAGACACACCCAATCAGAAGCGGGATAAGCTTTACTTGTTTCAATATAAAAATTAAGTAACTTCTACTGTTACTATAGTAAACTATTGAAAAATGTTCATGTATAAAATAATGGCTGGTAAGAGGTGATCCATATAACTTTTCCCTTATATATCACCATAGACTTGGGTTCATATGTTGTTCTCGGTCATTTTAGTGTTTATAGCTTGAATCCAACTACATAAGTCACTCACATGATATAGTGACCCAAACATTTTTCAATATCACAACTATAAGACACAGTTCTCATGGAACTGGCAAGGCAGAATACACATTTGCAGACAGCACAAGGTTATACATTTTAAATAGATGCATCCTGGGTAGTCTTTGTGCTGCTTCCAGCCCAGGGAAGGGATTTTGTAGGCCTTTGTGCTCAGCACACACCCTGTCAAGGGTGCTGCCACAGCCCTGAAGGCAGCAGAGGCACAGCAGAAGATGAGCATACAGTTGTCAGGTTCCAGGCCAGCCAGGAGGGTCTGGCCTCGCTTACCCATGCAATTCTTCATCATCATGAAGCCGCTCTCGTAGCCCTCAAAGCACTCGCATTCAAAGCTGCCTGGCGTGTTGACACAGATGCCGCTGCCGCAGAGGTCGGGGGAGATCCTGCACTCATCAATGTCTGCCCCCGATTTCAAAAAGAAAAAAGAAAAATACAGAGGGAAATAAGAGAGTGCTGAATGGGGTCTTCTAGGGGAGGGTACTGCACATCCGAGACTTAGGGAAATCAGGGTTGAGAGCAGCAAGAAATGTTCTGAAGAGACAGGGTGGAGGGGACCAGGCCTTCAGCAGGCACATTCCTTTCTCCAACTGTCAAAACTGTCATGGTCAACCGGCAGCTGGGGCCTGCGGGTCTTTAAATTCTGAAATGTGGCCTTCTCTTTGTGGCTTAGATGTAGTAAGAGAGAAGAGATCCCGCCACTCCCTTGTGGTCTATGTGAGGAGGCAGTGTGCTCACGTGGGAGGAAGCCATAGCAAGGCATGGAGAGTGTTCATTCTGCTACCCCAGCCAAGGGTGGGAGCAGGTGGACCGGGGACACTGATGCTGAGCAGGGACACAGAGAGGCAGCCTCCAAGGCAGCCACAGCACACGCCTCCAGTCAGAGAGCGTGCAGACACAGCAGGGCCCTGGGATGAACCTGTCATGGGATCTGTGTCACAGTCGGATGAGAAGTGCTTACCTATCCGACTTTCTAAAAATAAAGAAAAATTATGTGCTCATATTTGGCTATGTTTGTTATATTACTGTTAGAATCATTAATAGTGTGTGGGCACTCTCAGAAAGTTTGGAGAGACCTCTCACACCTGTAACATATTTTCAGTACAGAGATTGAATGTACACAAAAGATATTTAAGAAAATAGGAGTCATATTTTTTTTTAAAGTAACAATTAAATAAATGTGTCTGCCACTGTCTTGTTTCATTTTAAAATATTTATTGATTTATTAAGGCGGGGTCTTACTGTGTCTCAGACTGGCCTGGAACGTCCTACATACATGAGGAACTACATACATGAGATCCACCTGCCTCTTCCTGCCAACTGCTGAATTAAAGACACATGCTGGCACACCAGGCTCACTGTCTCTTGGTGAGTTGAAATGGAAGTCTTTTTGTATAGGCTATCAATGGGCAACTTGCACATTTACTTTGGTGGGATCAGCCACAGTTCCTACTTCCCATTTTTACTGATTTCCCCCAGTTATCAGCCATACCCAGGACACCAAAGTGCTTTCTCTTAAACAAAAACCTCACTGACACAATTGGCCCGTCAATTTCTGGTGACTGCCGTTCAGCATCCTCAGGGGAACAGAATAAAGCCTGTGATAAGCAGGGGACAGTTTCGGTAAATGTAAAGTGGTGAGAGCACCACATGGTAGAATTACAGGCTCTATGACAAGGTGCCCAAGGACAGCCCAGTCCTTCATCTTTCGGGGATTTGGAAAATTCAACCATTTTCTTTATCTTTGTCTTCTTATCTATAGCAGAGCTCATCTCTAGCATGAAGGGAAGCAAGCACAAGAACAGTGGCACATACACACCACTGCTGGCACATACACACCACTGCTGGCACATACACACCACCGCTGCACATAGACTAGCCATCCTCTGCTACAAGCCATCCTCTGCTACAAGCTGGCGTTTTGAAAGGCAAGGCTTTCGAACTGAACCTGAACGTTGTGTGGAAACTCTAACTTTCAAGAGGTGTAATAACTAGATAGGCAGCGACAAGCACACAGAAGAGTGGCGACTGTTTTTTCCAGAAGCCAAAGGTTGCTGAGCGGTTGGCTGCAGAGGCTGACAATGTAGGCAGGATGGTCCTGATTACCCAGAATGCCACCTGCTAACAAGAATGGGAGCCAATAGCATTGGAAGGGATTTGTTCTCTGCTCTTAAACAAGGCAGTGCTACTAATAACTATCTCCTATTGTGGAAGGTGCTTGCTTCTGAGATTAAGAAACTTGTCTAACTGCACATTACAAACAAGAGCTAAGGCTAGAGCTGGAAGAGCCTCAACTGCTTTGCCTATGCAGGTCCAGGATGGCTGGGTCAAAAATGGCATTTTTTGAGGGGCAGGCTGAAAACTCTCATGGTTGCAAAAATGAAGGATTTGGCTGTGGAAATTCAATAGACGAGAAGGCACTGGTATGTCTGCCAAATAGCAGCGACTGAAATGTAGACAAAGATCTATCAGGAAAGGCTCTCTTCTTCCTGTACTCCTGGGGTACAAAGCTGGCAGAATGCTCTCAGATGTCACCTGAGATGTTACCTTAGGCTGCGGTCAAGATGCTTCGTCAACTGTCACAACTGTGAAATGAATAGCTGGCTAGGAGAATAGGCAGAGATGGGGGCAAGGGCAGGCAGGGGAGCAGGGGCCGAGGAATTTCCTTTAATGTGTGCAAAAGGAAGATGGAAGAGGGGACAAGATAGGGTGAATAATCAAGGCCACAGAGACTTATCCTGTAGCAGGAGTGGAGAGGACTGGAGAGACAGGAGTTCACTTCAAACAGGGAGAAACTGTAGCTCTCTGACACTGGAGGAGGGGCGAGGGTGGAAGAGGGACTTCCATGAGAACAGGATGCCTGGGACAGTCATGAAGAAAGGAGAGCTATGAAGGTATGTCAATAGTTCAGAGGCACAGAGATGTTTCAAAAGCTCTGGGAAGCTAAAGTGGCAGTTTGCTAAGCAGCTGTGAGGGCCCTGCTGGAATGTTGGCATTCCAGAGGACAGGTACTGATGGTAAGGGGGATGAAGGCTTAGGGGCAGAGCAGCAAGACAAAGCAGAACTGAAATACCCAGGCCTAGCCCAGGCTGTGCAGCCTCAGGAAGCAGGCAAGAGAGACATTTTAATGGGCATGCTGAAGAAGGGCCAGGTGAGAGGTCAGAAAAGGGGAACGTCTACCCCTGGACATTCCATACACGGATGCCGGCAACTCTGCACAGAAATCCCTGGCAACACTGGTCAAGCATTTGCAATAAACTGCCTGTCGTCAAACAGAAACATTCCTAAATTCGTCTCTTTTCAATCCAAAGTGGGTAAGAATCTGTCTGCAGGTGAGGAAAAGAAGTCGAAACATGTCTCTAACTAACTAAAACAATACCCGACATAGTCCTCAAATATGATATAACAGGCACAGGCTCTTAGTGGCTCTCTACTTTAGTACTCATACATTTTGAAGATCATTATTTTTACATACAAATAACTGCATTTTGTGCTATTTTGTAGTGCTCTAAGTTATTTGGCTTTAAAGTCCAACAGGGGGAGGGGGAAGGGGAGAGAGAGGGGAAGGGGGAGGGGGAGGGGGAGGGGGAGGGAGAGAGGGAGAGGTGTTTTGTGTTCTCACCAAGAAGATGGACTTTTGAAGGTAGATTATTCAAGCAAGAGAGCTAGGGGTTCATTCATAGAGAAAAATAATCTTACCAGTACAGTTTCTTTCCTCCATGTCCAGGGCGAAGCCATTATTGCAACGGCACTTGAAGCTTCCAATTGTGTTTCTGCACTTCCCATAGGTGCACATCCCAGGAAAGGCTTTGCACTCGTTGATATCTGTAAGCAGAGGGAAGGACGACTGGGGAGATGGTCGACAGGGGATGGACACCTCCATCACCTTGACTTACAACCTGATGGCCATACACAGTAACCACGCACCCATTGACAGGAACAGCTCCCCAGGTTGGCAACGACTACAGAGATGGCACAGGGAAGTGTCCACCATGGAAGAGATTCTCCACCGTCACCTGAGTTTTGCTCCCATCTATCTGGCTGTTGCTTACACAGATAAGTGGGGACAGAGATCTCTCTGCTGCTGAGGCAGTAGGCAGAGTTGCCTCTCCTCAAGCTATGTCAAAAGAAAAGTCCAAGGACAGACAGAGAGACAGAGTGATCACCATTGTATTTCCCAGCCTGTATCCATACCACTTTGTCCATGTCATTTATAGTTTTGGACCTTAGGTTGGCCACCAATGATATGTTGAAAACTTAACCAATGCTCAGAGAGCGTAGAGGGTGCCCTGTGACTACAGCGGGTCGGAGACCAGCTTGTACTCACTTACCTTTGTAAAATGGACGCCCAGTGAGGATGTCCCCTCTGTTAGCAAAGCCTGGGCCCCGCGGGCACAGGGTCTCATATTCCTTGGTGCCAGGCTTAGGACATTCTTCACACTCTGTGCCCCAAGCTGCCCCGACTGCACAGCAGCAGGCGTCCATGCGGAACTTCCCAGGGACAGGGTGGATGCACTCATCCTCATCCCACTTCAGGAAGCAGTGCTCCATACGGATATCTGCATGGAGAGCACACGTGCAGTCTGAGCATGAGCTGAGCGGGAGCACTCACTGAGCATCCTATCCCTGCTTAGTGCCTCGGAAACTATGGGCTCCAGGCTACCTGTACTTAGCTAACACTGTTACATCTCCGAGGACTCTTCCTTTCTCAGTGGCCATGCTGGGTGAAGTGGACTGATACGGTGGGCTGGAGACAGACTTGAAGTGAGAGATCAGTTTGTCACCACCTTGAATGGACTCCATGGTAACAGTCAGGTAGGGAGAGTGAAGGTGGGCTCTTTAAGAGATTACTTAAATCTCACAAAGAACCCCGAAAAGCTCTCGTGATGACATGACTCTTCCATGTCCTGGCCCATGATCTCACTCTTACATTTTTCACATCAGAACAGTAATTTCGATGATGGATTCTTCTTTGTCACGACTTTAAAGTAATTTTGCAGTCTTGTTAGGGTCTAGTTAGTCCTGTTAGGGTCTAGTTAGTCCTGTTAGGGTCTAGTTAGTTCTGTTAGTGTCTAGTTAGTCCTGTTAGGGCCTAATCAGTCTTATTAGAGTCTAGTTAGTCCTGTTAGGGCCTAGTCAGTCCTGTTAAGGCCTAGTCAGTCATGTTAGGGCCTAGTCAGTCCTGTTAGGGCCCAATCAGTTCTGTTAAGGTCTAGTTAGTATTGTTAGTGTCTAGTCAGTCTTGTTAGGGTCTAATTATGAACAATAATAGTTGCTGCACCCCATCTGCAACTTACTAAAACAAGATGTTTTTACTTCAATTGGGTTTTGTTCTATTGTTATGAATTTTGCATTTGAGTTTTCCTGAGTCATATAGGCATGTTGAATTCGTCACCACAAAGGGGCCAAATCATTTGTTTAAATGAATATTTTCCTCCTAACTTCAATCTGTACCAAACTGTATGTTAGTGCTTAGCCTGAGTTACTTAGAGACCCAGAGCAGCAATGAACAGCCATAAAGAGGTTGAGCCAGTATGATCTACAGACAATATGCTCTAGTGTTGGTCAACAGAGATGGGGGACCTATGGTCACACACTGTCTAATGAAAAAAAAAGAATAACAGGCTCAGAAAAAGAGTTTTCATAGCTAAATAAAATGATTTTGGTGAAAATATTCTGAGGCATGGCATGAAGCTTGAAAACGGCTTCACAGAGGTTAGAGCATCCTGACAGAAGGGTCACTATAAAGAGGAGATAAGTTTGCTCCTCAGTTGTCCATGTGGAACATTTCACATTCTCAATCAAAGGTCGCAGCAACCTCTACAACTGTCTCTAACCTTGTGTAACACACATTTCCAAGAATCAAAACTAAGACGGAGCATGGTAATGTTTCATTTTGAGTCTTACATGTAGTCTGTCTACATTAATAGGAAGCAAAAGCCACATACTTGGCCATATCTCAAAGTCTCATTAGCACAACTTCCCTAGTTCTGATCTCTGGGTTGGCTTCACCCAGCACTGCCACTAGGGAAGGAGGACTCTTCCTGAGATGAGAAGGTTTTAATAACTAAATTTTAATTACACACAGGTGGCCCGAGGGCCACTGAAGTAATCTGCTCAGAAGTCATTCTGTGATAAACTGGAACCATGGGTTATGGGAACCAAGAATTTAAGAAGCCTTTATATTTGAGAAGAGTAATTTTGTATCTTTATTGTGAAGATTCATATCAGTATTTACACCAAGAATTGAAATAGCCAGGGCACAGGGCAACAAAACCAAAGTAGACACGTTGACTGGCTTGCAAAACCTATAATAGAACCTTTGAACCCGATGGCATGTGGGCTTGGGAGTTTGCCACAATCCCCTCTGCTCCTATTGTGCTTCACTCAATTATGTCAGCTTACCTCCTGCAAACGCTTGAGATGACATCCTTATTTTATATGAAGCTCTAATGCAGCGGCTTATCACTAACCAGTCCTTAGCATCTTCACACTACCACACACCAACCCCCTGAAATGTTCTTACATCCTCAGCAGGTGTCAACTTAGAACAAGTTAGAAAGAACAAAATCTTTCATCAAGTAAGAGGCTCAAGAAGGCAGTATTTGGGTTGTCAGTCAGGCAAAGGTTTGCTGTTCAGGAATGAGGTTCTTAGATTTCCAGCAATCTCAGTATAAGCCATGTGTGATGGTGAATACCTATGACCCCAGCTCTGGAGTGGTGGGGACAAAGGATGGCGGGGTGTTCATTGCCCTCCTAGTCTAGCCAATATGGAAAGCTCTAGAATCATCAGTGAGAGATCAAGTCTCAAGAAGAAGTTGGAGAGAACCTGAGAAGAAAGAGTTGACTTGTGATCGACTCTTAAGTGTACCAATGTCTATGCAAGCACTCAGATATGCACACATCCACAAGAAGAAAAATCAACCAAATTAAAAAAAAATTTCCATGTTGAATATGTGCTTTCTAAATGATTCCATATGAACCACAATACTGCTTTCTATCCAGACTTAAATATGCTGTCAAGATTAACTTAAAATGAAGTCTCTGTTACAGTAAATTAAGCTCTGTAGTACTGCGGAGTTAACTACTAAACTAGTAGTGGAAAAATATTATTGATACATTTAAATACTTGAAGACTGTCTAATATGGCATTACCACTATTCCTTCTCTGTCCTTCTTAAGTGCCAAACACAACAACGCTGACATAAAAAATGTTTTGCAAACTACAACTTCACTATTCCAGAGCTTATTGGGAAAAGTAGTCTTTAAAAAAAGAACTTTCTGCTCATATATAACGCGAAATAAAGGAGAGCATTTTTTTTCCATTTTATGAAACTTAAATTATTTCAGCTACGGCCCTGAAAAAGCCTAAGGCCAAACCACCATCCATACATTGTTGATAGTGACTTTAGAAAAAAAAAAAAGCACTAAGAAAATCTGCCCTTTAATGGTGGCAGAGGAGGGAGCAGGATGATTGACATACCTTTGCCCCTCCCCCTTTGTCTGGAGAGTCCAGCTGCAGTGGGCTGGTATATGATAATGTTTTAAATACTAGGTTCAAACTATGCCTAGTTTTCTTCTCCTATTAACTTCATATGAATAACTCAACCTGTCTAAAGTATCAGAAACTAAGGATTAAATGATATTTTTTAGTCATGAAAATGTTTTAAACTATTTTAAACATATATTAAACATATATTTAAACACATTTAAACATATATAAAACACATATTTTCTCCCTCAAACAGTATCTCATTTAAAGCCATTTCTTCAAGAATAGTTTCTGGTTTTGGACTGGCTTCCATCCAAAGGACAAAAGAGCTGATGGTTAGCTCAAGGCATATAGACAGGAAAACTCATCTTACCCAAACACACCCGGCCGGTACCATCCAGAGTAAGACCTTCAGGGCATTCACAGTGGAAAGAGCCTTTGCTGTTGACACAGCGTCCATTTGGACAGACGCCAGGAAACACCTCGCATTCATTAACGTCTGTAGGGGGGAGAATGCAGTAAGCAGAAAGGTAAAGATGTCACAAATAGAAAAAGCAGGTGTAGCCTCATTTCCTGTGTGGCGTGTTCAATCTGCAACACAGTGTGGATTATTACTTGAGTTTAAGCAAAAAAAAAATATTCCACAAGGCAGCCACCAGCTTTCCTGGGCACCAGCTGTGCAGACGACCGCAGTCTTGCTGGTCCATAAAAGTGTAGCCCAGACGTGCTCCCTCGCCAGCTGTTCTGTGCCTGGAAGGCTGGGGGACTTCCTTATGAAATTTCCTCAACTGTATAAAGAAGAGAAGTGGGAACCTCAAAGCTATTTCCTAAGCACCCGTGTTAATTACACGGAGTGATTTTTAAAATTGAAATCTCAAGGTTGTCTTGAGAACAGTGACTAGCAACTCGCAAGTAAAATAGCAGTCCATTCCATTCACTCGTCACACCCACCTTCGCAAGTCACACCTTTGATCCTGGCAAACCCTCTTGGGCAAGCTGCATCTGTAAGAACAGCAGGACAGCATTTGACTTCTTTATATACATATATAAAAAGTACATGAGTCTCAGGCTCAAGAAACAGGGTGAGGGAATTAAATTTAAAGTGGGGTCGCAAAGACCTAGGACCAATTGTCTTTGATTCAGAAAGCACTTCAGTTGCTATGGTAACGCTATCAGTGTGGACACAGTTTGAAATGATTTCTCCTACAATTCATCTCTGTTCAAATTGGCAACTGACTTAAAAGCGAGCTAGACAAAACCTCAGGGGAGAGGCTATCACATCCCACTGGGACACACTCAAATGAGGACATAAGGTTTGAGCCAATTTCCTCTCCACATCTGAGATACTTAGAGGATCTGCTCTCTGTTAAACATACATTTCAAGAGGAGAATGAATTTTCCTGGGAAGACAGTTTTGGAGAGAAGACAGCCTAGCCGTTTTCCCCACCACTTAGGACACACTGTGAGAAGGAGTGACCGTTGATTTAAAGAGGACTTTCCAGTGGCCAAGTCGGAGGGTCTGGTCAGGCTCCTACCTAGCTCACAGCGCTCACAGGGGCTCCCCCAAGCGGCTCCAAGTGTGGCACAGCATTCGGATTTCAGGGTGGCTCCATTAATGTTCACCTCACAGCGGTTGTCCTGGATGTTGAGCCAGCAGGTTCCTTTCAGGCTGTCTGGAAAGGAATAGGAGAGGTTGAGAAGTTCTTCTCTCGGCAGACAATGAACTCTTGTGCATGCTAAAGATATGTAACAGTGTGAAAAGGCACCAGAGTATTCATTCTTAAAATCATTTTTATAGCATGTTCTTTGAAAAGACTGACATGTGCTTGTATTTAAATATGGCATACGTTAAATATTGACTGACATGCAAATTCTAACTGCCTATACAGCTACATTCCTAGTTTTCTCTGGAGAACTCAGAGTTCAGCCAAGTGTGCATGAGACTGGCAATATCCTTGATTAATTAATTAATTCATAGGTCCAGGCGTGCAGGTCAGAAATCTGCATTCTTGACATTCTCCTCAGACGATTCTGATAATAAACTCTTAAGCACATATCGTTGCCCACACCTTAGGAATATCAAAATATAAGCTGAGGGTGTGGGCAGAAGGTGAGGATGTGGGAGGAGCTGGATGAGAGTGTGGGAGGAACTGGGTATGTGTGGGAGGAGCTGAGTGAAGATGTGGGAGGAGCTGAGTGAGAATATGGGAGGAGCTAAGGGTATAGGCGGAGACGAGGGTGTAGGAGGAGCTGAGAGTGTGGGAGGACATGGGAATGAGGACATGGGAGGAGCTGGGTGAGGGGGCAGGCAGAACTAGATAAACATACAGAAAGTATGCACATAGACATAATGGGATTTTGTGACTTTTGTAGGAAAATAAACCCAATTGGAAAGGTTAAATGAAATAAACAAACTCAGAAAGACAAATATTATATACACAACATAGATTGAAATATACACCTGTATATATGTATGTGTGTATATTTATACATACATGTTTGTATATCCCAACTAGACAGGGAAGCATGAGTGGGGAGAAATAGATCTTTAGAGAGGGGCAAATAAAGACAGTAATGGAATATATATAACAGGAAATAAGAAGGGGGGCCGACTGGGGGGAGAGAAGGAACCGGTTTGTGTAGGGAAGGTGATGGGGTCTAGCAAGGGAGGTCAGAGAGACAGGGGGATGCATAAGAATACAATATAATGATATATGCATATGAAGATGCTGTGATGAAATATATTGCTGTGCTAAGCTAACCTAAATGAATTATTAAAAATAGAAGACAAATAATGAGTTGGAGTAAAGAGTGGTTGAAAACTGGGTCGTGGGTATTCAATGTGAGGTTTGGGAGTAAGCCATTAAGGTTGAAGAGGAGAATTTGGGGTGGCAATGAAAAGAATGGGGCTGCCATTTGCCAAGACAAAAATGTTTCTAGGAAACAGGATCAAGTATGAAACTCAGAATCGGGTGGTGTT
The DNA here is from genome assembly GCF_000001635.26 of Mus musculus. Lineage (NCBI taxonomy): Eukaryota > Metazoa > Chordata > Mammalia > Rodentia > Muridae > Mus > Mus musculus. Next base: position 58,082,753 of record NC_000084.6, read on the forward strand.
AGGCATCTTCTGCTGAGATGTCCAGAGACATCCACATAGAAACGGCTGCAGCCGGGCGGAGACACAAGCCCGGGATTAATAGAAAGGTGAGGATGGATCCAATGGAACTGAGAAGCAGTGCAGAGAGCAACTAGGCATGAGTGCAAAAAGATCAAGGGCTGACTGGTGGTACACTGCAGGCTGGGGGTCAGGAGAAGAACAGAGCAAAAGACATTAGGGGGAAAAAGGAGCCAGAAAATGGTTGCAGTTGGGATGTTTACAATGCTGATCCTGAGAAAGTGAGTGGCTGACTTTATAATCTACCACGAGGGATAAACAGTGGGACCTGTTATCAGGGAAGCTGCTGTTCCTTCTGTCCGCAGAAGTCAAGGACATGGGGCAAGAGTGCAGGCCCATGGGATATGGGTGCTAACCCAGGAGAGCAACACAACTCTGTAGGATGAACTTACTGCACTGTCCTAGAAAGCTGAACAACACTACCCAGGATACAGTAGTCTCCTTAGCATTCACAAAATCACATTTAGTATATCCGTAGGACTAACTCAAACTCTGCAGCCAGCCTTAGTACCCTAGTGAAGTCACAGATGATCCGACTTTTAATTAGTAACCACAAAGTAGAATTTTCTTTCCTTTACAAATTTAGTGACTCAGATCCTGTGACTAGCAGCGGCAGGCTCATCACTGATCAGAACCACCAACAGCCCCACTAAGAACGTGTTCAAGGCTGGCTGGAGAGATGGCTCGGTGGACAAACGTGCTTGCCCACAAGCCTGGTGACCTGACTGAGATTCACATGATGGAAAGAGAACCAACGGAAATACTCAAAATTTTATCATAATGAATGAAAATACTTAAAGTTTCTGTGTGGGTAATGTGGTAGCATTCAGTTGTTGGCAAGTGAAAAAAAATGACTCAATAATTTGGAAATAAACATCATTGTTTCATTAGTAACTCTAAAGGACAACAAGCAGAGATGAATTCACTTGCTTAGATAGTAAGCAAGAACTTGCCCATTTATATGGTGCGATGTGAAGCCAAGTATCCTCAGAAGAATTAGTTTCCTTTAAAGGTGGATTCTAGGCAGGATGGGAGTCTGGGCATGCCTGGTAAATAGAGCCACTGCCACTAGACATAGAAAGAAATGACTTGGGTAGACCTCGTCGGTATACATCTTTGATCAAATTATCTTACCCTGCATACATTATATGTCACTACCAAGACCTGTACTTGAGCAGGCATGATGGCCCATACCCGTCATCCCAGGACTTGTGAAGCTGAGACAGAGGAATTACATGGAATTCTTGGTCAGCCTGCTCTCCATCAGATCCTAGGCCAGCCTGGGCTATATGTCAAAATCCCATCTTGGAGCAAAATATTATCACACCTAGAGATTTTCCAAAGTAAGAGAGCACTTATCTTCCTTTCTCTGGAGTCTACCAACTTGTGACCAGCGAGGGAAAGGAGAATACTGAACTCCTTCTATGCTTCAGTGCCTAAAAAAATCTTCAAACTCTTGTCCTGTGAACTGAACCCAAACCCCACCATGCCTTTCATCACGACAGATTTAAAGTTTCTGTGATGGGATTTGACTGTGCGCATGCCTAAGGGATTCAGACGTAAGAAAAGTGTACACACAGAAATGCTCACAGCCGTGGCAGCGTGCATGCATCTACAGACACGAAAGGAAGATGCTCTAGAGCCTAACTGGTTAAAGCCTGCCCAGCTTCTGCTCTTCTGCTCTCCTCCCCGTCAGCTCTGTTTGCACCTCAGGCTGAGGCAAGAGCATGAGAGACGGTCACAGGGAGATCCGTGCGGGGATCTTACCGATGCAGATGAGTCCGGTGGAGCTGAGCTTGCTGCCGGGCGAGCACTCGCAATGGAAAGAGCCCAGGTTGTTCCTGCAGGCTCCATTGACACACGGGTTGCTCTCACATTCATTTACATCTACAATCCAGAAGGAAAAAAATTCCGTTAGAGCTGCCATGTGTTTCTGGAAAATATTATTCCAGGCAAGCCAGACTGTGCCAGAACGTCTGGTAAACTTGGCTCTTATAATTTTAATATGGATATACAGGGCCTAAAGTGAATAGGGAAGGCAGACATGTGTTCTACAGCACAGATAGCCCTCGACATGACTGGAGACTCAGGAGGACCGTATTAGCAACAGTCTATTCGGAAGATGATTCAGTATGTGTGTCTTCTATGACTCTAACTGTATATAGTCGATTTGTTTTGCTCTGTAGTTTGTTCTAACTCCAGGTACGACTCTGGGGCACAACAAGGGTTGGATATTTCTGTCACTTACGCTTCTGCGAAGCTTTGAAGACAAATGTATACCAACATTGGCTTTCATTCTGAACTCTTAGAGGCATACCAAGAAATAAGAACCGGGATATCAATCCAGGCTACAGAACTCTCCCCAGCTGTCATTCATTATTCTCTTTCTTGAGCCCTTTATTAATTATGTGATTAGTTAAAGAATTACTTTACACCACAAGTTTGGTCAGATATGATATAGGAAAACGAGTGCTGGGGCAGAGTGGCAGGGGGCGTGGCTCAGGAGGGGGCGTGGCTCAGGCAGGGGCATGGCTCAGGCAGGGGCATGGCTCAGGCAGGGGCATGGCTCAGAGGTAGAGCATATGCCTCAGGCTCTAAATTCAATCTTCAGAACCATTAGAAATAGAAAAAAATGCTGGGCAGTGGTGGCTCACGCCTTTAATCCCAGCACTTGGGAGGCAGAGGCAGGCAGATTTCTGAGTTCGAGGCCAGCCTGGTTTACAAAGTGAGTTCCAGGACAGCCAGGGCTACACAGAGAAACCCTGTCTCGGAAAAACCAAAGACCAAAAAAAAAAAAAAGGAGAAGAATTAATTGCACTCAATTAGGACTTGATGACTACCGGCTTTTAGCCTTAAATCAAACAATATACCAGTAAGCAAATCCTGTTGGTGACAAAAGTAAAAAGAATCACAGTACACCTGTTTTTTTGTTTTGTTTTGTTTTTGTTTTTGTTTTTTGTTTTTTGTTTTTGTTTTTCAAGACAGGGTTTCTCTGTATAGCCCTGGCTGTCCTGGAACTCACTTTGTAGACCAGGCTGGCCTCGAATTCAGAAATCAGCCTACATTTTTTTAAGAGGTGACTTTCTCAAGGTTCTAAAGTCACTTAACACATGACTCACTAAGAGGCAAACACAACTCTCGGTTAAAATATGAATAACGTTAAGGACACTTCCTATACAAACTCAACTACTCAGCTTACAAGAGTCATCATTGAGATCCCATCCCTACTAGCTAAGTGATTCCAAACATGTCAACATGCCTCAACACTCTTAGCTAAACAGTAGAATTTCTGAGATTCCAAGGAGACACTGCCCTCCATACATAGCTTTAGATTTAATATAGACCCTTCTCTTCTTTAAATACCGAAACAAAGACATATAAGTAAAGCCGGAAGGCTCTAATTCTTGCCCCTGACTATCTCAAATAAAATGTAAATAAACCGGTCCTGAAAGGGGGGGGCAGGCTCAGAACTGACTGCCAGCTAATAGGTTTAAAATAGCAATTCAGAAACCTATGTAAAAGGACCAAAGACGCAGTAATATGGGAGAGGGAAATGTCATGGGAGCCTAACTGTAAACAAAGAACTACAGGCATGTAAGGAACTCTGAGAGTCAGGAAGAATCTCTGATTGATTATCTGACACCAAGTGGTCAGCCTTAAAAACATATATGTACAAGTAACATATGGACTGAGAAGGTTATATTTTTATATTTAGAAACACACACACACAAACACACACAAAACAACAACAACAACAACAACAATGAAACAGAGGCCATGAGCTTGAGAAACAAGTACATGGAAGGTGTTAGAGGGAGAAGAGAGAGAAGGTGAGAATTATATAGTTGTATTTTAATTAAAAAAAACTATATAGAGAAAGATTATTGCTACTTCAGAATGACTAAAGAGGTGCTCAGGTGTTAATTTAGTTCTTGAACTATAAATTATCGGGGTGCAGGGATACAATTACATTTGGCTTTCAGAGTGCTTGCAGTAGAAAAAGACTCTTATAAGAGAAATAAAAGTCTTCCTAATAATACACTAATTCAGATGTAAGCCTTTTTAATGAAGCAAATGCTCTACAACATTGAAATCCTTCCATGAATATTCGGCAAGAGCCAAAGAAACTAGATGTGCCGGGAACAGGCAATCTGTCTGAGGGGATTCCCCATTTAATTCTCCAATGAATTCATGTGTAAGAAGATTTCCCCAAAAGACAAGTGCCTGTGTCATAGTTTTAAAAGATTCATTTTGAATTAAGCAATGGTGAACTCAAAGACTGAAAACACATACAGGGACAAGTACAAATATCAGCTATTCAGTTTTTCCCTTAAATATATATTTTTTTATGGTATAAATGTCATGGAACCAGAAATTGAAACAGTTCACTGTACATTTCTGGAAATAAACTTCAAAACACATCTGGTTTACATTTAACTAGTTATGTCACTGGAAACACAATCGAAACCACAGCGATTGATGTAAAAAATTTAACTTTCACAGACTCTCCAAGCTCAGGAAAAATGAAATAATTTTTTTTTGGTAACTTCAGCCTAAAACACAGAGGAACATCCTGCTTATTGTTACTGTTGTTTATTATATATATTTAAATTAATCCATTGAAAACACGAATTACAAATAGAATAAGCGAACAGAGAAAATATAAATACAGGAAGTCAAAGTTTGCATTGATGCTGGTAATAATTCTCTGTCTAGCCCTTGGAAATTAATGAAGAAAGAGTAGAGAGAGAACTCAGGCTGACAAAATTGACTGTGGCTAATGGGGGACGTCAGGAGACACAAGGGGAGAAGAGCTGAACAGCTTGTGGGTTTGTACGTACATAGTATTTAGGAGAAATCTTTTGATGAAATTCGAATAACAGAATGTAAAATTTGGGGGGAGCAAGTTTTCTGTGTAAATCTGTTTTTTTTGTTTTGTTTTGTTTTATGTCCACCAACACCATAAGGTTGGGGCCAAAATATTTCTCTATTATTTCATCTTTATTTATACAACACAAACTTCTTTCCCATGAATGGCACAGATGGTTTGTTAAGAGCAAGTGTCCTTTGAACAAAATAAGTCAAGATGTCTCTCTAACCTTCCTTGTTGGCTGATTTGCTATGGAAGTTCCTTCAAATTTATGTGGCCACCCAAGATTTCACGACTAAATGTCATTCTGTCGTGTCCCTGTTTGGTAGTCCACCTCTCAGTACCTTGGACTCCATCTAACCTGCTTTGACAATTCCGCATATATATCACGGAACCAGACCCCAACCACCCGGTTTCCACTTTATCCTCAAGTGATTACCAGAATGTATGGTTTCAACAGAATGGGAAAACGGACCAAATAATGGACAGTACTGAGCTAAATGAGATGATATCTCATCTGCTCTTGCTTTTTAAGTTTCCCGAGATTTAGACGAACCTACCCTTTAATAGAGAACTGAATTGGTACAATGGCTAAAGGCAGCAGAAAGTGTGAATACCCAGGAAAACCGAAACAAACAAACCAAAAACCTCCAGCAATCCCTTACCACATCCCTCTGTGGGGTAGGTGTGGGGGGACAGGGACAATACAGGGAAATCTGACTAGACAAACTTTCCTCAGAGCAATGTTGAAGGGTAATGGGTGTTAGGAGTGAGACCAGAGACCAGAGATAGCAACTGTCACATGCATAGCTGAGGAGCCTGCGCTGGCTTTACTGACAGATGCCCTCACTCTTAGGGAACCCTGTGAGCATCTGGTAGAGAGGGGCCATGGACTCAGTACCCAGGATCCATGGGTAAACAGTTACCTCAGTTAAGTTTAGGAAAATGTGATTTTACGTAAATGACTATCTTCCTCCACACACATACCCCCACACCTTTTGGTGAATTACTGTTTTTCAAAGGTTCCCTCTCCACACACACAGCTCAACCCAAACTTAGAACTGTGCTCTGTAATTGCATTCTATTGACGTCAGCTGAGACTTCTGTGTTGCAGCATCTTGTTCAATACAACTTGTTTGTGTCCACAAGAATGCTTTGAAGTTAAAGATGAAGCTGATGCAACCCTTCTTCTTCTTCTTCTTCTCCTCCTCCTCCTCCTCCCTCCTCCTCCTCCTCCTCCTCCTCCTCCTTCTTCTTTTCATCCTAACGCTATTGTACTTTTCCCGACTGTTGAGTCACCGAGCAACAAGTACACCCACAGAAAAGGGAAGGGTATTCTGCAATAATTAATATGAACTTTCTTTTTTTTTCCCTTTCTTTTTCTTTATTGGATATTTTCTTTATTTACATTTCAAATGCTATCCCCTTTCCTGGTTTCCCCTCCAAAGCCCCCCTCCACATATCCCCTCCCTTCCTGGTCACCAACCTACCCACTCCCACTTCCTGGCCCTGGCATTCCCCTACACTGGGGCATAGAGCCTTCACAGGACCAAGGACTTTCCTCTCATTGATGACTGATTAGGCCATCATCTGCTACATATGCAGCTGGAGCCATGAGTCTCACCATTTGTACTCTTTGGTTGGTGGTTTAATCCCAGGGAGCTCTGGAGATACTAGCTAGTTCATACTGTTGTTCCTTCTATGGAGCTGCAAACCCTTTCAGCTCCTTGGGTCCTTTCTCTCGCTCCTTCATTGGGGACCCTGTGCTCCATACAATGGATGGCTGTGAGCATCCACTTCTGTATTTGCCAGGCACTGGCAGACCCTCTCAGGAGACAGCTATATCAGGCTCCTCTCAGCAAGCACTTGTTGGCATTCACAATTGTGTCTGGGTTTTGCGATTGTACATGGGATGAATCCCCAGGTGGGGCAGTCTCTGGATGGCCTTTCCTTCAGTCTCTGTTCCACACTTTGTCTCTGTAACTCCTTCCATGGGTGTTTTATACCCCCTTCTAAGAAGGATCGAAGTATCTGGAAGTAGCAACTGAGTTTGAGCATATTATAGGAGCCCCCTGCAGGCCCACAGAATGTAAAGAAACTACAGGAGGAGAGTGAATGGTAGTTAAGAAACAGATTATTCTGAAATACCATGTGATCAAGATACCAAATCATGATGTCATAGCCTCATGCACTGATATCACAGCCTTATGCACTGATGTCATAGCTTCATGCACTCATGTCCTAAGCTGAATCTCACTGAAACCAGAGATTTCCTTAAGCCGTTAACTGGCTCAAGCAACTTGCACTGTATAGAAACTCATGGCATAAAATAAGTCTTAAAATATTGAACAAATCCAAATAACATCCTTTAACTTGTCAAACAGAAATGATACTTTTTATAGACTATCTATTTCATCATGGAATTAGTTTCACATAGGCTCCAAATATTTTTCCGGGTCAGGATTTTGACACTGTTAACCATCTATTTCATAATAAAGTGGCTAACAACTGAGTCTTTTTGGAATGAAGGTTTGTAGGTTAAGGTGTCACAGCGATTTTTATTTCCAGGGTGAACCAAATGAACAAAATCAGATATTTTATTTTAACGAGTCAAACAATATGGCTCTATCTGTTGGTTTTTCTAAGTGCTTGTTGAGAGACTATGTGAACAGAACGAACTGACATTTGTTTATAAACTGTGTTTATATGAATGCCATTTCCTGAATTTCCAAAGCAGTGAACAGAGATCATAAAATAGGGAAGACATTCATTCATACATGTCCTTAGAGCATACTCATTCACTATGACTGATGTTGGTGCTTCCTGGGTAAGGGCACGCCGGAGTCAAGGAACACTGTCCTTACCTTCGCAGGTCTCTGTCTCCGTCCGGAACACATAGCCAGGGGGACACGTGCAGCTGTAACTGCCAGGGGTATTTCTGCATAGGCCGTTGTCACAAAGCAGCCTATTAACCAGGCATTCATCAATGTCTGCAAGCAGCCAGTGGAAGACAGGAGATGGAAATGGTTAAAGGCGTAATGCACAGACCACTTCTGCTTCCCTTTTCTTTGTTTGGTCCCTGGCTCCCTCTCTCCTCTCTGCCTCAGTATCTTTAGACCACACTAGAGCAAACACACCACGTGCTATTCAAATGCTATGTTCTTATGCTGGTGAATACTTTAAAAAAATCTTCTCAAGACTTTGCAAAATGCACAGGACTTAGCAAGGGCTCATTACTTCTTTAGTTGCTCACTATTCCTTCCTTCCTTCCTTCCTTCCTTCCTTCCTTCCTTCCTTCCTTCCTTCCTTCCTTCCTTCCTTCCTTCCTTCCTTCCCTCCCTCCCTCCCTCCCTCCCTGCCTCCCTCCCTCCCTCCTTCCTTCCTTCTTTTCTTTTTTGGCTTTGTTTTACTGGAAACAGACCTCACTATGTCTCTCAGGTTGGCATTGAATTCACTTCTAGTGTGCAGAGATTACAGGCATGTGTTACATTGCCTTCTTATCAGCAAGTATAATTACCAAGTGGAAGAAACAGTAACTCTACTTGGGGGATAAAGAGTTCGTTTTGCTAATTTTACTCTCGCGAACAATTGCACTTTGTCAAATGATACAGAGTCACCCTGATAATACTGAAAATGGAGATCAGAAAATGATTTCAAATGTTGTTACTGTAGGCAGAATTACCTTTCTGTTTTGCTTGAGTTTTCTCCACTTTTCCGTTTTGCTCCGAGTCTGACTTTTTTTTTTCAATTCAATTTTTATTAGATATTTTAATATGTACTTTGAAATTAGAATTGTACAAACCCAGTCAGTTTTCTACGAGGGGTATAGCCTCTAGTAGGTCAGTGAGTCAACCATGCTCTAGCGGATGATCACACACCCGTGCATATATGTGAAGCACAAAGTGGACTCAACCATTTATTTGTTGATTCATTTTTCAGGAAGGCAGGAAGTTGGAAGGAGGGAGAGAGTAAGGGGTGAGTGTGGAAGAGGCTGGGGAAGGGGCAGAAGATGTGGTTATGATCAACATCCACAGTATGCACATCTGAAATTCTCAAAAAATTAAATAAATATTAAAAGATAAAAGTGATCCCAAAATGAGGTCACATCCTGTGCTTTAGGACTCTGGCACATGCTTAGCGAGGGGTACAGTCCAATTCCTTGAGAAATGGGTAAGAAAAGGATGAGTCAACCATTTGATAAGGCTCACATATTTTTATTTTATGTGTATGGGTGCTTTGCCTGCCTGCATGAATGTGTGGCACGTGTGTACAGTCCCTAGGGAGGTCAGCAGAGGGCATCACATGTCAACCACCATGTACATGCTGGGAACTGAACTCTGGTCCTCTGGAAGAGCAGCCAGTGCTCTGAATTGCTGAGACATCTCTCCAGGCCCTTCATCATGTATACATTTTAACAAAAACCACACAGTGTAAAGTGTTACAGACATGTCACCTGTGCTTGGAGCGGGAATGTTCACAGGACTCCCCTGGTTTTAAAAGGGTCCCACTCACACACTCACCTGAACTTAGAAGCTAAGCTGGAAGTGCCTTGGCTTCTGCTGAATAAAAGATGGTTTAGCTCATATTTATTTATTTATTGAGACAGGATTTTCAGCCCGGGCTGGCCTGGGACTACGATAGCCGTGAGACTGAATTCCTGAGCCTTCTGCCTCTCAAGGTCTGGATTATAGGTGTGTGTCACCACACTTTGGTTTCTGTGGTGCCAGGGATTGAACCTGAGTGCTCGACAAGGTCCTCTAGCATGTTTGCATGCTTTTAGAACTGTTTGAGAATCTTTGACTGGTACCCTTTCCTACTGATGTTCAACCTATTTAAATATGCAATAGTCAGAGAGTAATAGAAGTCTATCTGTATATATCTTAAACTGAAGGTCAAATGCATAGATTGGGTAATAAAGCCAGCAGCAGAAACATAGAATAGTAAGTTTCTTTATCCACAGTCATCAATTGATGGCTTTTAAAGCATTACAAATTATTTGTAAGTATTACATATAATGATGTAATAATTCTCATTTTGTGAAAATAGAGTCAATTTTCCTGTGGGACAATTTTGTTTCTTTCTAGTCTCTTAAATCTATAAACCAATAAAGCACTGTAAGTGTTAATCTTTCCCTCTTTCCTTCTGCTCGAGGCAGATCACACAGAAGTTTTGTTTTGTTTTTTATCTTCTTTTATAAGTTGAAAAAGGGATACACTTACTTTTGCTGTCATATTTAGGCACCTGGTGGCAATTAGTGGTTTCTGGATAAAGCTGAAGTTCCTCTAACCTGGAGCATCCCCCTTCCCCAACTTTACTATTTCCAAGAGTGTTAGTTTTTGAAGTCCATGTCTCAGTGGAAACATGTAGGATTAAAATAAGTACAGAGAAGCAGTGGGCAAATGATTCACTCATTTGGGTAAAACTTATCTTAAATAATAGCACTCCATTGAGTTTGATACTGTGCTGCAAAACTCAGTTCGAATGCTTCTGTATCAATGTATGGTGCAAAGGTAATGAGGGGAGCTAAGTTGCTCTCATTAATTGTTGTTTCTTCTCTTATCCATGGGGTTAGACGACATGGATGGCCCTTGTGTATAAACCTCCAGTAACTTACCAATGCAATTTCTTCCTGAGGCATCTGGTTCATAGCCACTGTTGCAGTTACAGCGGTAGCTGCCTCGCAGGTTTTCACAGATCCCATTGGCACATATGTCAGGGTCCAAGGCACACTCGTTAATATCTGTGTGGAATATAGCATGGTCAACACTCACAGACACCTGTTTGTTGATAAAAAGGGATCTAATAAGGAACTTCCAACATGTGAAATATCTAACTTTGAAAACTGCAATATGCCTTTTAGAAAAAAAAAAGAAAGAAAAATAAAATGGAAGGATACAAGACACTCCACTGGTAAGTCAGAGAAAAAGAAAGGTGTTGGCAGCAACCAAATAATTAAGTCATGCAGTATGTCTATATTTTTGACAAAATTAATAAAGGAAATTTACAGGCCGTTGGCTCAAAATCCAAGGGAAAACTCAATTTAATAAGTATCACAGCCATCTAATTAAAACATAGAAATTTATGAGGAAGGCCTGTATGATTTTATGGTCACAGGATGTTCCTGCTTTGTTCTCATATTTAGCAATTCCCTAAGTCATGGGATACGCAGTGTTTCTCATTGTTGATGAGTTAGAATGGATTCAGAAGACGATAAAACATGGCTACTGACAATCCAGTGATTTACAGCAAACAATGGGCACATGACTGCCATGTCTCCCAGGGACAATGTCACTTGTGAATCCAAGTGAAACAAACGTACGGTTCCAAACAGGCAATAGGCTCTAGTCGGGGGCCATTGACAGGGAATCCTCTTCCTCCTCTCACTCCTCCTCCTCTCCCTCCTCCTCTCCCTCCTCCTCTCCCTCCTCCTCTCCCTCCTCCTCTCCCTCCTCCTCCTCCTCTTCCTCTTCCTCCTCTCCCTCCTCCTCTCTCTCCTCCTCTTCCTCCTCCTCTCCCTCCTCCTCTTTCTCCTCCTCTCCCTCCTCCTCTTCCTCCTCCTCTCCCTCCTCCTCCTCTCCCTCCTCCTCTCCCTCCTCCTCTTTCTCCTCCTCCTCTCCCTCCTCCTCCTCCTCCTCATCATCATCCTAATTGCCATCATCTTCATCCCCCTCATCATCAATGACAAAAATGTGATACAAAAATCCAATTTTGTTTACTGTGATCAGATTCTGATAATGATTGTTTATAGGAATTAGAATTTACAAAAATTGGTTAGCCATAGAACATTTGTATAACCCCAGCACCTGGGACAGGGCAGGAGAATCAGGAGTTCAGAGCCAGCCTGGGCTTTGAGACTCTGTCTTAAAAAAGGGAAAAAGCAATTGGGAAGGCGTCCTTAGAAACTCTCTGATTATCTAGCTTTTCATTTTGCATCTGAGGAAAAAAAATATCCCAGCAAAATTCTGCCTCCCTCTTTGGTTTCAGATACTCATTTAAAACGTAACATCACATCAAACATTCTCCTCTAGTCAGCACAGATGCCCTTGCCCATCAGAGGTTTCTTACAGCATGACGCTGTTTGCAATAAGAAAACTTAAATGAATTTTACTTCTACAGTCTGACAGAAACATCTTGGTGTTTCCAAAACACAAACAATTTAATTTTGGGATAGTATGTCTAAGACTTGATCCATATCAAATATCCCTACAGATGGATACTTTTCTAGCTGTGTCTGTATAATCACATGATATAGCACCGTCTTAAAAAATTTGCACATAAAATCATGCCTATGGATTGTTAGTAACATTCTCAAGGAAGCACTTTTAACCAATAAATATTTGTCTGTATTGAAAAGCAGTCACATGGAAAACACCACTTAACACCATCTAACTTAACAACCATTTATCCACTTGTGAATTTTCACAGTAAATATAACCACATTCATCTGACAATCAGCAAGCTATACCGTTATATTTTAATAATCACAAGTTGAACAGAATCACCTCTTCCATCCACAGTGATGCCGATGCCACTGCTACAGAGGCCATGGAACTCAGCTGTGTGATCAAAAACAAACAGGAAATGTTAAGCCACACCCACGCCACACCCACTCATTAGCATAACAATAGAGACAGAAAAGTTAGACAATACTCTGCACTCAGCCATTAATATAACAGTAAAAACAAAGACGTTATGCTAAGCCCGTTCCATAACTCAGTCATTAAAATAACAATTTTATGTACATTCATTTTAACAATGATAAAAATCAGTGCTTTCCTGAGAATATCATCTCAAGAATTTGAAATCAGCGAATAGTTAGAGAAAAGGCAGGGAGTTTGTTTATTTTTGAACCCCACTGAACTTATTTGTATTTGAAAGAGGCTCATCGCAATTATCAATGAACAAGAGTCAACCTTGATGGACCTGAGGCTTGACATCATAAGGTGTCTAGAGTTTAAAGGACCCAATCAGATTGTTTTGTATTTGTAAGCTCAATACTGGCAAGTACGATGTCAACCTATTTATACTGCCAGGGTAGCAGTCATGTATAAAATCTGGGCCACCATCACAACAGCAAATAGATCTTGTTCACGTTTGACTACCTCCCTTATATGATAATGTAAACCCGGCTCTTTCTTCTTCAATTCAGAAGACAAATCATTTTGTAGTAGACATAATCTTTGGCCCAATCCTACTGTTGAGTTTCTAGTTTCTTACGATGTGCAGTTACCTGAATTTTTAGCGGGGCAAGGCTGGCAAGGCTCTCCAAAACCATAGTCTGGATTAGCACAGCAGCATTCAGACTTGGTCACCGCACCCGGGAATGGACGCACACACACTCCTTTCTTGATTTCCCCGTAGCAGGTGCTACGCATATGAGTGTCTAGTGGAGATAAAGGGACTTACCATCAGGGACTGAAATGGAAGGCTTCTTTAACCTAAGAGGTTACTGCATTGGGAATGCCCAGGGAACATCTGCCATTTGCATCTTTAGCATCTTCAAGGTTAGGAAATGAACAAATGTTTGTAGTGTAAGGGGACAATTGAAAACGTACCAACGACTATGGTCCCCAGCCCTACCCATCTGAAGTTCTCTGTGCCACACACGTGTCCATTACCCCACTATTCTCACAGATGTTTCATTGGCTGAGGATATAGCAACAGTCAAACATCACTACTTTGAGCTTTAACCTCACCGTGTCCTGGCCACGCCTGGCACTGCACTCTTGTTTCTATTTGAGAACTTCTAAGGAGCGATGCAGATAAACTGCCTTGAAGCAACTGAGAGGTGCCTAGGAGATTATTTGCTTTGACTTCTTAAATTAGGAAGTCTTTCTTTTCAACCCCAGGACGATGCTGGTGACTATGTTTTTAATCTCCTCCCATATCCCAACTCAATTAAGAATTACACTTTAGAAAATGAGCAGCTGGGCACGGTGGCACATGCCCTTAATCCCAGCACTCAGGAGGCAGAGACAGGAAGATCTCTGTGTGTTCAAGGCTCACTTGGTCCACAGAGTTCTGGGCCAGCTACATAGTGACAACCTGTCTTTATACAAAGACTGCACTGGGTAAATTTTTGCCAACTGAACACAAGCTAGAGTCATCAGAGAGGAAGAGTGTTAGTTGAGGAAATGCCTCCATGAAATCCAGCCATAACACATTTTCTCAATTAGTGATCAATGGAGCATAGGCCAGCCCATTGTGGGTGGTGCCATCCCTGAGCTGGTAGCCCTGAGATGAGCAAACCAGGGGGAGCAATCCAGTAGGCAGCACCCCTCTGTGGCCTCTGCATCAGCTCTTGCCACCAGGTTTCTGCTCTGTTTGAGTTCCTGTCCTGACTTTCTTTTGTTGATGAACAGCAACTTAGAAGTGTAAGCTGAAAAAAAAAAAAAAAAAAAAACCTTTCTTCCACAATTTGCTGTTTTGATCATGGTGTTTTGTTGTAGAAAACCAAACCAAACCAAAACAGCCATTTAAGATACAAACAAACATAAGAAAAAGAAAACAACCTCTCTCTCTCTGGCACTGTACTAAGGGGCTATGCAGACATGGCCTCATGAAAGAGGTCACTCAAGCTGAAGAAGAATAGGTAAAAAAATCAAAGTTACAAACTCTCAAAGACCCAAGTTTGGATTCACGGTAGGTTTGAGTGACTCCTAAGGTGCCTCTTCTCCCTTTATGCCAATCCACACCCCTAAAAATCCTGCAGTAGTTCACTCCCTCACTCTCTAGTCTTATGAAATATGTTACAGTTTTATGAGGGAGTCAACAATGAACTATTTTTTTTTAAATTCTGAACATCTTAAAGGCCAGAGAGTCAGCAAAGTTTCTAAGCAGGAGAACATGGTCAATTTCATCAGAGATAGTCCCCATTGTAAGTCCCTAACATTGTTACATTGTTGATAAGTTGTTAGAAACAAGTATCTGTTTCTTAGCATGTGTCTTCTAATGCTTGCTTTCTTCCTTCCTTCCTTTCTTTCTTTCTTTCTTTCTTTCTTTCTTTCTTTCTTTCTTTCTTTCTTTCTTTCTTTCTTTCTTTCTTTCTCTCTCTCTCTCTATCTCTCTTTCTTTCTTTCTTTCTTTTGTTTTTTTTCCAGACAGGGTTTCTCTGTGTACCCTGGCTGTCCTGGAACTCACTCTGTAGACCAGGCTGGCCTTGAACTCAGAACCTGCCTCTGCCTCCCAATTGCTGGGATTAAAGGCATGTGCCACCACTGCCCGGTTTCTAATGCTTTCTTATGCTCAAGTAGTTTTTATCCATGAAATGTATTAGATTCACAGCTCCATTAACTTCTGAGATGTTCATATAGCCACATACAAGAGGGTCCCGAGTTTATCATTCTAATCCAGAGAAACACAGTTTTGACTTAAAGTAGGATTTCTGTGAGCGCTTGGGGAGGGATTAGTGTAGTCAATGTTACTGCTGCTTTCAGAACAAGAACATACAGTGTACAGCTTTTCAAAAGCAAGTTGACTGGGCTGGGGACATGATTCAGTATCTAATGGAACTTACAGCTTTTGTGGAGGACCCCAGTCCAGTTTCCACAACCCTCATGAAAAATTAACTTCAATTCCAGGGGATCTGGCACCTTCGCCTGTTTTAGAGAGCTCCTGAACATGCATGGTACACATAAGCTCACCCAGGCTCACACATATGAAGGTAAAAATAATGAGCAAACAAATCTAAACCAGTCAAAATATAAAATGAAAGAATAAAAGCAAGTAGGCAAAAAGCTGTGGAATCTACTACAGGAACAAAAGCATTACACACAAGTTTGTGTGGTTGACTAAGTTACTGAAAGCCGTTGACACAAGAAGGTCCCCAAGAAAGAAAGCAGCATAATTCTTGTGTGGGCCTAGGACCACACCAATCCTGAATTCAGATCTCCATTAGATGGTCTATCTCAGATTACTACACACTTTGCTTATCAGTGAAGTAGTTTATAAAGTAAACAGGAATGCTAGCTAAACATTAAGTGAGGTACCAAATATCACTCAGAAAATCAAAGCCCTAAGGGGTAGCAACCCTATTTCTTTGATCTTTGGCAAGGACAGTATTATGATCAAGGACCCCAAGATAGAACTTCAGTTCATATTTCCCTAATCATGTAACCGAGTCACAATAGGAAAGACGAATACCAGCAGTGAGCTACGAGAATGCACTCACAAGACTGGGGTGGAAACTGTGTGGACCAGAGTAATATATGCATTTAACATGATATATGTATACATATATACTTTAATATACACTAAAGGTATACATATCTTTTACATATAATATTGCATTTCAGCATGTTATCTTTTCTTTAAAATGAGATTATTTTGAGAATTTTTTTAACCAGTATATTAGCAAATTCTAGAAGCCAGTAGCAAAATACATATGGATGCAGAATACTAATTTTGTATTACTTGCTTGTTATTGTCAACTTCACTACATAAAACAGCAACTCTTAAGACTCACACTAGATATGACACCATTATTTTATCCAAATAAAAAGTACTATTTTTCTTTTAAATAAGATTTTTTATTTTTAATTTGCATGTGCACGTACACACATAAGTTCAGGTGCCCATGAAGCCAGAGGAAGATATCAGATACCTTGGGTCTGGAGTCACAGGAGATTGTGACTTGACAAAAACCACAATCTCCTTTGATTTTGCTAGAAATCAAAGTTGGGTCTTCTGTAAGAGTTCTATGTACTATTGATCACTGGGTCATCTCTCCAGTATTGTTTTCTTATTATCTGTTTGCTCTGAGCTGACACTGTACAATGCTTTACATAGGTGAAGTATGTAGCAGTAACATATTTAATCAACAGAGCTACTGAGGGAAGGAGGGGTTTTTTTGTTCTTTTTGTTTTTGTTGTTGTTGTTGCTTTTTTTTTTTTTTTGGAGGGTCTATACCTTGTCCAATAGCACATAGATAGTAAACAACAAAACCAGTAATGAGGTGAACGTGAACTTTCTATAAAGAAATATATTAGGACTTGGGAACATGATAAAATGTTCTAAAGCTAGTGTTTCAAGGAACCTGCTGAAAATGAAATTTAACTAAAAATTTTTCAATAGGTAAGATAAATTTGAGATCCCATCCTGAATATAGAGAATTTAATGCAGATCTCTCATATCTGCCCAAAGTCAAGGATCTGTCTGCCTTTCTGTCTATCTATCTGTCATCTGTTTATCTATCTGTCTATCTATCTATCTATCTATCTATCTATCATCTATCTATCTATCTATCTATCTATCTACTTATCTATCTATAATCTAGGTAGCTGACTCTTAAAAGAATGTTTATTTAAAAAGGTTAAGTGCATAATCTGGGTTATAAATTGAAGTTCTTTTTACTTAAATCTTATCAAGACTAAAAGAGTCCCATGGGATCCCTGGAAGGGCTTTTTATTCAGTTTAAGAGTCAGGTCCAGTGCTATGGTACCCACTGTGTCAGCAATGAACAGATGGTGGAAGGAGGTAGCCTCGGGTCACAGTGGATGTGGGTAAGGAAGACAGAGGGCAGAGGATGATATGTCTATGGACTGGGTCACATGAAGAAAGGGCTCCATGTGGCAGGCGCACAAGGTGACTTTAAATATTTGCAAAGCCATCCTAGGGTGACTCTAATAACACAAAGCATCCCTGCCTTCACCATCACTCACTGAAGAGCTGAGCTTGGAAGGGTGTTTATTATTTAAAACCCAGGAATGTTAATTATCATGTGCTAGTGAACATTCTAATGTCAAGATTTGGATCTCTCCCATTAAATAAAATCTTCATGGAATTTTTTTGTTACCTAAATGCTAAGTTAGGGGATAACCTGACTTTTCTTCTTTCATTATGGGATCTTCTCTGTCTCCTGAAACAACTACAAAATAGTGTAAAGGGGTGGGGATGGTAGGGAAACATTCGTTTTGTCTCCTGTTTACACTGTGAGCCATGGCTCTTCAGTATGCTAAAACCATCGCTTAATTTTATGAAAGTGTTTTTTTTAAATCTCAATTCTTTTAGGAAGAAAGATATAATTAAAGAAACCTCTGTTAAAGAGCCAATTCCAACAAGACATAGGCCTGACTTCTTCCTAAGGTAACAAGGGACAGTTCTCGCTGTTTATTGGGAGGACTGATGAAATCTCCCTTAGTATCAGAATAGCAATATATAACTTTCCACCCGGAAAAATGATGCTCTATGTTAAAATGTTGAAATTGCCACAAGGACAAAAAAGTTCACAAAAGCATTCCAAAGGTTTCTGATGTGTTCCAGGCATGTGGAGAAAAGAATCAAGTCTTGGTTTTGAACATCAGTTTTGTGATAAATGCTCATAAACTGGCTGCTTGGAAGGAAAAAAATAATAATTTCTCCATCCTAAACCAGCTTTATGTTCACTTTCGATTTCAACGGAATCATTTAGGTGTAGATGAAAAGCAACTAGATAGTTTAAGGCAACTGAAAAATTCTTCTTGGGCTTTCCACACAGGAAGGAGCTACATTCTTCTAGGGCCTCTGTTTGAAATTCCCCTGGACAAAGCGCTGACAACCTGCAGGCTGGGATGGAGCCTCAGCTGGGCGGAGGATGAATTTGAGAGAACAGATGATTTCCATCTGCCCACCCTTCCTTGTCCCTCCTTACCCCTCCTGGAATTCGAGAGTTACACGTAAAGTATTTAAATGTGATGGCTAAGAATTTCCTTTTTCTCAAATGTGCCTTCAAACCAGCCTTGCTGTCTTCCTGCATAAGCTGAAATCCAGAGGGCATGAAAAGGACCAACCCATCCTTGAAGTCTCACAGAAGCGCTTAGAAGGGGAAACCCTGTTAACATATCTTCCTAACTTCTCTCTGTCATCACCGAAGCATTACTGCTTAGGTCTTGGAGTGCCCACAGCCCCTCAAAGCTCCACACGCTTTTTCAACGCCAACTCATGGCCCTTTAGATTCATTTTCATGCCATCCATTCAGCAGGTGTTTCCAAAGGGAGTTCAGAGTGGCTTAGAGTAAAATGTGCATTTGGTCTCATAGTCTCCCTTCGTGGTGGTGAGGAATACTCTTGAATACTTTAAGCTTTAGATATTAGTACACTTCTACAGAATGAGTTCCTCATGCTTCAGGCTTTATTTGAGAAAAAGAGTTTACACGCATGTAACTGTAACCCCCAATTACATATGCCGTGGTTAATAACAACACAAACACCCACTGAACACAGAACTCCATTTCTTTGTATACCATCAGAAGCTTTGAAAAGAGTGAGTTTAGGGTTTCGGTGTTATAAAACAGTTTTATTGAGATATAACTTATACGCCATAAAATTTACCCATGGGAACTCTACATTTTAAGAGTGTTTACACTCACAGTGGGTTTTAGGAACATTTGCATGTTCTTTATTTAGCTAACATTTCCTCCTCTTGCGCTCAGCAATCATATTAAATGCATGCAGCTTGGCCTCTCTGGCCATTTCCTCTGAACAATATCCAACACAATATAATGTCACCTTTTTGTGACTGACACCTCTCACTTGGCATGAGAGAGAAGTCTTACCCGTGTCTTTGCATGCCTTCTGTTTGTGGTCAAATACTATTCCTTTGTGTAGACATATCCCATTTTATGTTTTCAGAGATCACTTGGGACCATCGGGCCATTATTGAAGACCTCACTTACCAACACATACACGTCCGTCCACACCCACAGCCAGGCCGGGAGGACAGTCACAGCGGAAGGATCCTTCGTTGTTGATGCAGTGCCCGTTCATGCAGATTCCTGGGGTCTGGCATTCGTCCACGTCTGCCCGGGGGGGGGGGGGCAGAAGCTGGTCCATTACTGAGTATCAGACTTTGCTTGCTGAACTGCCCTAGCCTATCAACCTTTTCACTGAGTAACTTGTAGAGTGTTACACACAAATGCAAACTGACCTCTACAATAATACAGTCCTAGCAAGCGCATTTGGTAAAGGCTGAGTAAAATCTGCTCTATGCGTTGAGGGGGGAAAAAAGAGTCTCACGACTTCTATTATCTCTTTGATAACCTTGTGAATATTGTCTAATTCAAATGAAGTGAAGTAAACCTCTTCAGATCTGTGGCCAAGTTTTACAATTTTCTTCACACATGAGTAGATTCTGCTTTGACATCAATTTGAACATTTCATATTAACAACAAAAGTTGAGATTTGCCTTGTAATTTCCATTCTGCTTGTATTTATCAAAAGCTGCCCAACATTAAGGAGATTCTCAACAACGGAGGCACACCTCAGATACAGAAGTGCTAAGTCAAGACCCACGGATTCTAACATTTGTAGTAAGAAAGCTGATGAAGAATAAACCCCAGGAGGGAGGAAGGGTTAAGCCAGGCATCTGATACGGGCATTCAACTTTCCCAAGAAACTCTCAAGTGAAGTTCCAAACTGGTGTGCAGTACAATGGTGGTCACCTATCCTGTGCTAAATCTCAGTCAACTGACCTTGAGTCCAAAGCTGTAGCTCTCCCAGTCCACTTTATAGTTCCCTTCTTTGCAAAGTCAAAAGCTATCTGCTATATATAAACTTGTACCACTTTGTATCCCGACTGCCCCTGGGATGTTAATGAAGTCATAGGACTTGGTAAGGAATCTTAATTTATTCAGGTAGACTGGTGAAACTGGAGGCAGAAAGTTGATTTCCTCTGAGGGAGGAAACTGAAATAAAAATAAAAGCTTGCTTCCAAGACAAAAACCACAAAACATGTTCCATGTTACAAAGCTCCGCTTGTGAGTATGAACATCATACAGTATTTCCAGGGGGGTTCTATTTATTGAAATTATTTGGTCTCCAAAATTGCTTCATAAACAAAATAGCTAATGAAAACACTCAAATTATGTCTCCACTTAATGAAATTAAGATGAAATTAGATTGATGATATGTTCCCAAAGAATCTGCAGATCAGCTCTATGGAATATATGAGATACTGTGCCCATAAAAATGACCTTAGAAAAATCCGATCCTGGAGAAATACAAAAATGAAAAGTTTGCAAGGGCATTTGATTACTCTTGCTCATTTAGCCAACAAGCAGGAAGACATTGTTTCTGTATTGTCTCCTTCAGACTTAATTAAATCAATCTGCCATTCCTTTAATTTTTTTCATATACCATTATTACTTTGCAAAGACACAGTTATTTCTCAACAATATATATTTCCTTAGGAAACTTTAGACATCTGCCTTACTAAACTAGCAAGAGATAATGAGTAGCATCAAACTGAGATACTGAGTACACTTGTGCATGAGCCAAGGGCCCTGTGTGAGTCATGGTGGCTTTCTTACCTCAAAGCTATACATACCTGTGCAGTAGCGGCCGTTTGGAGCCAGGATGAAGCCTGGCTTGCACACGCACTTGAAGCTGCCATCTTCGTTGATACACATTCCATTCAAGCACATGTTGGTCGTTGTACATTCATCATGGTCTGTGGCAGAAAGACACAGTGATCTTGACCCCTGGCCTCAAGAGAACCACGCCTCTCCTTCCATAGTCTACAGTCAAACCTATCTCCGTAGGAATACTGTCCTTGTGGGTACTATTTCATGCTTTAAAAATTATTTAGCTTTGAGATTATAGTTACATCATTTCTCCCTCCCCTTCCCACTCTCCCCGCCCTTTCCTCCATGTGTCCTTTCCTTGCTCTCTTTCAAACCCATTGCCTCTTTTCCCATTTACTGTCGATGTTCCTAAACACATAAATACAACCTGTTCACTCTGCACACTGCTGCTTGTCTGTATGTGTTTTCGGGGCTGACTGCCTGTTTATTTCACTTTTAAAAATAAGGATGTCTAGTGCATGATCACAAGTAGTGTGGCTGCTTGAAGGTCCTTCAGTATAGTGAATGTCAAGGCAAGGAATAAATCTTAAGACTGTATTAGCATCCTTGGTCTTTTAGTTCCCAGTGGGTGTCACATTTACAATGGAATTAAAAAGCTCCGAGAGCCTCCTCGCAGGTGGAATGATCTGCACTTTTCTTAGTGAGTGTATGAGTTCCACATCTCTTTTGGCATCGATTACTCAACTAAGCATGCCAACCTATCAAGAGATTCAGTTACAACAGATATCAAAATTGCCACATTCCCCCAAATTTCTCTAAATTGCCAGTGTTAGGACCATGGCATCGAAAATCCAGCACATTGCTGGAGAATAACTGCTATGTATATTTAAATATGCACAGCATAGGAAAAATGCAGCAAGTCATGAATTATGTGTGGCTGTAGCATTCATTGCTCACTAATTCTGACACTTTAAGTTTCTGGTCATGTCAAATGCTTTCATATTTTATTTGCCTAGGTAATGTGACCAACTTTCTTACACCCATGAGAAATGGAAGCCTTGTAGGCATCCTCTATGTGGCTCTAAATAAAATGTATATCTTCTAGAAGTCTTTTTTTCCAAGGGAAGAGAAATTCCATACCAACACAGTTTTTTCCGTCTGTGGTTAATTCAAAGCCAGCATTACAAATGCACTGGAAACTGCCATCTGTGTTCACACATCGGCCATTCTTACACAGAACTCCATTCTGGATGCACTCATCGATATCTGACAAGGTTAAAGAGAGCCAAACAGTCTTTCTTTGTCATGCGTGTTGAAGGAACAGTAAAATAATGCATGCAATTTGAAATAGTCACGTGATGTCTACGATGATGCAACATCCTCACCTCTCACTAGCTTTTCCTTTTGGATAGAAAATGTAAGCATTTTCTTTTTCCTTACCAGATAGTGGATGAAGAGGGAAAGACAGGGAAAAGAACATGGGGTGTGGTTAGCCTAAGAGCAGGTAGGAGGAGGCTAGAATTATCGAGGCAGCTGTTTTTTTGGCATAGTGGACAAAGGCCTTAAAGTCAGAACTCAATGCTGGGTCAGTGAAGGAAACTGAGGAATTTCTGGTTTCAGGGCAATACAAGGACAACTGCCTGAGAAAGTCCATCCAGGCACCTAACAGTGTGCGGATGAACAGGAAACGGAAGACAACTGAACTGGTCTGGTAAAGGGTTTCTGCAATGAGTCAGCAGGGAGGTAGGTTTTGGGTGATGTTGGTGGGGGAAGCAATGAGACTGAATACAGACAAGGAAAGATTAGGTGCTGGATTGTGAGTACGGCGTAAGAAGATGGCCTAGTCAGCCATCATTGGGAAGAGAGGCCCCTTGGTCTTACAAACTTTATATGCCCCAGTACAGGGGAACGCCAGGGCCAAAAAGTGGGTGGGTAGGGGAGCAGGGCTGGGGTTGGGGGGGGAGGGTATAGCATTTGAAATGTAAATGAAGAAAATATCTAATAAATTTTTTTTAAAAACCCAGTAGTTGAAAATGACTATAAATCTTAAATTCAGTGAACGGCAATGCTGACGTCATTTGGAGAAAGGAAGCCGTGCTTTATAGGCAAAGAAAGCAGACTAAAGAGTTTAGGAGCCAGATGCGACATCTCCTGGATTATACACGCACCCGGTACTTATGTTTAATGGGAGATTCTTCAAGAGCGTCCTAAAACAATTCCACAACGTAACAGTGCTTAGCTAATCCCTGTCTCATTTTAATAAGTTCCCTTTAACTTCAACAGCCTTGCTGACTCTACTTCACAGAGAAGCCGTTTCCGCACACAATCCCTGTCTTACCGATGCACGCTTGTTTCGTAGGAGTCCTCTGGAATCCAGCGTGACATTTACAGTAATAGGATCCAGGTGTGTTAACACAATCTCCATTACTGCAGGGATTGGATGTACATTCATCAACATCTGCGAGCAGCAAAAGAAACCATTACAGACGTCACTCAATTTGTAGAAATGTTTGTTTAAAGTGCATTTAGCCTCCTAAACTTGAGAGAAGGCCAGGCCGTGGTAATAGTCTAAATAGCAGAGTATTTATAAATGAATGAAAATTCCTTTCCTCAAATACACACAGAGTCCAATTTGAAGATTTACAAAAATAATGCTTATTGGAGAGTCCTAGCGAATTTGCTTTAATCAGGAAATAATGATTTTTTTTCCCAGCTGGAATAATGCCCAGTGATTAAGGGCACAGGCCTCGAAAAGCAACAACTGTGAGTTCCAGCAGACAATAACACTCAGCAGCTACAGCAATCTAGGCAAGTTAATAGCCTAAGGCCTTGGACAATATCATGTGAACAATGGATGGTTTCTAAAGACACACACATACACACATACACACACACTCACACACACACACACACACACACACACACACACACTACATGTGGTCAATACTGTTAGTTTTAAATAAAGGAACTGATGGACTACGGAGTTTCTTTGTTACGCTGTTGCAGACTTGTTTATACATAAACAGCTAGATATATTCACCGAGGTTTTATTTTGCAGTAACAAACATAAAGTATACAGACAACAAAAACCAATTAAACAGCGATTCCCCCCCCCCCCCCCCGATTAACTTTAGATCTCCTAAGAGTCTTAAGATTGGCTCTGAGGATTTTTGTTTTTCACAGAAAATAAAATCTGATGCAATTATTAGCTGATCTGAAACCAGAGTAAGTTGGAAGTTTCCATGTAAGGTCTCCTTAGGCGTAGTTAAATTCGAATCCATTACATTGGGTTTGTAAAACCAAAGACTAGACTGAACAAATCTGACCAGGCAAATCCCAGGTAAAATCACTGGGCCAGTGTGCATTGAACCTCTCTTTTCTTAGACATGCCCACTAGGTAATATTCTGAATGCTGGCAAGTTAAAAAAGCTGCCATACTGTTTTGCCATCTCAGGCCCATGTAGAATCCATTAGCATTACAATTTTAGCTAGACTGCAGGAAAGAACAATGCAGTCAACCCAGGGTGACCATGTTAATAAACAGATTGCTCCTCTCACAGATGTTTCTGCCAGAGGGACTGCGCTCTCTCACACACACCAGCCTCATTTCTATAAACTTGCTGAGGGACTGCAATTACACCCTCTCTGGTAAAGGAGGGGGAGGGCAAAACAAAACCTCGCGGTGAATACAATTAAGACAGCAAAGTCTAACAGGATTAAGTGCGTTTTTTTTATTCATCCCAGGGCCCTTTCAGCCCCTTAAGACTCACTTACATTGACACTTTTGGTTGATACATCAATTCTACTGAGCCAAAGGAATGGAGCAGAAGGGGGAAGAGAGAGTTTAGAGCATTAGCAAACACATCAGGTACAATCTGAGCGCTTTCCACAATGAAACCGCACCTCTGCTTTGCACTGCTAAAAATCACCTCGGTTATCTAGATGTGCACCGTTGAAGCCCAACAATTAAATGTGATTCATGGCTGTCTCTTGTTGAAAGCCCAGTGTTAAACTGTGTTTAAATGAAGTCTCTAAGAGAGCAAGCAACCAACCTCCCCCACGCTCCCCACCAGGTCACCTGTCTAGGGGGCCATGGAAAAATGGAAGAATCTACAGTGTCACTCAGCACATCTTTCTCTCTTAAGAACCCACCCCCATGGCTTCCTGTTGCCATGACAACTCTTCCCACCCCCTGGTCATTCAGTGTTATCAAAGCTCTCTCCTTAGTCTTCTACAAGGGTCCAGCTGACCAATAGGCTGTATCCACTCACTCACTGATATTTTTAGTTCCTCACCAGCAAATTAATTGAGTTGCTTTATAATTCCAAGAGCCCTTTAAGCTCGGTTTCTTTCTTTCTGTGTGTTTAACAGGATCGGGATATTTAGCTTTCCTTTTTATTTATCTTTGGTAGTTCTGGGAATCAGGTCCATGGCCTCAAGCATGTAGGCTGGCACTCCAACGGTAAGTTCCAGCCCTGGCAGCTAGAGATTTGGATTTAGAGTGACCACAAATCCCCAGCCTTATCTTCTGAACCCTGCATTCCATGCCTCTTCTGCATGATGTGCCTCACACTCCAGTACCGCAAAGTGATCACATCTACCTTAAAGGAACAGGGACAGAGACAACGACTGTTATAGTCACTATATTTTGGGTCTTTCTCTCTCTTTCTTTCTTCCTTTCTTTCTTTCTTTCTTTCTTCCTTCCTTCCTTCCTTCCTTTCTTTCTTCCTTCCTTCCTTTCTTTCTACGATTCCATTAAGGACTCAGTAGTGTTAAGTTCATGGGAATCCTAAGACTCTGAAAACAAATGAAAAGAATCATGAAAAAAATGATTATTAAAGTTATTAAAATTTCAGACACCACGAGTTTAAATATTTATTTAAAGACAGGCACTAGGCATTGCCGAATTTCATGTTAACAGAAGAACAAGAGAAGAAGAGAAATACGGGAGGGAATGTAACTGTTCTCAGGACCCAGGAGAAATTCTTATGGAAGAAATAAGGGTCAAGCTCTGGTTTTCTTGCTTTTAATGTTTATGTGCTTTGTTTTTTAATGTTTAACATATGATTTATGTCTTTAGCAAGCATGTAAAGAAGTTCTCAGATAAAAGTCAGTTTATCACTCCTCAAAACACTGGCATATTTTAAGCAGGTACCATTTTTATCATGAGTACTAAAGTAAGTTTTTTTTTTTTTCTAACAGAATAACTTGTTCCTCATGAACTCAAAATGGTTAAAAGCTGACACCAGAAAGGCATGAAAAGACTGAAAACTCCTTTTTTTTTCCTGAATATGGGCTTCATTGTTAAGCTATGGCTGTGAATTATAATAGTGTGAAGGAGAATCCTGGTGAGGTTTCCTTGCTGAAGGACTGAATGATGAATCTAAAGTGCAGCCATGTGTAATTGGGCAAAGTGCAGAAGCTCTGGGCTTCCCCCAACATATTAAGTTATGCAGATATACAGTCTCCACACCACATTAGGCAGAAGTAATAGGAGATAAAACAAGAACCCTTCCTTCCTAGTGCCTAACATATCAGGCCCTACAATGTTAAACTTATCAAACTCAACTCCAGGGCAACTGGTTGGATGTGGTCTCTTGTACCATCGTTCCATGATGTGAGCAACAGTCATGCCAATGGCTTCTGCAGGGTGAAGATCAAGGAGTGGTGTCTGCAAAGATAAATCAACTGGGAGAACCCAAAGCCTTCAGTGAGCCTTGTTGGCCTCTGCAGGCATGAGTATAAATTTGGACAAGTAAATACACCTTTGACTAATATATAAAAGTATGGCCGACTTCTTCAGGACTTCAGCCTTGGTAAGCCCAAATGTGGAGACTATACAACACATGGAGATGTAATTTTCAGTATCTGTACAACAACATATGAGAGAAACATATGTGTTTCTCTCTAGTGGTTCAGAACTTGAGCAGGGACAGGCAGATGTGCTGAGTGTGGCTTTTTTTTTAAAGCCCCAAGGAAATTCGGATTTATCAAGAGATCATGATCCCAGCTACTGTAGAGCCTGCTTCTAGAGGTCCCACATTGGCTTCCATTTTACTATCATGTCACCATCCATAACTCTAAATCAAATAGATAGAATTTAGAAACACCAGACCCTCCAAGACTACTTTTTGGTTTGTGAGAAAATGGCTTATAGGCACACGCCATTAATCACAGCACTGGTAAAGGCTGGTTCATACATGGTTCAGGGCAAAGTTGGGGATTCTCTATAACAACTGGTCTCAAGATTTGGTCTATGGGCTCCTGGAAGTCACTGGGATTTCAGAAACACAATTAAAACGTTTCTTTTTCATGGGGTTGGAGAAATGGCTCAGTGGTAAGGAGTATTGACTGTTTTTCCAGAGGACTCAAGTTCAATTCCCAGCACCCACATGGCAGCTCACAATTGTCTGTCACTCCAGTTCCAGGAGACCTGACACCTTCACACAGACATGTAGGCAGAACACCAATGCATATAAGAATAAATAAATCTTTAAAGAGTGTTATCATAACCACTTGATGCCACTGCCTTTTTCATTGTGGGGACATTTTCTATGATACAGGACAAAGCGGTGCTTTAAGCACAAATACCTGAACACAAATGGAAGCCACATTACCAAGGATACACAGGACAGTAGTGCAAAGAAAAGCCAGGTTCAGCAAAGGGCTTCATTTGTGACAGTGAAAACTCATCATACTAAACCCTGACCTGCCAATGTGCTTTCTAAAATCTCTGATGACAGCGATGCATGTTACACACCATTGCTGACTGAAGTACCACACGTGTCTCAGAAATGAATTGGTGCAACACTGCACATTGGTAAGCCACATTTTATCACAGAATGCTATTTTTACTCAAAGATTAGCTGCCATGCAAATGACAGCTCTTCAAATGTGTGAATTTGTCAGTTTCTTGAAGAAAAACAAGAACCTGTCCCTTTAAGGAAATTTTTAAAAAGCCTAGTTGATGGTAAAGGGTCATATGCATCGCTTTCCTTAGAGATTTTAGAAAGCTCATTTACAGGTCAGGGTTTGGTATTTAAGTTTTTACTGTGGCAGAATTAAAAAGTAATACTGCCAATTTTCTAAAAGTGTAACAGAGTTTGTAATGAGTCTGAAGGTGATAATATATATATATATATATATATATATATATATATATGTGTGTGTGTGTGTGTGTGGGTGGGTTTTCAGATTTTTGTTCTGTTTGGTTTTTTTAAAAATAGATTGATGTATTTTATTCGTTTATTTTTTAAAGATTTATTTATTTATTTATTTTTTGATCGATTGATTTTAATGTGAGTACACTGTGGCTGTCTTCAGACACACCAGAAGGCATCAGATCCCATTACAGATGGTTGTGAGCCACCATGTGGGTGCTGGGATTTGAACTCAGGACCTCTGGAAGAGCAGTCAGTGTTCTTAACCACTGAGCCATCTCTTCAGCCTCTGTTTTTGCTGTTTAAAATAATGGTGAAATATCTTGACTGTGGAATCACTTGTAACACAGGGAGCCGTTCTATCTCTGGTGAGATCCAAGGCACATTACAAACTTCACTCAATGCACAAAAGGGGTCAGTGGACTCAGCACAACACACAGCAGGTTTGTTGATGTTTCCACATTACAGATAAGATCTATGCATCACCACTCACCGGCCTTGAATGAAATAGTAGAGAAGATTCACAACATTCTGAAAGCCTTCAAGACGTCCTCTCCCTTCTCAAGTATTTTATTTACGGGGATTTTTATGACTAACTGTTGAGTTTATTATACTGTCCAGCTCAAACAACTTACCAAGCTGAATAATACTGACACAGAGAATACACTTTTTTATTTTTTGAATTAGCAGTACACTTTCATTTACTTTAGAATATGCAATTTTTACACATGCATGTGGTACTTACATCGATATGCAATATTTATATTGTTATTTAAATTAGCTTTAGATTTTTATTTTTAAATAATGTGTGTGTGTGTGTGTGTGTGTGTGTGTGTGTGTGAATGTATGCCACATGTGAATGAGTGCCTGTCAAGGACTGAACAGGCTGTCAGATCCCCTGGAACTGGAGTTACAGGCAGATTGTGAGCTACTTGACAAGGGCCCTGGGCACCAAATGTAGGCCCTCTGGAAAAGCAGGAAGTCTCTTAACTGCTAAGCCGTCTCTCTTGCTTCTGTTATTATATTTTAAAACATTTTATTTATGGTTATTCTCTCTGTGTGGGCATTCATATATGCGGATGTGCATAGAAGCCAAAGATTGAATATCCCTGTCGCTCACAATTATTCTCCATTGATAGTTATTCTTATTGAATCTGGACATCACTGGTAGGGTAGACCAGTTGACCAGCAGGTCCCAGGAATCCTCCCGTGTCTGCTTCCCCATTGCTGGGATTACAGACACACACTTCTCTGCTTCTCATGTGCACATCCAGGGATCTGAACTCTTCATGTTTACATAGTCAACACTTTACCTGCTGAGCTATACCCAAAGCCCTCTGTATTTGTTAGATATAGCCCGTCAGTATCTAAGGAATTAATAATTGTTGGCGGTGGTAATGTATTCCTTTAATCTCAGCACTCAGTGGGCAGCAGAGGCAGGTGGATTTCTGTGAGTTTGATGCCATTCTGGTCTATGTAGTGAGTTCTAGGACTGTTAGGGCTACAAAGAGAGACCTTGTCTTAAAAAAAAAATCAGACCCCTCTCCAAACTGCACAAAATCCCAAAACAAAATAAAACAACAACTACAAAAGAAAACCTAAACCCAACCAACCAAAACCAAATCAAAACAATGACTACAAAAACCAAAACAAACAAAACACACACAAGGAAGGAGGAGTAGAAGGAGGAAGTGGATGAAGACAAAGAGGATGAAGAAGTGATGTTAATGTTTGCAGTCATACAGTCAAACCCAGTACTTCTCAAGACTTTAAACCAAAATATTTAAATATTTATAGTTCGTTGTCCATTGTCACCTTGGATGGATTGAATGAATATTGTTTTCTAAATACATTCACTTTAAAATTTTAATTCATATTAAGGATAGGCAACTCTCTAAAGAAACATGAGACAGAAATTACCTCTAGGAAAAGAAGGGATGGGGAATTTTTGATGGGATATAAGGGCAGCAACCAGTTAAGGGGCCCCAGGCTGCAGAGAGTGGCAGGAAAACAGCACAGAAATTCCTTTTACTTCAACAGACCTTAAACATTTGTATTCAGCCCCATTTGTTT
The DNA here is from genome assembly GCF_000001635.26 of Mus musculus. Classification (NCBI taxonomy): domain Eukaryota; kingdom Metazoa; phylum Chordata; class Mammalia; order Rodentia; family Muridae; genus Mus; species Mus musculus. Next base: position 58,113,189 of record NC_000084.6, read on the forward strand.
GTATGGGCTCCCAGCTAACTAAAGAAAGATGGAGAAGGCTTAAAGAATGTGAACTTACCTATACAATCTCCATTAGCATCCTGCTTGTAGCCCATATTACACTCGCATCTGTAGCTAGAAACAGTAGGTATACACCGTCCATTCAAACAGAGATTGGCATGGTGCTTACAGATGTCTATTGTCTGGTTGAGAATTGCTACGGAAAATTGAAACAAAACATACAGGGTCATTACAACATGTATTATATATGCAAACTAATTTTTTTAGAAGTTTAATAGAAATTAATTAAATTTGTATCAGAAGCCTGCATTACTCTGTATTTTATTAAATTATATTTTTCAATTTGGGGGGTTATGAAAAATATACATGTATACTTTTCTCGTAGTCATTCTTTGTGAGCCTCACATTTTCTATTAAGCTTTTGTATGGAGGATCTTAAAAATAAATACTTGAGGCACAGGCCTGAAGTTGCATCTGTAAGTCACACATCTGGAAACTTTGCTTGTGTCTTTTTGAAAAATGTCAGGAATGTTCTTCCATACGTTTGAGTGCTTTCCTTTTTTTTTTTTTTTTTTTGGAACTTGTTGAATATTTAGATGTAGCAAGTAGGCAGTATGCCAGAAAGAATAAACATAGCACAGTGGGACATTATAAAATATTATTATCAAGAACTGTGCTTTTGAAAGAGTGGGCTTAAACGTCAAGCAATCGGGCACCAATTCCACTCTGGAGCCCACGGTTCTCAGTTTCAAGCAATTTGACAACAATGGCAAAGTGTGTGGTGGAGAAGATGTGTACTTTAGAATGCTGGGAGAGGCACAGAGCGGGGCTTGCTTTCTCTCCCTTGAGACCCGGTCTTGGGATATAATCCAAGCAGTATATGAGTGGAGCAGTGAAATAGGCCAGATGAACGAACTCCACCAAGACCCAAATGTGCTTTGTAGTGATGTCATCTAGATCGGATATTCTTGGACTCGCATTTGTATTTTGGAAGAGCCTAGGTCACGCATTTGTTCCGATTTATCAAAAGGTGTGAGGAATAGATAAAATGCTTTCCTACCAAATTTTCTTAAATTAATATTGGTACATACACACACACACACACACACACACACACACACGTGTTAGCTGATATAGTATCACGTAAGGCTGAGAACTCAAGAATGTGCAGGAAGTGTGATTACTTACTTAGTCCCGTGATGATGGGTCCCTGTCCCCCAGCTCCTACTCCAGCTCCCCCAACACCCGGAGAAAAGCCATTGTCTCCAGGGATGGGGAGGAAGCCTGTTCCACCGGGGCCATAGCCATTGCCGGTGCTCCCCGTGCCCCCAGGCCTAGAAACCGAGCTCCCTGGAATGCCACCCATCGGAAGACCATCCAGGCACAGTCTACGATATTCCTCTGTAAGAAAAGAGAGTTTGGTTAAACACAAATAGAGCTCTTGTTCCATCATAGAAGTAGTTGTCATGGATCATTTTTTGCTCACTTTTTCTATACCACACGAATAAGGAGGTTATTCTGTTATTAGATATGTTCAGTGCCGTGTAGTAACAAGAACAAGGTATAGGCATTTCAAAAATATTTAAAACTTACGGTCCTCATTATTTTAACCAAGCTACAAAAACAAAGAGTCCTTTGTGTGAACCTTTTTTACTTTACACTCTAAGTATAACTCATAAAAGTCCAGACGTAACTATGAATGCAAGAAATTTACTTGAGCAGGTGAAAAGCTTTGGGTAACTCAGTCTACATATTTGGTTTTACTTGAATTCTCATCAGTATTATGTCTAACTGAATATTATGTCTGTTTTATTCATTTTTCAGGAGTTAGATATTAATATATGTGCAGAATAATGTTTTAAAATGAATTTTGGTAGTCGAATGCATTCAGGTAGCCTGTAAATTCTTTATTTAGTTGTATGAGTATTGAAACTAAATAAAAAGAAGCAACTACCATATTTTATTAATTATTCATGGAATTAGGATAGCATATTAGAGATCCATCTTGGTAGTATATTATGGCTTCATGATTTTGAGAGAACAAAGACTGTATCTCAATTTTTCCCATAATAAAGATAACAAAAATATTTGTTTTGGAAACTCTAATCAAACTTTACTATTTATGCTATCTACAGCAAGAGGAACTTCTCATTCATCCTAAGGGGATTTTCCCAGTACAAACTTATTTATAATGCACAGGATATGAGAGGGATTAATTCTCAAGGTCGTGAGAAAGGAAAGAAAACATTGTAAAGGCCTGGTGCACTATAAGCTGCCGGCTATCCAAAATAACCATCTGACCTGCTTCCAAGGAGAAGGGCAAAGTGCATCACGGTCATTGACTTTTTCAACTCTGTTGGTGCCAAGGAGACAGTAGCCTGCCACTCACCGGAACCTCTGACAGGACAGGCCTCCGGAATGGTCCCGATGCTCCAGCAACGGCCGGGCTCACAACAACATTGAGCTTTTGCCATTCGGCCCGGGAGTTCTTGGGCACAACGGCCATTCACCAGGCCGGAGAAGCATGTTCCAGCCCTCTGATCTGAAGATGTAAAGGACAAACAGGAGACACAGCAGAATTACCTCCAGGTCTTGCAGCAATCATTTCCCATGTTAGGCAAATAGAGGCGAGGTGAATTCCTCTGACTTAATCATTTTTTATACCAGTTCATTCCTTTGCCTCTTAATTCTTACACATCTGATCAGCGCTCTACTCCTTTTTGTCAGCAAAGGTTCCTATGATTAGTGACTCTAAGTCAAAAGTGAGAGGCATGTAAATCCGAGGCAAGCTTCCCTTGACAAACCAAATAGGTCTGGAGCTCAAGAAATAGTGGCAACCGAACACGTGCGCTTGATCAAGACACTTTTTGAACCTGAGGAGTTGGGGATGGGTGAGGGTTGTACTATGTAGCTGAGGTTGGCCTAGAGCTTACAATGTATCTCACACCAGCATCAAACATGACCCACCTGTGTCCTGAGGTCTGCCACTGAGATCTATGCCGGTATTAGCTTTGCAACAATGTCTAACGAGGGTGCTGACTGAAAGATCAGTCAGAAGCCCCCTAAGACACCGATGTCTGAGCGCCCACTTAAAACCTGGCAATAACTGCAAAAGCAGCTTGCAAGGGAACAAGAGAATGAGTCACAGCCATACAAAGAACAGGGTCCCATGGGTCTTAAGAAGAGAAGATGGGTATTGTCATAGGAGCCCTAAGGTCATTGGGATTTGAAGGCCATGTTGTGAAGGTTTGTGGATGGCTTCAAATAGACAAAAGGCAGTGGCTGACATCTTTAGGATCATGACTGATGTAAGAAGAGATGGAAGAGCAACAAGAGGACACAGGAGATGTTTAGGAGAGCCACGGCTTTGATGAGAGCAGCAGTGGACTGTGTTGTGTTGTAAGAACCCTTGGCAGACACGTTGGAAGACAGACCTAATGGGAAATCACTTATATGCTGGATGTAAGGGAAAGAGTGCTGGAAATTTCCTGAGTCTCGACTTGGACTGCTCAGATGTCAATGAATAGGAAATAAGCAGGCTGAGAGGGTACCAGGCAAGGCTCTTCTGTAATCCACAACACACTTAGGCTGTTGAATAAACAAACTTGGAATATGTGTATCTGGAAGTTGCCAGCGCACATACATAATCTAAAACTGTAAGGCCGGATGAGGTGTCTTGTAAGAGCTCAAGGTAGCTAAGGAAGTCAGATGCGAAACAAAGCAAGGCGAGGAGACTGAAGCACCACTGAGTTTGGCAAAATCTGTTGTGCTAAAATCTCAGTACACTATCTGAGGGATTTGGGGTAGGAAATTAACACAATCAGATTTGAGTCTGATAGAGCGCACCCTGTCGACTAAATTGAGAAAGAATCAGAAGGGTAGAAAACACAGGAAGAAAAACCGTAATGGTAACAAAAGGCTCTCAATTCCAAATCACACAGGAATAAAAACCCCAAATCATCAGCAAACTTGATATACAACCACTTTTCTTTTAACAAATGAAGTTAGCTAAGTACTACTGAAATGTGATCAAGATCCTTTGTCAAACAAATAAATGAAAAAAACCAAGCCCAAGCCCAGGATTATGACTGATAGCCAAGGCAGCCCTCAACGTTACTGTGGAGCCTAGAGACACTTCAAACTTGACCATCCTTCCTCAGTCTCGGAAGTGCTCAGATCATGAATGTCTGCCACCATGCCTGGTTATTTAAAGACATTTTCTCTAGTATCATAAGAAGTTACAGGCAATATTCAGGAGCCTCACACCAGTGATGCCAACAGAGAGAAAAAATTAGTTCTCTCCAGGGACAAGCTTCCTGATAGTTTATACAGACCGGAGTTGATCAGTCTTAAACACAACTAAATATAAGCAACACTAAATGGACTGAGTAAGTCACACACACACACATACACACACACACACACACACTCACACTCACATGTGCAGACCCACATGTATTTAACAATATTAATTAAAGTAATAGAGATCATTAATCTGATAGAGGAATATGGGAGGAGCTGGAAAGAGGGATAGAAACGGTGTATGTAAATTGACAGTACTCATAAAATATATTTTTAAAATTAAATTAAAAATCATTGCAAATAATTCCAGTAATGGATACAGCTGACATTCCTGGCTCTAATTACACAGTCTAGCATAAATACATTATTTCCCCAAACGGTCCATAGCATTCTCAGATTGCTTCCAACCCAGCAGGACACAGTTGAAGCTGTCTTGCAGATAGCCAGTAAGATGTGGAACACATCCTCTCATTTACAGAAGACATTCAGCTTGCTTTAAAGCAAAGCACAGAACTGGCCACATGCATCCCATGTAAAGCCATGGGAGACACTAAGACTCTTAGGAGCTAAGTTTGAACAGTTGGCGTCTGTGAGTGACTTCCCAGGTCTATTGTAAAGTGAGCCATGGGAACACATTTAAGACCATTCATTCTGGGAGCCAAAGGCTCATATTCTTAGCTCTACTTGGTTGCTGTACTTCTTGGGAACAAGATGTAAATGAAGATAAGAAAGCCCCAAACTCTTACGACTAATCCCCCATACTCTAGCATCCAACCAGTGCAGCAAGATAGGATGAAAATGTGACATTTGGCGAGGTTTCTACACTAAGGCAGTTGTAGCATGTTTGAATACGAAATCAAAATCACAGCCTCGAGTCAAGAGACCTAGATTTACTTCCATAACTGTATTTAATATTTCTTACTCATAGATCAGAGCTGGTGGGAAAAAGAAATAAAACAATGTTTTTGTTGTTGTTGTTGTTGTTTTGGTTGTTGTTGTTTTGCCAACCAGTAGTAGACTGTCTCCCAGAAACATCCCTCATAATAAAAAAAGCACTCTGCTTCACATGAAAAGCAAGATAAAAAGCGGGGTGGGGGGGTTGGGGGGGGGGAGGGAGACAAAAGAAATGGAGACAGGAGATTTGGGAATTCTATGTGTAAATGGCTTGGTTCACTTTTAAGCTTCTAATGAAGTACAGATACACCAAGCGTCTGGTACAGTTTCACAAGGCTCAAAGCATACAAAACAGAAAGTCCAAATCCTACCCAGCACAGTGTAATCAGGCGCCTCAAAGAACAGGGGCCTGAGGGTGTTAGCACCCTAGGGAGCACAGTGGAGACTGCCCATCTCTGTGCTGCTTCTGCATGGAGAAATGGAGGAGTGGCCTCAAGATATTATAATCATAGGCTCTTCCCATCTAAACAGCTTTGACGTTGCAACTCACACCAAGCTTCTGCTCTGAAACCTTTCAAAGAAGCACAGTTTCTCAGGTAAAGATACAACAGCAGCTAGACCAAGTCAACCCAAGTAGAGGACAACACGGAGACATCTCAGAGGAGTTCCACGAACTTCAAAGAAAACAGAGTAGTAACGGAGAAGTGACCCACGCCAAGGAATGAGACACAGGGAAGAAAAGGAAATAAACAGTGGGTTTGATATCAGAATGACAACATCAACCTGACACATAGGTACCATTTTAAATCATTCACAGTTAAAGATCAATTAGTATCTAGATCATTTTTAATGTTTAAGCAACGAAAGCCTAACCTATGGATGCTGTATAAAATGCTATACACAAGGAGAGAATTGCCTTAGACAAGCTCTATGTACTCTGTGTCTGGAAGGGGCCAGAGCTGGGGCAAGGAGCCTCACACATACACTAAGGCTGCCAGATGCGAATGGAGAGAGTGGTTACTGGTCGGGGAGGTTTGTAAATACACATTCTCGTCAATGTTGTTCTGATAGACAGAGATGGGAGATGCTGCAAAAAGTTTAAGACATGAGGAGATGAAAGAAAATGGGGAATATCTAATAAGGGGTCTAGAAGAAGGCATAAACAGAATAACAGGTACCATTCTACACCTTCAAACCTTCCAGAAATTTCTAGCCATGTCATAAGACAAGCTAAGGCCTAAGAAATCCACAGTAAATCCAAAGTGGGAGAAGAAAGAACAAGCCCAAACTATATCAAATAATACTAATAGAGGTCCACGGTAAAAGCTTTCAATAACTCTAGCCCCATAGTAGAATGGTAATAGCTTTTTCAGAAACTGACAGTAACATCAGAATTAATTCTGTAGGTGAGGAGAGATCTGAACACCAAACCACTGAGTTTCATTTCATAGGCATAGAGTCTACCAGCCACAGACTTGAGAGCTCATTCCTTTAAAAAAAAAAAAAACTAAGCATTTGCTCTGCTGACAGCAAACACCAGAGACTTCTCTGACCAGAATGAACGCAATGAAATTGGCTATCAATAGCTAAAGAAGCTCTACCAAGACAACTCTACCCACTTCAGCACGCTGCATGAGTTCAGGCTCAACGTTCCATTTGGAATGAGGTCGTACGTGTAAACTACCAGATAGCAAGTTTATCAGGAAGCCATTCTGTGTGGGCCCCGCCCTTTAGTCCTCTGCTGGGATACTGCAAGGTCAGAAACTCTATTTGTCATGAGTATTGGAGAGTGAGTGACGCATGTCCCCCGCTACATACAAACAGTTCTTCGTGTTGATGGGCCTGCCAAGCAGGGCTTCATTTACAAATAGGACAGCATGCTAAGCAGCCACTTAATTATGTATTTTAATTCACACAACACATCCCCATCACATGGGAGTATGGAAAAAAGTTTGATATTCAAAAGGAGTCTTCAAATTGAAAAAAATATTAGCAATCATTAGTAATAAAATAGTATCCTAAAACCATCAGTCTTCCTTTATAGGATTGTGGACGACCTACTACACTGCTTGTCCTTGAGTCACCTACCTGTCATAAACACACTTGTGAGGAATTTCAGGTCCTTCCTCAAGTGTTTTCTTGCAAATGTATCAGAAATTAGCACCACACATAACCCAGACTCCTACACACTATACACACCATTGACTACACTCTGATACTTGAAGAGCATACGACTGCCATCAAACTATGTCATTGAAGAGTCCTCTTCTGCCTTGACTGACAGGATCCACCCCATACCTCTGCTTGCCCATCTATTTTGATGCCTCATCCTGCTTTGAGCTCTTGATGGACACTCAAGTATTCATCATCAGACAGTAGGGAACTCTAGCATCAGCATCAGCATCAGCATCAGCCCTTTTACTCTATTGCCAGCCAGTGTCTTGCTCAGTTCTTTCCCAGCCAAGCTCTGTTGAATGTCTCCTGCATCCATATGGAATCCTCTCAGCATCCACTGGCTCACAGGACTCTCTTGTTTGGCAACTCCCGTTCCTTCCACAGATCCAGCTCTTACGCATTTATCGAGATCTTTGTTAGTGTTCATCTCCTTGAGAATTTTCTTTCCAAGGTTTTTTGTTTGTTTGTTTTCGTTTTTTATTTGTGCGTGTGCACATGTGTGTGTGTGTGTGTGTGTGTGTGTGTGTGTGTGTGTGTGTGTTACATTTATTATGTACATCTCTGTGTGGACTCATGTGTGTAAAGGGATATATGTTCAAGAGTGTGGACATATGAATAGAAGCCCAACATTGGTGAAAGGCATCTTTCTCAGTTTCTCCCCCACTTACTTAATTGAGCAGAGTTTCTTACTGAGCCTGGAGATAACTATTTCTGGGTAGCCTGCTCAGGGACCCTGTTTCTGCCCTCTGACTGCTGAGATTACAAACCACTGCCCCACCTTCCTGTCTCCTGTGTGGGTTATGGGGGCCAATCTCTGCCCTCAAGCTTGGGGAACAAGAACTTAATTCACCCAGTCTTCTCTCCAGCACTCCCCTTAAAAAGTTTCACTTTAGCAATGTTTAAAACATCTTTGTTCGTTATTACTCTCTACATGTGAAGGTCAGACACAACAGTATGGAGTTGGATTTCCCCTTCCACTTTAATGTGGGAACTGGGGATCGAACCCAGCACATTAGGCTTGTACAAGTACTTTGCAGATGGACCATCCTGGCAGGCTTAGCCTTCTGTTTTGCTTCGCTTAATGGTATCCATTATACAGGGAAATGATTCAGTAGTGAATCACTTCTTCCCTCAAACTTACACGTGTGTGTGCATGCACATATGCACACACACACACACACACACACACACACTTCACATTATACTTTGCGGTTGGTATCTTCAGACTTTTCAGGTGAGGCTGCGCAATGAGACACGGAAAGCTGGAGGAAAAGGCGTCAGAACGTCGTGAGGACATCACTTTCTGCAAGAATTTCTAACTGTTTCATGTCTTTTTCTAAACCTTTGTTGCCTCTGGCAGGCTGTATCCTGTTCCTGCTGAGGGCTTCTGCTAGCTGTGTGAGCACCAAGAGAGTCAGCCCCCTCTGCCTGCATCCGGCTTGCTCTCTCTCTGTGGCTCAAATATTCATTACTCATTACTGCTTGTGCCAGTCATTCTTCGGGGCCTGCATTAAATTGTGGAAATTAGGTATTAATGATGCCCAAGGGGAGTGAATTCCAAAATGACATAAGGCTCGTTAAATCTTGCTATTAAAATGCTTTTAAAGAAAAGACTTATTAGTGACACTTCAACTCTTTTTAAATGTGGCAAATGTTAGTTTCTATGTTAAAGATATTTTTTCCTGGGTTTTTTAAAAAGAAAATTTTGATTAACACACTAGGTAAAATTAAGTTAGGATCTGTCTTCCTAAATTAGCATTAAATGGAATGGGGAAAGCTCTGGTTTTTGAAGATTAAAAATGACTAGCTAAATGCCTCTGCCCCATGAAACTCTTCCCTTGTTCCTGAGAGAGAAAGGATGTAGCTCGCTGACAGTTTACAAGGTGGTTTAGACTCAGCGTACTTGCTGATTTTCTTACGATCCTGTAGGGAGAACTGTGTGAAACAGGACAAGGAAGCAGGGTAGAGTCACAAACTCTCAGAGTAAAGTTCAAATAGCGTGCTGTCTCAGGCTGAAGAAAATTCTGACGTCACCCAGCTCAGTGCCATTTGCATGCCCACCATGTGTTTATAGAACAGAAAACAGAGGGGGATTCATATATTCATGACATATGATTCGATCATAAATAATTTCGATCTAAGAAAATAAACACTTGGATTTTTAAAACCCGAAGCTCCTCCCCCCACATTAGAACGCTGGGTTTGTTTTTCTTCTCACACACAGAAACACATCCCTATTCAAAATAGAATATGGATTATCTTAAAAAAAATCAGGCTGTTTACTTAGTTTTAGCACTGGCTTTCTAATTCCTGGGAGTCATTTTCCACTTTCCTATTTTAGGGCGCCCTCTCTCTGGCCCCCAGGGATAGAATGTTTCCTCTGAGATGAAGGGGATTTCTGGAGGCCCAGAACTCAGCTTCAGTAGTGGATGTATGGCATATGCAGGACCCTAACTCAGCCCCATATCATCTTGTCCATCAGGAGGCCAAAGGACACAAAGTTGTCACTAGCCAAACGAGACTCCTATATCTGATATGCCCATCCTGTTATTTATACTATGTGAGGACAACATGGCCCTGTAATGGGAGTATATACACCTTTCATTCTTGCTGATGGATGGCCGAGGCTAGTTTAGTGCCCAGTAGATAAGTGCATTTATCAAAGAGGTTCAAGCCATAAGCTGTTGACTGCTGGTATGAGCTTTTCAGTTTATCGCCTTAACTCTGTACTTTCAGCTCATGAACTGGTTCGTTTGGCCCCATCACTAGGGTCCATAGATCCCTCAGGGAGGTACTGATACACTGACTGCCAGACTCAGGGAGAGCTCTGTACCCCACTTCTTCCCTTCACTGGACCATGAAGCTCTATTCTTCAGACACTAGGCTACTTTCTCTAACTCGTCATGCATAAATCTCGAGTGCTGCTATCGTCACTGTACTTATTTCTCCATCTATTTGTAGCTATTATCAGTTCGGTTTTGGAACTAACCAGGCTGAACGCTCAAGGCAAGAAATATAAAGGTAGCTAAATCTACCATGCTTGTACATCAAAGGCCATTTCATTATCTCTGGGCTCACAAGACAGAAACCCAAAGTATGTTGCCTGATGGATAACCTATATCACGTCTGCGAACTACAAAGCTTCATCTCTCTAAACAGAGCAGACCGTGTAAGTATATTTGGCTTTATTTAATTTGAATACACTTGAAACACAAAATTAGGGGTGCCAATTACTTCTTTATAGTAAGCATTTTTACCAGAATAAGCTTTAAGTAAACAGATGCTGTCTGGGTTCATGATTCCTAGCACCAGAATATAAATTACTATATCCCAGCTCCCTAACAGATTTTACATCTTTCTTGTGCTCTGTGCCTGCAATGCTGGGCAACAATTACATCTTGAGCAAGTCTTTCTTCCAAAAAAAAAATGATCCTGACAACATAAAACTAAGCCAGCTGGCTCCTGAAAGCAAAGACTTTACGAACAGTATCTGGTCTATCAATCCCTCCGTGATGCTAAATATTATTAAGGCCTTAGAGCAATCCTTTCATCCGTTCGCCCAATGGTTTTATAATCATTACCATCCTCATACCTGTTTGGGCTGTTCTGTCATTATAAAGAAGCCACATACTGTACCTTCAAAACACAAGGCTTACCAATGCAACGCGAGCCATCTGTTGAGGTTACGAAGCCACGGGGACAGAGACAAAAATAGCTTCCCACGGTGTTGGAACAGTCGCCAGTCTCACAGACCCCAGGAATCACACTGCACTCATCAATGTCTAATCAAGAGAAGATAATTGAGAAAGGCCTTCGTTAAACAAAAGGATTTCCAAACTATGAGAGCACTCGCAGCTGATTAGGTGGATCATATAACCCTGAAGATAGTCTTCTTTCAGGCCCTGAGGAATTTCTCGCACGTATCTCTGGGAACTGAGTTGACAGCATCCTCCCAGAGCAGCCAAACAAGGCCAACTCAAGCAAAACTCTATACAGCCCTTTCTGCTCAAATGCAACTTAAATTGCAAATAAGTAAGGATGTCAAAGTTTTAGTTCCTGTTCTATATCAACGAGGGAATTATCCTACCAGGGCCCATCAGAAAACACATATACAATCACCTCTTAAATATGGAATAATTAAATACAAACATATAGCTAATTTTTACAATAATCATTGGAACCAACAAATGGTATCATATTTTTTTTCCTATTTGGCTGTAGGGTGTGCTTTTGGTAGGTGCACGTGAACATGAGTATATTTGACATTCTGGGAATAAGTTCAATATGAAACAATATAGAGCTATGGCAAATAAACACCCCAGAGGCACTGGGAAGGGCCCACTTCTCCTAGTGAGGTGCTTATCTGCTCAGTTTAACTCTGGGAATGGGCTGTTTCCTTTGACAAGAACAAAAGTCCGTTTTTTTTTTTTCTTAAATTGTCCCTAAAGTAGGGAAACCTGAGCATTTCTCTAAACTTCCCTGTACTTCACTTTTAATCCCATGAGGGAGAGAGAGGTGGAAAGTCAAACAAAACCTCAATTAGGAGCACTGGGAGCTGAAGGCTAATCCCTTTTACAAAAGGAAATGAGCCACTGGAAGAAACCCAGGCAGGGATACCCAATTGTTAGCATTGTTTGCAGAGCAACTGGTGTAGTAAAGACCAATGAATAGAGGAAGCAATTATAAAAGTCATAAACATAATTACTCAAAAATCAAAGTAAATGGGAACGTTTTGTTTCTTTTATGTTCTTGTCCTCTTGTGTTGTATACATTCTTTCAGAATGTCTCAATTTAAAAGACAGGGGAAATAATTGCGTTTTAATTATAAATGCAAGGGAACATGGTTAAACTCCATAATTACCCCCCCCCCCACACACACACACACATTCCTGCTCCGTCCCCTAAGCCTCAGAGATCGCTACAGGAGTAGAAAGATCTTAAAGGGTGGTGAACTTCCACGGTGAAACAGTATGTCCTGAGCATGGCAGTACACAGAGAGTTCACGTGAACTTCCAGGGCCTGTGACAACATGCACAAGATGAAGCTAGCCAAAACTCGGTATGGAGAAGGAAGCTGGACCATAAATCCTGCCCTTAGTGGAGGAGCTAGCTATTGGCCAGAGAAGGGAGAGACAGTTTTCTTAGGGATTTGGTCCCTGAGAGGCTACTCAGGAATAAAGAGTCCTTACAGCCATACACATGCAGGGAGTACAATGTGGACTCAGTGGGCTTGAAAACAGAGCAGTTCGGGGAGAGATGGGGAGGAAGAGAAAGAACTGGAGGGGAGAATGTGTGAATATTTGACCAAAGACATCATATACGAGTTTGGAACTCTCAACCAGAAAATAATTAAAACTATGAGATGGGAAGTATTAGAAACAAACGATTCAAAGTTTTAAATAATAGCACACAAAGTTAGCCGTCTCCTTTTGGTATCCCTCCATGGGTCCACTCATTTACTCTTCACCCATTTATTCTGACAAATCGCCAGGCTAACTGATTGCATCAAGAAGCAACCGTGGGGTTTTGCTATCTCCTCCATATGTTCTTCAAAAAGAAGGCTAACGTCAGACATCATCTACAATACTAACTTCATCTGAGATTCAATAACTTCTGAAGGACAGGGGCACAAATCCACACCTACCAATCCCCCAAGAGATCAGAATCCTAACATGAATTGCCTGCACAAACGAGGAGCAAATGTGTAATGTGGTACTAGCCTTCCCATCAGCCTTCATCCAGCAAAATGAAACCATCTGTGCAAATTAGGACCTGTTGCATCCCGTGCTGCCATCTTCCTGCTCCATGCTTTCAGACAATGGAGAGGGGCATGGAGATGAAGCAGGTGCAGAGAGACTGCAATCAACAAGTACTGTGATAAATCACCTCTCCCCAAGGGAGACAAAACTGAGAATGGAATGATGTGAAGCAGGCAGCACAAAGGGCAGGCCAAACCCTGCATCCATATTCTCTCCATTGTCCAAAAATGCCAACAATTCAAGGGTTTGTGTAGTTTAGGATAAACGAAATTATAAGATCTCATGTCGTTCATTTGAACACTAATTTTCATGTACATGCATTTCCTCACAAAGTATGATTTTGTCCAAAACCCAAAAATGAAAGATGCTTGACATTTGAGGGAAGGCATTTTTGGAAGAACTATCTAGGATATAGACAAATACAATATTTCTGTTGTGATAAAACACTGACCAAAAACAAAGAAAAGAAATTGTTTGTTGCTTCTTACAGCCACATACATTCCATTATTGAGGCAAACCAAGACAGGAACTCAAGGAAGGAACACGGAGACAGGAACTAAAGCTGACGTCATGTTGGGGGGGTGCTAATGCAATATTACAAAAATATTTCTTATATTCTAAGAGACTGGAACCTTTGCTGGACCTCACATCGAGGTCACTTCAGATTTAAGATGGCCATTTACATCTACTCACATAGTTTGTCTAACCTGCTTTTAAGAGAACAATGGAACAGTCATTCTTACTTGCCTTGGCTTTCTCATGTAAACAACTTTTACAATTTCATATAAACAACCTCATGATTTTACAACCTAAGCTTGAGGAATGTATTCTTCCATGCCCTGACCCAAATAATGTTTGTGCATCATTTGCTGAAATCAGCAAATATGGAAGCTGTGAATAATTTCCCAAAATAAAGCAGAAAGATAGAAAGCAATCATTTATGGATATTGGTTGATAAACAATAATGCTTGCTATCTGGGTCAGTTGGGATCAATTGGAGCCAGTGACTTAATTCCTTGTAAAGTTCTGTTAAAGGTTTCTGTAAAGTATTCTACTCCTTCCCCATGCTATGCTTTCTGTACAGTTCAATATAGACAAAGCAAAACCCTCTGGGAGAGACAGACACACAGATACAACAGACAGACATATGGACAGACACAGGTACAGAGACAGGCAAGGATTCAGACTCATATACCAAACCGACATGAAACAGAAGACTCAGGGAGTGTGAAGTAGAGAATCCGAATCTGTACTTGCTCTTGGTTGGATGACTCCTGGCAGGAACCGCTTTCCTGTCCTTAGGGTAAGATCAATGCATTGTTGGTGACACAGAGTTGGTCACCAATACACTTAGTCCATGCAGAGGAACAGTATTTACTGGCTTACTCAGTGTGCCCTTTTCTACTACCTAAAATACCTGCCCAAGGATAGCAGCACTCACAGTGGGCTGCACTCTCTCACATCCATCAATTAAGAAAATGCCCCGCAGACATGCCCATGGGCCAATCTGTTGGTGGCAATTCCTCAAACAAATTATCATCTTACTGGTTGGCTCTAGTTATTTGTTAACTTGATTAAAACAAAAACAAAGAAAACCTAACCAGCATCCTCTGACATTCAATTTTGAGGTTTTCTGTTAAAATAGTCACTGAAAGATCTCTGTGTGTTTAGAATGAGATAGAAACCTTAAAAAAATAGGGTTAAAAATAGATTTATGCTATACACAGTCTGTTTGAGTTTGGGGGTCCTGTAAAAAATATGAATTTTTAAAACTTATCTTAAACAAATTACTCCCCAAGTTTTAAGAATTATAGAGATCGCTGAAAACAAGAAAAGCAAGCAAGCAAGCAAGCAAGCAAGCACAGAAACATAATAATGGTCCAGACATTGTAAATTTCAGTATAATAATGCCTATTATGTATTTATCAAATAAAATTTAGCATTAACATTTATATCAGTGGGCTACCTGAACTTAGTTGTCTTATAAGTCATTTCTTCAGGACTCTATATGATAACCAGATTTGGAAGAAGGCCTATAAAATGGACCTCACACACCGATGTTTGTATAAGCAAGTGTGTTTGAAGGTGGCAGATCTATTCACGGGTTAAGGTAAGGCCATTCTGCACATTTATTATGCTTCCCCCACATCCTGACTATTTTGAGCCTTTAAAGCATGTGAGTTGGGAGCTTTAGTTTTCAGATCTCAGAAAGACCGATCTAAACCCAAGCCAGAGGTTTAACAGCATTGGGCTGAGAGTCCAGGTACCATGGACCTCAGGATTGGTTAGGCCAGGGTCTCCTGTTGGGGTCACAAGACACCTGGGCTGATGTTCTACCACCACATTAACCTTGTAAAAAGATAGGAGAATCAAGATGCCATTCTGAGAACGGATCGGGTCAAGAAGATCTTTCTCCTGTGTTCCACGGAAGTGCAGATTAAACTGTTAGAGACCCAGCTGTCCAAAGCGTCTTCTCCCTGCGTTACTTTACTACGAATTCTAAGGTTCTATGAACTGATACAGGCATGGTACAGAGGAAAACTAAATTCTTCGCCTGGCTTGGCTAAACTGGTAATACCCCATTTTCCTTTATCAAACTCAGTATCCTGGAAGGTTTTTGGAAAATAGGGAAGCTCGGGCAGTTAGTTACAGACCCGAACATCCTGTGACAGCCTTTCTGTTCTCTGACAGTATCTTGCATCTGGTTTCCCCAGTGGGGTCAAGAGGGCTACAGCAAGCATAGCTGGACATTTGACTAGGCCATGCAGTAAAACACTGGTTGTCTCTCCAGGGTCTCTGCCCTTTTAAGAGGAAGAAAAGCTCGCCAAGAAAATCCCCATCAATCTTTCCTTACATCCTAACATCTCAGATTGTCTCACAAGCAATACCTGAATAAGTCTTCACCAGCATAAGCCTGGAGTTCTCAACACGACTAAGTTTAGACGCATATGTAACAGGAAGTAGAAGAGTGTGGGTGAGTCTGAAACACTGTACTGTTGACGACTGGGACTTGCATGAGCATGGATGGCTGAGAAACTTTGGGGATACATTGCATAATTAGGAAGACACGTGCCAAATCCTGGAGCATCACCTGTAGAGCATTGCTTTTTATTCCGAAGGATCAGTCTACTTTCTAAGAAAGATTTTAAATAAACCAAGAGTGTTACCTGAAGGAACAATATTGCAGGATGCCCGAAGCTAGGCTTGAGGAAAAAGAAAACAAGTCAAGAAGGAAACAGGACAAAAGGACAGAACTTTGTCACTGAGAAGATGTGTTAGACATCAACCTTGATTGACAGATAGATGGTGCAGAATGATTAAGAGGGAACAGGATATGGAGAAGGGGGAGCCACACCAAAGGAGAGTCTAGTGTTAGGGAAGTAGACTAATGAGCTACATAACTCAAATTTTGTGTATGGAGTTCAGCTGAGGGCTAAGTTCCCAAACACATACTGTACTGGCTAGTTTTGTGTCAACTTGACACAGCTGGAGTTACCACAGAGAAAGGAGCTTCAGTTGAGGAAATGCCTCCATGAGATCCAGCTGTAAGGCATTTTCTCAATTAGTGATCAAGGGGGAAAGGCCCCTTGTGGGTGGGACCATCTCTGGGCTGGTAGTCTTGGGTCAATAAGAGAGCAGGCTGAGCAAGCCAGGAGAAGCAAGCCAGTAAGTAACATCCCTTCATGGCCTCTGCATCAGCTCCTGCTCACTGACCTGTTTGAGTTCCAGTCCTGACTTCCTTTGGTGATGAACAGCAGCATGGAAAGTGTAAGTCGAATAAACCCTTTCCTCCCCAACTTGCTTCTTGGTCATGATGTTTGTGCAGGAATAGAAACCCTGACTAAGACACATACTTATATGGTTTATAAAGTAGACAACTCATATTAGGTGTATCAGTGGATGGGAGTTTAAAAAAGAGAAACAGAGATGAATTTAAAGAAGCAGCTGTGCAAACCATCCATACCTAGAGGAAAATTCATGAAGAGAGGAGATGGAAGTCTAGGGAGAAGAGGCTAAGATATAAGAGGACAGAGACAGAGGAAGAGCCCCAGGAAACAGGAGGTAAAGTAAGAGGACCATCAGAGTGTATGGGGAGTTGATGAATCTGAACATGGGGCTTTGGGAAAAGAAAACAGGGTCTAAAGAGAACCGTCTGATAGCTTTCTGATGACAAGCCACAGAACCTCATGTTCTTGTAAGTCCTACTCCTAGCAGGATCTACTCCTAGCAGGAGATGGTGCTAACTTAGTGAGTGGAGAGATCTCAGATACCACTGATTCCTAAGAACATTGCCCTGGTGATGCTCTGCTGTAACAGGGACACAGCATTTTCAACCTTCTCCCCACCCCCTATCAACACCTGCTCCAGAAAAATTAATGGGAATAAAATAAGTGATTTCGTTTATAAAATACTATAGAATAGTTCCTTCCCACTGGTGGCAAAAGCCTGTACATACTAAGTACAACCTGAAAAACTTTTTTGATATATAATTGTTTTTGTTATATATTAAATTTCTACTTCTTAATGTATGTTAGTGTATAGTAGGTAAATCTGTGAGCTGGGATGTGATGTACAGTCAATTGATATGTTTTTTTTTTTTAAGTCAGAATAGGGAACGCTGGTGTGATAAAATGAATTGCAACTGCAAACTCATGCATGTTTTCTCCTACTTTTGAGAGTGCAATGTATATGAACCGGTCTGAGTTGTGTCGTGCGTGGGCGGCTTAACTGAGAAGCAGCCCCTTTGCTGAACAGTTCACACACTCAGCTCGCTAAATTCTACTGTGTTTTGTGTTTTTTAAATATAGTGCAGGACTGCACAACCATCACTCCAACCCAATTTTATGACACCTTCACTGCCCCCCCCCCACAGCTACAACTAATTCCACTCCATTGTTAATCACTCTCCACAGCCTCCTGTAAGCCCCAGAAAAGCATTAATCTAGACTTCTGTTGTTACACAATGGGCTGTTCTGTCCAGTCCATGCAAAGGAGACCATGAAGTATGTGGTCTCTCGTAACAGGATGTTTCCACGCAGCTTGACATTTGCAAAGCTGCTCCATGCTGTGGTGTGTTTTGTTCCGTGGGGTCACTGAATACAGCATGCAGCTTATCACCTACCGTGGATAAATATCTGGGTGGCTCACCTTTGGGTGCCAGTGGACACAAACCTGCCATCACACCTGAAATCTAAGGAGTTGTGAAGACCAACTGTCTTCAAAGTGGCAGTGATATTTTACACTCCCACCAACAGTGTATGAGCACCTCAATTTCTCATCGCTTTAGCCACACTTATTATTCGCTCTTGTTTGTTTGTTGAAGGTATTTTGGGGGGGGCAGTTATTTTTAAAATAGGGGTGGAGTGCTATCAAACTGCAGTGTGGTTTGCCGTGCCCTAATGATACCCTGTTGATATTTTCATTTTGTGCTTTTAGGTCTTTTGTGTATCTTCTTTGTAGATACTGTATTTAATTCCTTTGCCTATTCAAAAAAATGACATTTTTGTGGTGCTATGAATGAGAGTAGCCTACTGCTTGGGAAGGATTAGGAGGCGTGGTCTTCTTGGAGGCGCTGTGTCACTGGGGTGGGCTTTGTAGTTCCATTCCCAGTGTGCTCTTTGTCTTCTCCTTACACTTTGGCAATACTAAGCCTTCCGATTTATAAAAGTAGCATGCATTTCTATTTATTTATTCTTTAATTTACTTCAACAATATTTATAGTTTTCAGTGTGCTATTTTTTGATTACTTTTAAATTGATTTCAAAGCATTTCATCCCTTTTGATCTTATTATTAATGGGATTCTCTTAATTTCAATTTCAGAATGCTCACTGTCAAGGTCTACAAAATTCGTTTTGTATATTGATATTGAGCTACGGCAATGATGAACCAGTTTACCAGCTCTAAGATCATTTTAGAGTATCCTGCAGGCTTGTTAGCAGAGATCTCATTGCATTTGGGTGGTATCTTAGCTGCTCAGCATGCCATCCACAATACAGACACACTACTCGCCTTGTGGAGACCAGGCTGTGTCCTGCACTAAACTATTCTTCATGTAAATGTTGTATTTCAGTTTTGTCCCCATCCTAAAACACTCCATCTCACAAGCAGCTTCTGACTACAACCTGAGGATGGGAGATCACTGTGAGCCTAAGTATGTTTACACACACCACCACCTATCCAGCATCACCCACACAGTGCAGACTGATACACGACTTATTTCTGCCATCTTATTAACATATCATGATACACAGAGACCTCATGGACACATGAGCATACTGAAACCATATCAAGGATTCCATGGTCAAGAATTTATCTGGTATAGTAGACTCATGAGAGGGATTCATTAAACTGTCTCACATGCACCCCATGAAGAGGTAGACATCCACCAATAAGACGATGTCAATGGCCCCTTCAACCACCGACCTCAAGGGTCAACATGCAGAGTACTTCTACTATTCCCCAGCTAATCGCTATTGCTGATGCAACTCAAATGCCTTCTGCTCATCCCTCTGTGTCCTCTGGTCCTGCTGCCCAAACGTCTGTTCATTGCGGTTAGTAACCAGGCCTTGCCTTTTTACCTGTAGCTGGTTTAGGTTTGTTATCATGTCAATCTAGACTCTGTTGGCATTTTTATCAGCCTACTTCTAAAATCTCTGAAAACCCTTCTGTAGTCTTTTTATCCCTTTATCCATTTTGTATCCCAATAAAAACATACACGCAGAGAGAGAAATAGATAAACAGACACACACACACACACACACACACACACACACACACACGGGGGTATGTGAGCTCTAATATAAGAGTTAAAATCAGTAACTAGAACTGGAATAAAGGAATGTGTTCATCTCAACCAGATTACTGAGGGAAGCAGATAATTAGACATTGTTGCTGTTGAAACCTCTGTACTTCGTAAATACATTGTTATTCAATATGTTCTGACACTGTGTAAAGGCATATGCACATGTATCTATATGTCTGATATAGCCTGCTCACAACACCCCTCTTATCCATGACTCAGTGTTCTCTGATTCCAGTTAGTCATGCTTCATCTAGAATACTAAATGGAAAAGAGAACCATTGTGTTCATTTTGAGTGGAGGGATAAAACCCTGTGTCTTACTTGGGATTCAAACACCCCATTACTGAGCACACCTGCACTGTATACATTCTCCTGCCTTGTCCCCTTGATGTTTCCTGTTTTCAAGAATCCCATAAGGATCTTAATATTGTGCTAATGTGAGTACCACACCTAGTTAACATGTCTCATGTGTAAGTTAAACTTTACTACAGATATGTATGCATGAATACATGTATTCATATATATATATATATATGAATGGAAAGCACTATGTATGTAAAGAGATAGCTATCTAGACAATCAGAGAAACAGAAATAGACAAATACTAACTACAGTTTCATGCATCCACTGGGACAGCTGAGATTCATCCCTTGAAGTCAAGGAGAGACTGTTGTAGTTTTCTTCTGCTGTTCTAGGTCACTCTTTTTACTCCTTTTCTTACCTAATTGCCCTGGCTACAGTCTCCACTGCAACTGAACAGACATGGTGGCAGCAGACTCTGTTGTATTCCTGATGTTGGAGAAACATTCTTTTATTATTTAGGAAGATATGAACTGTAGTTTTACACAGAGGCACGTGATCAGGGTGGCGAAAGCCGTTTCAAGAAATTGCTAATGTGTAGATTTTCTGATCAGGAAGTGGCACTAGGAAGTGACACTAGGAAGTGACACTAGAAAGTTCAGCTTCCTTTGTTTTTCATGTTTTTCCTGCATCTTTTGTGGAGATAGTAATCTTTAATCTACTCTGACATTCTCCGTGGATTCATTTAAAGATGCTGAGCCAATTATTAGGACAGATTTTAAAAGATAGTGATAAATAGCTGCTCATCTGTGGACGAAGATCTGCTACTGACAATGAACCATACTCATTTTTACATAGGACCTTGTTTTCTTATGTCCAGATTTTAAACAAATGAAATTTCCCCCAAATCAATGTTTTTGCCAATTGAATTCCTGCCCTGCTAAGAGAAATTCTACCAGGATTCTTACTTGATCTTTGTGAAGTCTTTGACATTTTTTTCATGCCATTCTATACAAAATTAAGCTTTCTAAATTTATCTATTTAGGATGAAATGTTACTCATTATGTTGTTACTATAACAATAAAAAATGAAAACACTAATTTCTCAAGATCAGCCAGCCACTAGCATAAAATTATTTTCTCTTATATAAAATGTATTTATGAGTCATTTGAAAAATACAATCTCTAGAATCTTGTGAGTTTCCACCCCCCCCCCCAGTAAAAACATACAGAAAGGCAGGAAAAGCAGGTACATCATTTCTAAATGATCATTGTTGAACCTTCAACTCTAATTCATAGATATTAGTTTTAGTTATCAATACATCATCGATGTTTTGTAGAAAAGGTTGGAGGAGATGGGAGTTTAAACAAACACAGACTCTTTAACTTCTTGACACTGATTTTCCTTAAAAGGCAAAATATTTCAAGCAATCTGATTGGAATAAAAATAATAATTAAAATAATATTTTTAAAAATCCTTTTAATTCTTTAAACAATGAAGTATCGATTGGATGCATGCTGTTCATTTACAAATTCAGGAAGTTACTGCTGATTCAAAGCCTTTGACTTGTCACATACCAAGAACTAATTATGCATGGTCTGTAACTACCAAGAATTTTCAATTTGCTAAGAAGATGGATATAAAATGAAGCATAAGATGCCTGATCACCCTGAAATACAACACCATGTTATAGCAGAATTCTAATCCAGCTCAGTTTTGACACTCAGAATGAATACCTGGAAGTCACAGTATCTGATAAAGGACCTTAGAGACTATTGCATAGCCTTTGCCTATAGAGGAAGAAGAAGTGAAATGTTTTCCAGGTAAGAAATAGTGAGATCCAAACGATGAAGGGAACCCATTGAGTGAGGAATGAGCTTTCCTGTGAGTTGAGGTCATTTATTTAGAAGATAAAGTGAAAAGGTAAAGAGAAAGACCTAGAACACATTGCTGTCCCTGTTTCAGAGCAAAGATGGGGCAACTGGATCTTGGAAAGTGAGGTGGAGGCTGACCCAAGCTTCAGTGCTGATGAAGAAGATCTACAGGTGCTAATAAGTAAGGCAGGGCAGAGTTAATAATGCAGACGGGGCAGTAAAGGTCTCCAAGCTTCAGCCGATGAGATCAAGACTCAGGGAGAAAGGAATTGCTCATGTCAAGAATACCGTGAACGTGAGAAGGAAGGGTAAGAGGAAGGCACAGCCAGTTTCATTACTGAGCTAGAATTAGCAAACCAGTAAAGCAAGACAGAACAGCTTTGAGGGGGGAAAACCAATGGTCTCTTCATTGACTCTAGTTACAGGGAAACAGTTAAACTGAAAGTCAGTCAAGAGTCTGGGAGGATGAGGCCATCAGGATAGATACAATCATTAGGGTGGAAGTTATAACACAGAGAGGAGATCACAGTAGAAGCAAGAAGAAAAAAAGAGGTTCTGCCTAAGTCCTACACCAAAGGCTGTAAAGAGAGCCCAACAGCTCAGCCATACCCATTTCAAGTCCCCTGCTGCTACAGGAACCTTCTTCATCTTTCCAGCTTCCTGAATTGAAAATTGCAGCTTTTGCTTTGCTTCTGCCAGAGCCTGTGTTTTAAAGCATTACTGACAGGAGACAAGAGTTTGAGCAGAGACAGCATCTCTGACTTCACTGACTTCACTCTGACAACTGTTGAATGTTCAGCTCCTACGATGTTGAGTCATGTGCACTAATGAAAAAGCTACCAGGCCCTGGAGACAACTAACACAATGTCACAAAAGGAAAGACAACCATGAGCAGGGAGGGGGCAGCTTGAGAACAATCTCTCTACAGAAGGAAGTCTACAGGACACAGTGCGGTGAGAGGAGACTGAGAGACAGTCAGGAGAGTATTGTGGTCTTTTGAATGGCTTCAGTTGTGTGATGTCAGCAGCTTGAATTAATGGCTAGTGGAGGCAGGGGTTCAAAGCTGCACAGAGAATGGGGTTACATGAGTGAGGAAAACTTTATTTGGAAAATTTGGAAGACATCTACCCAAACACAAGGGAGACAGAAAATGAGGATGTGGTGAAAATGGGAGGTTTTAAAAAGTTCACACCGGATACTTCCCACTTTCTTGATAGAGGGACATAGAGGGCAGATGTCAGAAAACCCCAGTGTGCTTAGAAGTCACCTGAGCTAATAGTTACACATGCAGATCTTGATTTCCACTCTGCTTCCCTGCCTTGATTCCAAGCACACAACACTAACAGAAAAATATCTGACGACCAAAGAGAAACGATATGGCTGGTTTCAGAATACAAGATAAACATTTCCCTTGACCAGAAATAGCATATCAAAGGGATGAGCTGAGCCCAAGCCAAGGACTCTGGAAGCTAGCACTGGTGACCCAAAGAACAGTACTAGACCTGAGGACAAGATGGTGTGACAGTATGACAACTTGAATAGTGCCTGGCAGAAGGAGAACTCAGAGAGAATGGGCCAACAGAGGTTCCCCAGGGGACCCTGAGAGGGGAGAACCAAGATAAGCAGGCCAACAGTAACTGAGGAGGAGGGAAAGCACACACACACAAGACTCGGCCAGAGTGCTTTATCTAAGGAACTGCGTGCCTGTGTCTGGCATGAGTATGTGAGGAACAAAGGAGCCTGGAAGGTAAGCAGAGAAGGGAGAAACTAGAGAATGACTATCAACAATTCCAAAAGTCTATGTGAAAATCAGGAGACTGATAGCAGCCATGGAAAAAATGGGAGGGAATGACATTTTTCCAGGATGGTGGCGAACACCAGGGGCTGTGTGGAAAAGGGCTGTAGTCTATAGCTTCACATCAGTGTCCTATGTCACTGCAAGGCTATGATGCAGTATCTATCTATCTATCTATCTATCTATCTATCTATCTATCTATCTATCTATCACCTTTCTATCTTATCCTATCTATCCATCCATTTATTAATCTATCATCTATCTATCTATCTATCTATCTATCTATCTATCTATCCATCCATCCATCCAATGTATCTATCATCTATCTACCTATCACTATCTATTTATGGATCCACATATCTGTATCTCTATCATCTATTTACTAATAGATTAACCAGTCTCTATAAATCTGTGTCTGTGTATCAGCAAAGAATCCCTACCTACCTATCTATCTATCTATCTATCTATCTATCTATCTATCTATCTAATTTCTTGATCCCCCCTTTTCTATTGCTGTCAATATAGGAAAGTACATTTGAAACAGTCTTTGTAAATTAGCTTAAGTGGATGCTAGTAGAATTTTTCCACAGTTTTATGTTCACAATAATTTTCTCTTTAAAAGGCTACTATTGAGCAATAACATAAAAGGTTCCCCACTGACCTGAAGTCATTGCTGCATCTTCCTAGACACTAATTTGGAGTAACCCAGGCATGAGGTATTGGCAGCAAGGGACAATGCCACCATGATGTTTTATAACATTGTGACAACACTCTGGAAACTATTTCCACTTCAAAATAAAGGCTACTGATAACATAGTCAAACAACATGAGCTTTAGTTTTTGATCTACATTCTAAAATGGGTCATTTGGAAAACACAGCCATTTACCAACAGTGGTTAACTGCACAATCATTGTTTTTGGGGGGGGAGAGAATATTTTGTTACCCTTTGTTAATCCAAACTTAAGACACATAGGAAACAATACTACATTTAAAACATGGACTTCAGGATAAATTGAACCAATTATTATTTATTACTTTAAAATGCTGACGATTCAACAGATTGAAAGCTACTCATCTGTAAGACAGTGCCTCTAAGAGCAGAGGAGTCCTATTAAATCTTCCGACATCTTTCTTGTTTTTTATTTCTACTCCCAGTTTTGGGGATCAAACTCCCGCTTAGCAAGCACTCACCCCACAACCATATTCCAGCAGACTCTTGGTCATTTTTTGTTCCAATCTCCCATTTTCACAAGTTTATGAAAATCCCAACACGGAGATGATGAATGGAAAGTCTCCCTTTAAGGTTGGATAAAAACTTAAATTTCACCAACACGAAAGTCAGGAAATTCCAAAGTTAAATTGTTCTATAGCCATTTGGACTTGGCGACGTTTCAGGAATTCAGCACTGTGCACTCCTGTTCTCATTAGCATGTGGGATGTAAAACGTTGATATTTTAAAGAGCATTTTGGCAAAACAGCGTGAGAAATGTAAGGAAGCTGGGCTGTCCTCAGCGCTCTAATGATACATCTAAGAGTAATTTATTTTTTATCTTCTATATAAATGGTCTCAAGTGAAAATGAACTTAGTTCTACATTCCTCTGAGGCAGTATGATGTCAGGAGTGGTAATCTACCTCTGTGCTTTTCTTACTTTCTAGAAAGAAAAAGGAGACTGAATGGAGTCTCTACGCTCATTCACTAACATGCATACTATGCACAATTCCTATAAAGAACATTTCTTAATTGTATTTTCTTAGCTGTGTTCTATTTAAAAAATTCTTGTAACAGGTCAATTTTTAAAGTAGGGTACACAGCTGGGGGAATCCACAGGCAAATCAGAACACATGCTCAGAATGAGCAAGGCTCTGTTTTCAATCTCCAACACTCCAAAAAGCAGCTGTATATTTACTGTATGATATAAACACTATTTGTGTACATATAAAAGTGGATTGTGTGGAGGAGCTAGAGAAAGTACCCAAGGAGCTGAAGGAGTCTGCAACCCTATAGATGGAACAACAATATGAACTAACCAGTACCCCTGGAGCTTGTGTCTCTAGCTGCATATGTAGCAGAAGATGGCCTAGTTGGCCATCATTGGGAAGAGAAGCCCCTAGGTCTAACAAACTTTATATGCCCCAGTACAGGGGAACGCCAGGGCCAAGAAGTGGGAGTGGGTGGGTAGGGGAGCAGGGCGGGGGGAGGGTATAGGGGACTTTCGGGATAGCATTTGAAATGTAAATGAAGAAAATATCTAATAAAAAATTGAAAAAAAAGTGGATTGTGTAACTGGATATATTAGTATGGAAGGGTCACCTTCAGGCTCAGCCTATAAAGTGCACACTTTGATTTTCACAAGGAAATAATGGAATGACAAAAAATAATAAAGTTATCCACAGATGAACCTCATCAGATGATCCCTCTAATAGGCTGACATGTCATTCTGCACCATTGACCACATTATGCTGTAGGTGACAATTCTCTGCTGCTAACCCACGAGGGATGTATCTGGACAGTTTTCATAGAAACTTAAACACTTCATAGGCTTCAGTAAGACTGAATTACCTTCACGATGAAGGGGTCCTGTTCCTTCTCTTTCTCACTCCCCTCCCCCCCCATCTCCTAACATCTCCTCCAAACTTCTGCTGTGCCCTGGCCTCTGTTTGACAATGGCCACTACCCAAAATGGCACAAGAGTCTTCCTTCCTAGTCACCCATACTTGATTCCTTCACACTCTCAGAGCTTTGCTCAAACAGCAGCATCTTAGTGACTTTCCAGGTACTAATAAAATTTTATGACATCGTTTTATAAACTCTGGTTTTTTTGTTGTTCCTATTGATTTGATTGTGTTCAGCTACATAGGTTACAAGCGTCTCATCTCTTCTTTGTCTTTAGTACAGTCTTCCCGTGAGCAAGGATTTGGGTGTCTGGTTTCAGCTTCTATGCTCATGCTAGGAAAAACAGCAACTCAAGAAGTCAGACTTTTGAAGTAATGATTCTGGCAAGAGTGGTCCTTTTGGTCGAGGGCATAAAGCTTACTGCACCTTCTATTTTGAGGAGACTCAAAATTGAGGTCTCTATCTTCTCTCCAACCATGCCAGGAGACCCTTTTCTAACTGTCTGTTATAATTACTTAAAGGGAAAATGAGGGCGACTTGCCTGTGGCATCTGTCAACGCAGCAGCTTGGTAAAGGTAATAGAGATACAGGTTTAGAATCTACTTTAGAATTTAGAACATCAAAGCCCAGGTTCAAAGCACCTGTCTGGTCCTTTCACTCCATGGGGGACTCAGTCCTCTGACATTACCATACATGTAGTTTTACATCTATGAAAAGGGTGCTTTGGAGGCTCGTTTTTTCAGTGATCTTCAACAGACACAAGCACCACGGGCTTACTTTACCAGTTTTCAGTACTGCATAACAGGATGTGAAGACACACTAGCCCTGGTGAATAGCACCGGTTTCTCATATTTGAGAGGATATCCCTGGATCGAGCAAAGAATAATTTCCTAATCACTGTCTTATGCTAAATAAACTTAGTCATCCGAGTCTCATATGTTCATGGCTGTGATTTGTATGAAACTAACTGGGACATGGGGAGTAGAATCAGGCTGAGACCAAGCCGAAAGTAAATGACCATCTGGTTCTACTTTCTCTCATCACCACGTCATTGTCTTCATCAGCTTTATCAGATTTATGCAAATATATGCTCCGGTATGCCAATTATATTTTTGAAAACGTTTGCTAGCTTGGAAAAAAGCTTACTGATTGAATGCTGTACTGAATGTCCACCCCCACTAAAAGGTTACATCAAAAATCTCAATAAACTGTGACATAAAAATTACTGTATGTTATGATGCACATGGAAATCATAGCCAAAAACGCCAAGCAGGACAACTGCATCAAGGCTGAGACATTAATGTGCTCGGGCTGACACAAATCGTGCTGTTCTGATGCGTGGGCACTGACTGCGGGCTACAGGTCCTCTGTTATCCTATCTCCCCGGGACCTTCTGAATAACACTTCCTACCTATCTTACCATCTCTCTCCCTGTGTTTCCTCTTGCTTGGTTATAAAACTCTGAAAATAAAACTATGACAGTAGTTAAAAGTATGACCTGCCTCTCTCTCTGTGTGTGTGTGTGTGTGTGTGTGTGCCTGTATGCATGGTGTGTGCATGTATGCATGGTGTGCAGGTGCAGAAGCCCATGTGCAGGTGCGTATGCATGTGGAGGTCAGAGGTCAATGTCCAATATTTTCCTCTATTCTCTGTCCTAGTCAGCATCATCTCCATCATCTTTGTCATCCACATTCTCCAGCTCGCCCTCCCCTTTCTGACACATCGGTTTTTCCTTAATTGACTGGAGTGAGTGGCTAAATGCTCCAGTGACCCTCCCATCTCTACCCTACCCCCTACCCCGCCACCCTGAAGTGTCTTATTTGGGTGTGGTGCTAGGAATCTGAACTCAACTTCACCGACTAAGTTTTTTCACCAGCCCAGATGTAGATATTGCAGCATTTGATTTTCATCCCATAGCAAAGTCAATTCTTATATCCAACAGGTTAACTTATTTTTGGATGTAATGGCATGGATGTTTTTATTTCGATAGACAAAAAATATTCCTGATATGTTTATAAGGAATTTGTGATCATGTCCATGGTCTAACACCTTTAGTGGTATAGTTTTCATTTGAATTTTATTTTATCATAAATTATAGCTAAAAAAGTTAGCTCAGTATTGGTTTACATATTTTATTCCATGTAAGGAAAAGCATGTTTAAATATAGTAGTCAAATAACAACTGCCTTTGTCAACAGTCATATATTTGATCTTTTCTTTATTAGATATGTTCTCTGGTTCATAGAATTTCTATGTATATTTCGATATTTAATTTTTTTATTAGAAATGTTCTTATTGTTTCATAGAATTTCTTTATATATATTTTGAAATATTTGTCTTCATCTGTGTATTTTTTCTTTCTTTCATGTTGCTTTTTTCCATCTTGTATTGGCATGGAATTTATTTTTTTATAGAGTTGAATTTACCAATCTATTCCTCTATAGATTCAGGGTTGACAAAATGTTGGAGTATGTCTTTTTTTTGTTTTTTGTTGTTGTTGTTGTTTGTTTTTGTTTTTTTTTTCAAGACAGGGTTTCTCTGTATAGTCCTGGCTGTCCTGGAACTCACTCTGTAGATCAGGCTGGCCTCAAACTCAGAAATCCGCCTGCCTCTGCCTCCAGAGTGCTGGGATTAAAGGCGTGTGCCACCACGCCTGGCAGGGAGTATGTCTTCTTTGGCTGAGTATACACACACAAAAAAAAAACGTTCACGATGACTTTGGATATTATGTGTCTTCATTGATACTAATATTAAAGGTCACTCTTGGCATAAGGCAGTGATTCTCAAGCTATGAGGTGTGACCCCTTTGGGGGATTCAAAGTCCCTTTTACAGGGGTTGCCTAAGACCATCTGTAAACACAGATATTAATGTTATAATTCACAATAGTAGCAAATTTATAGTTATGAAGTAGCAGTGAAAATAATCTTTTAATCAAGGGTCACCACAACCTGAGGAGCTGTATTAAAGGGTCGCAGCATTAGGAAGGTTGAGAACCACTGGTATAAGATGTGATGGTCTAGTCCAATCCTTTTCAAATTTGATATGCACTTTTCTCAACACTATTCACTGTGTACCCAATGACCTTCCTTATTATACATGCTTTGTTTTACTGGACTTGCTTTGTTGAATGTCTTTGGGTCACGCTACTTGCATCCTAGGCCCCTGAAAATCATGAAGAAAGAAATCAGGAGAACAGTCACCTGTTGGTCAGTGTGCTTGAGTGATGTGTGACTCCACCAGATCTCTCTTGTACACCATTTCCTTCCTCGCTATTCTACTTACTCTTTACATCTCATCAGAACATATGTCACCTTATGTGGTGACAAAGAAGTCAAAGATGTATAAAAACAAGAAAACATAAACAACTGTCTTTGAGGGCTTGAGGGTTCTCTGCCTTTGGGGAGACTCTTTCAGAGACACTTCCTGATTAGAAAAAAAAAATCTTTGGAATTTGTTTCACAGACCAGAAAGTGGCTACCACAAATGCTGTAGTAAATATTTTAGATTTCTGTCATACTTCTGTGTTCAGAAGAGCTAACTTCACTCTGCCTCCTCGTGTTGGGATGAAAGCTGTTGTCACCACATCCATTAATTCTCTACTTTAAGTTTTCATCTTATTCTTCCATAGGAACAGTTGAGCACATCCCTACTTTAGAACTACTGCTCTAGAGTACTGCTATTGCCTCCTTCCATGAACAAGGGGATTATTTCAGTTCTACCCGCTTACCCTGGACTCTTGCTTTCTGACATCTACTAAAATCTACAGTCCTGGTGACTGGATTAATTCAGTGCAGTGGCACAGAATAAATCCCATTTTAAAGAATCTTGAATGCAACAGAGAACCCACTATCTGAGTCTCCAAATGTGTGGTTCAGGGAGGCAGCAGAACACACTTCAGAAGGAAGTAAACACCTCAAAGAAGTAGGTCTTGTGAACCAGTTTCCTGCGAAGCACATGGACACTGGCTGTGTGTCATGCTTCAGATGCCCAGTCTGACTAAAGAGCTGGGATGGTGACTCACCAGGAGCCAGAGAGCTCTAGGTTACAAATGTCTACCATCATCGAGGACACAGGAAAACTTTTTGTGAACATGAAGGCTGAAGTGAAGAATGAAGACTAAAGTTTCATGTTTTCTGTCTTTGTCAACGTCAGGGCAGAGAGATGGTGCCTTTTTCATTCATGAAGTTCCATGTCCAGTGACTGGACTGTGAAACGACATCAGTTCTGACCCATAGCTATTCCAGAGTCCTGCCACAATACATAAACGTAGAGAGGGCTGAATGGCTTGGCTGAGTAGAATCCTCTGCTGGGCTGTGCCTCGCTGGCATCCAGCTGTGTGATTGACAGCCCTGTCCGAGGACCAGCTGGATCTCAGTAATGTCCAGGTTTTCTCCTGTTACCTGGAGAGTCCCTAGGGCCCTCCTACAGAGGTTTTTTTCTCAGCTGTGAAGTATATTAGTTTTTGCCACTTTCCAGCTCCTTTGTGCTAATTCAGTACAACAACCTCTGTAAACTGGGTTATCTTGTTTTCTCAGTAGCTCCAAAGGTTATAGTAAGTTCGCGGTGAACATCAGGCATTACTATTGCTAGATAGAGTCTGCTGGCAGACTCGGGCATGAGAAAAATAACAAAGGCACCTAAAACACAGTGAAATAGGTGACAGAGGGATTAAGGATTATTTATTATGGGACCGAGAAATAGGTTTGGATATTTCTCTGCCCACTTCCCTCTTCAACAGAGGGAATATATCCGTTTCAACCTCAAAGTTCTAAACTTTCCGAAGGATTTAAAAGATGTTGGCTTTCATTATTTTTGCATTGCTGACCTCCAAGCTTTCGTTGTTCGCCATTGTGAACAACCGACCTCCATGACTGAACAGTTCATATAAGGCGGGGCATTCCTTATTTATTTTAAAGTTAATTTACTTTTGGAGATCTGACTAAAAACAAATACTTTTAATCCTATTATGAATAATTTATCTCCTTGGGTTTATTAAAGCAGGGTTGTAATAGCAGCAAAGACATTATGCCAACATGTATTGGGGGTTTTCACAAGCATGAATAAATAGATACATTTGGTATCTTCAGACCCCAAATGACAAAATGTCATATAAATAGACTGGGGACAAAGACTCTTCAGAATAGTTTAAAATAAGCATCTGACATGTAAAGCCACTGAAGGAAAAACTTCGATGTAACTTTCCTGACTACCCAACAACCAAGACAGAATACGTGACTTAGGTATGTTAAAGAAGGCATGGAGGGGGAGGGGGGCAAGCAAGGACATCTGGTACCCACTTGTCTCTATTTATGTGCAGGGTGGGCAAACCAACATAATGTTTGCAGAAAGAAAAAGCTGGGCAGCCCAATTGTGCAGCATCATGTTGCACAGAGGTACTTAGTCCTCAGTGCCTCATCTTCATTTAAGCCACACAGATATTTATTTATATTAATGGATGTCTGAGTGGGATAAGTGGCTGAACCAACTTCCTCTTTGGATGTGAAGGAATTGGTTCCCGCCCACCCCCACTGAAGAACCATTTGCCTGCTGTCCAATGGAACGAGGACATTAGATTTTTAGAAGCAAGCTGGCTCAGGAGAGATAAGACACAGTTGCAGTTGCCATCTTGAGGAATTTCATGGAACTGGGCCCCTAACCAAAGAAAGGGGAGAGATGTTCTTCTTTACACACACGTGAACAATATAGATGTATACTACTTCCAGATTTGGGCTGAGATTTAGGACTTGAGCAGTAGTCTATATTGTCCACAAGAGGGGAAAGGGATCCTTCAGCAGAACATACCAGGACCAGCTACATAACACACACAGCCTCCCTGAAGGCACCAAGGCATGGGTTTCAAACCTTAAAGAAATGGGCTCTCCCCTCTGCTTGAGTTCCAGCATAAGCTACTCGTGCGTAATCGCATATAACTTGGCAGATCAAGCCTTTTTACAGTGGTGAAGGATGACGTTCTGGTAAGTGAACAGACATCTTTCTACTTCAAAGACAGCAAAGGTTCCCTAAACTCAGAACAATAGGTCAGCATAAAGGGACAATGACACAGGAGAGGAAAGCAACACACCACAGTCAAAGATTTAGTTACTTATTATCTGTGAGTACACTGTCGCTGTCTTCAGACACACACTAGAGGAGAGCATCAGATCCCATGACGGATGGTTGTGAGCC
Source organism: Mus musculus (assembly GCF_000001635.26). NCBI lineage: Eukaryota > Metazoa > Chordata > Mammalia > Rodentia > Muridae > Mus > Mus musculus. The sequence continues at coordinate 58,145,891 of NC_000084.6, forward strand.
ACCATGGGGTTGCTGGGATTTGAACTCAGGACCTTCAGAAGAGCGGTCAAAGCTCTTAACCGCTGAGCCATCTCTCCAGCCCCAACCCACCCCATTTAATGTCCCTCTTGGACTTACAGTGGTACATTCAACAATAATGAAATTATTATGTTTTAAATGAAGGCGGGCATGGTGGTGCAGTCCAATGAATCCAGACTCCGAAAGGGGAGGCAGGAAGATCGCTACAAGTTTAAGGCTAGCCTGGGCTACATAGTGAATTGTAGGCAGCCAGGGCTATATGATGAAATCTAGTCTCTGCACGAATAAACAAACAAACGAACAAATAATTATGCACTTTGAAAGAGACATGAGAGCTGGGCCACTGCAGAAAATAATCTGCTTAGATGACTTTCCTCTTTCCAAAGACAGCCTTATCCTGGTTTCACAGTTCACCTAGTTTTTGGACATGAATTCAGGTCAAACCGACCACCATTTTATAAACTTTGGACCCTGCTCACCAACATTTATTGGTAAGGAATCTGCCAAGTATATTAGAAATAAGGCTCAGGGGCTCAGGTCTGGAGGACAGTAGTGGAGAAGGAAGAATTTCTGTCCTTAGGAATCTTACTCAAGCATTTGAAAGCAATAGTCACATCACACTTGCCAAAATCATCAGCCTTGAGTTGCATTTTCCAAGCAAGAATACCATCTCCCCAGTGACTCAGTTCTCTTAGTTTTGAGCAGACAGAAGAAATTTAAAAGCAAGAGGCTTCTTTTACATGAACAGAAGCATGGAACTTCATACAGTACAAACAGGAAGGGCATGATTCAAAAAATAAATCAGCTAATACTCCACTTTACATTTTTTTAACACTGAAATTTAAATACCTACGTTTTGGTAGACAAGAGAGACTGCCGTGGTTTCATTCTTATTTAGAACACCCATCAGATTATTAAACTAGATATGAGTTTGCTTCAAACCCTGACGTCGGGCATAGCCACAGCTCTGGTATTTCAAGGTATGCTTTGATACAGATTAAATTAAATAATTTTATATAAGTACTGCTTGGTCTTTTGTATACAGGAACAGTATTACCCAAAGAAAATTGATAATAGCTACTTTTAAGACATCTAAATAAATAGGCTTTATAAACAAGTAAAGCTTTCACAGAGCCCTTAGATTTCAGGCCTTAATCAGCCCTTGTTCCAATTCCTCCATTCCCACAAATCACAAATACTAAATCATATAATTCTCTCTGGGCAATGTTTAAATGGAGCTGGCTGCCTGGGCAGGAAGGAAGCCAAGACACGACTGGATTCAGGGCTCCGGGTGGTGCCTATGTTATATCAATGACTCCCATTCCCAAAGAAGGAGGAGAGCAGAAATAAAGAGCGGCCCTGTCTCTCCCCGAGCTCTGCCTTGGCTCTGCATGCTCTTTTGATGAAATGTGATGGAGAAAAGACTTCTTCCATTTTCGACTAAGAAGAAACTCATTGTTTGATGTGTAATGGAAATGTCACAACCACTAGAATCAGTTAGTGGCTGTGCCTTCTCACCTACAGTCAAAGGCTGGCTTTTCTTCCCTCGTGCTTGCATAGAGCTTGCAGTTTATTCCAGAAGTTAAAAGTAGAGAGCAGTGGGGGGAAAAAGGCAAAAGTATCAACTCTTCCAAAAACCTAGGAGGATTTTGGAATAGTAGCACCCTTTCTGAAGACCACTGAATGTTTGATTCACTTTCTGTGCTAATTCAGAACTCACTTTCCTTCACTGTGCATGCATTTTTCTGAACCTTTTCATTGCAAGTAGGTTGATAATTAACATTGTATTGAAGTAGCACAAACCACTTGGATATTATTTAAAAAAAAAAACAGTGTCAGAAAAAACTTATTTGTTCCTTAAAATAATCAACTACGTCCTTCTCACCTTCATGTTGTAAGGAACATGAAATTATCTGGGAATGGTATTAAATGCATCAGACTGTAAAGATGAGTTCAGACTGACTGTACATAAGTAGAGGAACACAGGAAATAGAGGCTGGTGTTATCCAACAACTCATGGGATTGTGGTTGCTTGTGGTGAAACCTTGTTAGTGTGAGCCACGATGCCCACACACTAGTTCTTACTTTCTAACAGTACTTAGACTCCAATTGACTTTGTGCAGTTAAATTCTAGATTTCTCACTTTGCCATTTTCTTGTCTACATAGATAGGCACCCCGCTTTATAATTGATCAGCATACACTAACAAAATACTGCCTTTTATAAAAGAATAAGAAAAATCTTAACTGGAGTAAATGAGGCTGCTCTTCCACAACCAACTAGAATAATCCATATGGCACTGTCTTTAGAAACTACCTTTGGGCTAGCTGGTGGCTCAGTGGATAAAAGGCCTATTGTAGAAGCATGAGGGCCTAAGTTCAGATCTTCAAAATCTGTCTAAAGGCGAATGTGGTAGCATTTCTGTAGCCCCTTGCAGAGAGAAGGCAGAGATAGGAAGTTCCAAGAGAGTTGTCTCAAATAAGACAGATGAGGGCAGACACCTGAAGCTACCTTACCCAGACATACCATGGCATGCATACACATACACATACACATACACATACACATACACATACATATACACATACATATACACATGCATATACACATACATATACACATACGCACACACACATATATGGCATTCTAAATATACATGATCTTTGAAGCTACATTCATTTAGAAATTTCTTAAGTTTCATAATGACACAGACTTTGTTCACGGATAAGTTAGAACAAAAATGTACTCTTCTTCAAACAAGTTCACAGATGAAATGAAAACCTACATTATGAAAGAAATTATCAGAGGTTAAATGACTCCCCCTGCTTGTAGCTATTGAGACCAATCAGATGTAGCCTGCCTTTGTGCAGATCAAATCCTTTAAGGCTATAACACATGATCCTAACACCAAATGTTATGGGTTACACCTTCATTTTCATATTAAGGTAAGAAATATTGATTATGGTCATTAGTTTTAACCATTCCAGATGCATCTTTTTTAAAACTTCAAAATCAGCACCAGGTTTATGCCCCCACACCAGGCTAGCACCCCTGTGCCAGGCTTGCACCCCACATACTCTCACCTTCACATTTCTGTGTGGTTTCACTCTGCTTGTGACCAGCAGGGCATCTGCACTCAAACGAGCCCACTGTGTTGATACAGTTTCCCCCCTGGCACAGTCCTGGAATCGCCTGGCATTCGTCAACATCTGCAAAGAGAAGACATTTTACACGTAATCAAAACTGATTTCCAGACTCCATCCGCTGGTTTCTTTTATGTACAAGGGAAAATGTTGACCTCAAGACGACAACAGGACGAGGAAAGCGGGCCCTCCCTGCATGCTTCTTATCAGCTTATCCGTGATGTTCTCTTCCGGAGAAAGATGCCTGATGGAGACCCACCTGTGCTGTGCTGTGCTGTGCTGTGCTGTGCTGTGCTGTGCTGTGCTGTGCTGTGCTGTGCTGTGCTGTGCTGTGTTACAGAATGTGTTACAATCAGCTGCTTTGCTTTGTTACAGAATGCTTTCTGCTGTGTGCTTCTACTGTGTGCTCTCCTGGTTCTGGCACTGAGTTCATCCCTATCTTGTCAGCCATAAAGAGAATGTCCCCAAAATGTCCCCAGTGGGCTTCCTTGTGGATCTCACTGACTATGGGCCTTGAGGATTCAAAGTCACTCAATCTCTCTACCACAGACCCAGGGCAGAAGTCTTGGACAGAGCGTACACACACCTGCTATGCATAAAGGGCACTCTGTGTTCTCCCAAATGACCACAGCAATCCCAACCCACCTTCATAACTCATGAACGCTCCGTCTTCCCTCTTTCTTGATACAACTTTCCCACTTTTTGCTACTTATTACTACCTAATCTCTTAACTTTCCTTTATCTAACGGTTGTAAATATATAGTACTTTGGCTCTTGTTACTTCAATTACTTATTACTAAGTTTATTAGGGTTTTTATTTTCTTGTTTGAAAGTTATGGATTTATATCCCTTAAACAGTATTGTACTGGGGTTAGTGACCTCCCATTTATGGCCTCAGTTTTAGATGGCCATAGCCTTCTTAATCTTATACTATGTATTAATTTCACCCATTTAGGAACAAGTGTTGAATCTTTAATGTTGTCATAGTGACATTAATGAAGTAATAATAAAAGTTACCAACAGATAAAATGTGAGTCTCTAAGAAAAGCCAAATGAATTTCTTCAGGGAAAAGTTAGATGGATGTTTAAACCTTTCCTCAAAATAAAAGGCACTAGAAATAGTGTGTTAAGGAATACAAAGTATGTTTCTCTTATTTTTGAAAGCTTAAAAGATAATTGTTGGCTGCAAACAAAAATAGTAAATAAGGCTAATGTATTTTGTAGGTTGTAATGCATAAAGAAACAAAAAGTAAAATAATAATAAGTGAACACTACAAATTAAAAGAGAAGAATAGGGATATAAAGTCACCACACTATAAAAATGGATTGTTCATATTTGAAAATAATTTAACTGTGATCAGTTAAATATGTGTAGGTAACACTATAAAATGAACAAAATCCCAGCTCACAATCCACTGGAAATAAAAGCCAATATGAACATAGTCAACCCAGTAGAAGCAGGAAAAGGGAGATATGAAAAGTGAACAAGACAAACAGAAAATGGTGAAATGCACATTTCCTCGTGATAATGTTCACAGCTACATGGATTTAAATAATGTAACAGTCAAATGCAAAAGGCTGAGATTGTAATGTTTTATGTTGAAACACCAAGTCCCAACTTTATGTAGTTCACAAGAAAGCCACTTGGACAACTTAAAAAGGAAGACCCAAAGGTAATTCAAACAATTTTTGGTCACAAGAAGTCTACCGTGGCAAAAGTAAGTAAGGGTTTGCCATGAGAAAACAAACAAACAAACAATACCAAAGATTAAAAACTGACATTTTCTAATGACCAAGGATTCAGTTCACTTAGAAGAAACAAAAATGCTAACTCTGTATGTGTCCCATGAGACAGTAAACACCCAGAGCAAATGGAACTTGATCATACAGAATTAGAAATGAAGGCAATTAATGCACAATTGGAATGGAAACTTCCACACGTGTCTCTTCGTGATTAATAAAGCAAATAGACGGGAAATCCCACAGGACACACAGGACTTGGTTTTCTTTCAAGCACCTCACCTCTCTGTACCCATCACATACTTCAGCTGAAGAGACTTTTTTTCTGCAAATGCACACAGACCACCCACACTAGTGAATTACATACAGCGAGATTAAGTATAAAGGCTTATTATATGGAATTACATATATGAAGGAGAGATTGCATTCACAGCTCTGGTTGATATAACGCTTGGCATGTAAAAGATTGTGGGTTCCGCCCCCAGATTCACAAGTAGGTGTGTGTGTGTGTGTGTGTGTGTGTGTGTGTGTGTGTGCACGCGCATGCAAGCTAGGTAAGCACAAAAGTTAATCTAAAAGCAGAAATGGAAAAGATCTAGAACAAAGCTCAGATATTTGAATTTAACAATATATTCTGTAATAATGCATGGATCAAACCAGAAATTAAAACTTGAACACATATTTAATTAAATAATGAACATATACCCATTAAAGCTTGTGAGCTACAGCTAAACTGGGACCTAGAAGTACACACAGAGCAGTAAGTGTTTATATTGCAAAGAGTAAATTCTATGCCTAATGATCTAAGTTTCCATATTCACAAATTTTAAAAGCACTCAACAAATGGAAGCTGAATAGAAGTCAGAGAATATAATAAAACACAAGACCAAAAACAAGCAAGCAAAACCAACCAACCAACCAAAAAACAACAGGTAATTACTCTGAAATCTGGCCTTCTGGAAATATGAGTAAAACTGATGTATCTCATCAATATTAATCTCAGATATAAGAAAAACTATGTAACATAAGTACCAACAATAAACATGTCACCAAATAGTAAAAAAGATGAAAAAGATGTAAAATGTGAACAATAGAAATTCAATAATTAAGGTGAAATATGCAAGTCCTTTGAAAGTTACAAATGCCTAGGCTCACTCAAAAATAAACAGATATTAAGAATAAAGTGCAGAGCTGGAAAGATGGCCCAGTGGTTAAGAGCACTGGCTGTTCTTGCACGCAGAGTACGGTGCAGATAGAGCACTCGAATACAAAGAAAAGAAGAGAAGAGAAAAGAGGAGGGGAGGGGAGGAGAGGGGAGGGGAGGGGACCTCACCCTTGAGGTCTAATCTGTAATTTTTACTAAAATACCACAGTAGGTCCACAACTGACATGGCCTTCTTTCTTGCTACATATTTATTTTCTGATCTGTAGAGTTGTACTGTGATCACCTCAAGGACCCTGAAGCTCTCTTTTGAAAATTATTATGATTAATCCGTGATTAACACCAGCTTAATTTTTAGCTGCCTTAGAAGATCGGATAGCGTTGTTTTCAAGGTCTGGGCTATCAGCACCCACATGGGATGTCTTGCTGATGAAGTGCAATTCTAATCACAAAGTTCACTATGTTTCTCATACTTGCACACAGAACTTCAAGGTAATTTTTATTCAGTATTTTAATGAATCTGTGCATTTTAAAAAAGACTTATGTTTCTCTTTGTTTGTATGTGTGCACTTCTGTGTGTCTTCCAAATGGGTTCAGGTACCTTAGGGTTGCCTGCAACTCAGGTTACAGGCAGTAGGAGCCTCCTAATGTAGGTTCATGGAACCGAACTTAGTTCCTCTGCAAGAGCAACAGTATCCTTAACTGCTGAGCCATTTCTACAGCCCTGATTATTGTGCATTTTGATAAAAAGTCTTATTACATGAGTTCACAGTGGAATTTTTCCATTCATAGCATGGTGTCAGTACTCAAAATGTTCTTGGTTTGGGGAATATTTGAAATTTTGTTTTTTCAGCTCAGGGTACTATCCCTGTATCCTTTAATAGCACTATGAAACTAGCAAAAATCTTTTGATGCTTCTGTCATGGATCATTTACCAAACTGTGTAGACTATCCATGGTTGATTATTCAATGAGCTAGAGCTGCATGCACATCCCCAGCTGTAATTTTGACATAAGGGACAATGGTCTGCTTACCACACTATGACATCTACTCAGTGGGTAGTGTCATGTTTACTTCTTGGTGAATTCTGTCTGAAAACAAGCTTAACCTTGCACATGATTTACTTCTAACTCCATGAGATACCGTTTCTATTAATAATACAAAAGACATTTCAACTCCCATTCAACAACTTACTAGAAAGAGTATCCCCAAGCTCAGAAGATGGATTTAGTATAGATAACATCACAAAAGTAGCCAACGAATGGCAAGGGCTCTGTGGGCTAAAACCTAGTAGAACTAACTAGCAAGAAGAGGGCCATTCTAGGTCACTTGAGTTGGACACGGTGGCTGTAGGAGCCTCGGGTCTCAGATCTGCCTTTGATATAAGTACCAGAGCCACTTATGAGGTTGGAGAGTTGCAGAAGACGATCTGGAGAGAAAGACATGATGGATGGTGAGAAGAGAGAAGAAATCAGTCTCTCCAGAAGAACTGTGTGTGTGCACACTTAAGCCATCTGGATGCAGACAGGAGCATCTCGTCTCTCAATGCATTCTACATTTTAAGTAGTAGTTTTAAGAGTTCCTCCTTCTCTTCCTCCTTTCCTTCCTCCTCCTCCTCCTCTTCCTCTCCATTGATGCTAAGAGTTGAAACTTCATTGGAAGCTAAAATGTAAACTATAAATACAAACCATCTCTCATCAGTCCTCTGAGCAGGATCTGCTGTTGCCATGGGTACTGTGTTCGTGGTTCCTACACGTTGTCTGATTCCCATCAAAGAGGTGACACTTGTGGCAAACAGTTGACTCACCTTGACATGCTCCAGTGCGGATGTTAGGAATGAAGCCCCGGCGGCAGGGCTGAGGCTGGGCTGGACACATCTCACAAGGATGGCCCCAGGCTCGTCCGATGGTGGCACAACACAGTGTCTTTGTGCAGACGATGCCTGTCAGCTGCCCCTGGCACATCTGATTATTGACTTGAGTGAAACACGGGCCTGTCCTGTAATCTGGAATGAGAACGGAGGGGGAAAGATGGCTTTTATGATCATGCTCCAATCTTAGATCCTCTTAAACCCCATATGCAAAAACCTGAAACTCTTACTTCTGAGCAAATCATCTAAGGACAGAAGAGCAGTTGAGTTTCATTTAGAAACTTTATAAGTTTCCAATCATGAGACATGTATTAAGAGACCACAGTGGATTATGCACTGGGCACTGCAAATGGATGCACAGATGTGCTGTCTTGGCTTGGATCATTTTAAAGAATCGGGATTGGTAGCCAGTATTGTAAAAACGGGACATTTCACAAGAAATGTGTATTTCGAACTTTCCTTGAAAAATTGAAGGTTCTAGCTATGCTAAACCCAACATGCCACATGGAAATGATGAGATGAACAAGTTTTCCTGCCAAGGATTCCCCCACCTTAATCCCCTACCTACTTAGCGCAGAAGTATTTTCTTTTCAGACCAAGTGATCAGGAGTTTAGAAAGCTAAAGTGACACGATAAAGATGTCTTTTGTATACCAAATGTAAATTGCAGCAATCCAAACAGTGCATAAATAGTTAAGTATAACAAGTGGACACCCATCTTTGCACCAGGCTGCACTCGTATTGTTAGCTCACTTAGGAAGAAAGACATGCTAAGAAAGACTTGCAATCGTGGATTCTTTACCAGCAAGTGGACATTATATCCTCTTTGCTCTCTATCAAATGACCATTGTCTTGCTCTGCTATAGATGATGAGCAAAGACTGAATAAATGACAACTGTGTGATGTGCAGCACTCCTATGACCTTCCTATGAGGCCCTAACACGTATGAGGACTTTCCACGTCATCACTACACATCAAAGTTAAGGTCCAAGGCCAAGCTATCTTGGTGTGACTTCATAGCCCACCCTTAAGACTCCCTGATCCAGACTCAGTGTATTTAATGAAATGTTCAAGAACTCCACATGCACTTCAAAGCTTGAGGGCTGAATCAGACTACAGGCGACTCAAAGGCTGGCTCTGGGTATTTCTAGCCTATTTTCTTCATGTTGTAAATTTACTTCGATAAACACTCTAGGCATCCAGTAAACATTCTTGTAGACAGAGCTGAATCACCAGCAAGACAGCCTTTGAGTGGAATTGATGCTGATTCATAAAATGTGAGGAACAGGGGTAAAGTCCGTCTCCTAGTGTCAGACTGATGTAATGACTCCCATTGGCCCTGAACACTGAAGAGGGACATATGCAAAAGAGTTCTCTTTCCAGAAAGACTGTATCTCATCGTTGACTAACCCTTGGGGAATACAAGATGTCTCGGGACTTCATTGCAAAGATGAGTGGTGTGGTTTTTATGAGAAAACTTCTACTGTGAAAATCAAACTCCAACAAAATGACATTCAGAATGACACGTATGACATTATCTAGCATATAAAGGCTGAAAATGATCAAACGAAACTTAAAACCACATGCAGAAGTGTTTAGTGAGAAATGAAGCTTCTTTGCAAATAAGAAATGGATGTTTTGAAAGTTCAGTGTACTTTGAGAGCTAACACGAAGATAATTAAAGTCAACGTAATGAAACAAAATCTCGAGCAGGTATTTTGGCACAAGCTGGATTAAGGTTTTTATATGTTTGCAGATTAACTTCCACAAAAATAGCTCATTTTAATCCTTCATGAGAACAGCAGATGTACTGGCTGCAAAGTACATTCTTGAAGAAAATCCTTTTGTGTATATGGGAAGATATACCGGCCTTATGAATAAGCATTTGCCAGGTCATAACTTTTTAAAGCCTTCATAAAACCCATATTTTGCCATTTTAAATATTGGATTTGTGGTTTTCAATTATATCATGTTCTGGACATGTAGGAAAACTCCATTTCTTACCAAACAGCAGTGAAATTATGACTTCTCGAGATGCATGGATAAATGTGTATCTCCAAATTCTTTAGGGGTTTCAGGTTCCCAGGAAAGAGGCCTGTGGTGCTTTCCTCTAACCCACCCTCAAGCAAACCAGTGGGCCAGGAGACTCATCCCTCTATCTAACCACAGCACCTTCTCAAAATGTAAGCATCTTAACATATTGTTAGTGGATACAAGTAACCCTGTGTCCTTTGCAATCAGCCTTCCTGGTGGAATGTAAAAACCCAGGCAACCTTAGGCTCCCTTCCCAACAATAAGTTTCCTCCTTCTCCCTCCCCCCAGCCCTGCTACTATGTATACTTTCCTCTGCCAGCAGGCTTTCAGCTTGGAGTAGCAGGCTGAACCATCTGCCTGGCTCTTTATCTCATGCTTTTGCACATTTGGGCAATTAGCAAACTCATAAAACAATTGTCAGACCCTTGCATTTCTTTCCTCTCCAAACAACTTAATTAAGGAATAGATTACATGTCATAAATCTATCTGTCTGAAACACTCAATTAGATGACTTATGGTACATTAATTGAAATGAGGAACTATTTATCACAGTTCAGTTCTGGAACATGATTACTACTTCCCCAAGACTCGTTAGGACTATTATCAGCCAAATCCTAGACAACTGCTCTCTGAGCACCGTGGCACTATGAATTTGCATCTTCAGGACAATTCATATGAATAAATGACATCATAGGCTTGAACCTGTATATGGGAGTTATCCTCAGAAGAGTGAGGTTTGAAAACACTCTAGAACATGATGGAGGGAGGCTAGGATGCTGAAATGCAAGCTTGTATCATGAGAGAAGACATGCAGATGAGATGAAGGAGGGGATTAATCAAAACACACTGGCAGAGAGAGAGAGAGAGAGAGAGAGAGAGAGAGAGAGAGAGAGAGAGAGAGAGAGAGAGAGAGAGAGAGAGAGAGCCATAAACGTACCTAGTATTTCATAACCACATTTTAAAATTTACATATATATTTTAAAAAGAGACTTTAACAGGAGCTACCTCATATAGCCAGAAAAAGCTGTTTGCAGAAGCTATGAGTTATTAAAGCCCCAGTGAAACAGGTCCTGTACCTCTGAATTGGGAGTCATGGAGGCATCCCCAGGTCTCTAAAACAATACAAGTTCTTGCCATTCTTTTTGCTTGCCTACCAGAGGTAGATGAGAAGAGCCTACTACTAAAGACACTATCCATCTTGGATGTGTGATATGCAGAAAACACCTAGGACTGAGCTGGAAATGTCCTCCCTTCCTGCTAGCTTTCATCGTGCCAGAAGATGCTATGCAGGCTGCTGAGGGAGAAGAGGGATCAATGGTCTAACTTATCTGTGAATAATACGACCCTACAAGAACCACTTATGTAAGTAAGGTGTGTCCTAGGAGAACTCTGGTCATGGGGGTAACCATCTGCTTTCTCCTTGGATTAGAGACTGCTTCACAAGAGAAAACACAAACCTTGTAATAGAAACCTTGATCTAGGACACCCCATAGCAAGGGGGATCATAGGCCCCAAGGAAGAACTGAATACTGCTATTTATCTAGATTGATATAGCATCAGACTGCCCTGCGTCCCCATGCCCACTCTTGGGTTTACTCAGACAAGACTCTCCAGTTAGTGAACAGTGATGAACAGAGAGATTCACTGTTGCACAAGATCCTGAATATAAGTGTTAGGTGAACTCTATGTGTTTTTAAGTTTTTATGTTTGTACATTAATATGTATAGCTTTGAGTCTATCAGCTTGTAAGTCCTGAGTGCTAGGTGGGCTTTTAAGGTATACAGCTGAGTCACTTATGGAGGGCATCAGACATGTATATGTGACAAACCTGTAATATGACAAGCAGCCCATAGAGTAGTGTAGTGTTCCAGCTACAGTATAAGAGAAAACCAAAGATTACTTGAAGTTCTGTTAAAATGGCTACTAAAACATGCTTGTTAATATTTCAACACTCAATATTTATCATTCAGTATACTAATGCTCCAGCTAGCAGCATTTGCAATGATCAAGTGGTAGGGCCCACCCAGTGACAGATGAATGAATAGTAAAATGTGGTAAGTCCTTACAATGGAGTACCACTCCCCTCACCAAAATGGGGAGGTGCAGGCACGTGGACTGAAGTAAGTCAGTCACACGAGGACGGAAGCCATGTGACCTCACTCACATGAGATGACCAGAATAACTGAATTTATCAAAATGGCAATTATGTCAGTGGTTGCCTGGAGGAGCCGGGAGATGTGGGTGGGAAGCTAGTGTCTAAGTGGCAAGGAGATGTCAGCTTAACAAAATCAAAAGGGTTCTACAAATGGGTGGGGAGAGAGACTGCATAAGAGTGTGTGTGCCTCAGTGTGAGTGTAGTCCATGTTCCTGAACTTACAAATGGCTAATGTTGCAAAATGTATGTATATGGGCATGAGTTTAAGATAAATAATATTTATACAAATAATTAGATGTCTTACTCTCATTTTGATTATTCCCCAAAGATTAAGCCTCCACTTGATCCCTGACATCAGGGGTCATGACCCCTTGGTGCCTGAGGTCGACACTGAAGATTTGCTTTTGTGTTAGATGAGCAGCCACTTTAGTGAGCACAGCTGCAGCGCAGTTTATCTCTAACATAGACATTATTTAATACGTCGGAAGGGATGTGTACTTGGCAGAGAAGGACCGCTGTTTTTTGACACTAACATCAAAGGATGCATTAGAGATAGGGGGAGAGAATGATCATTAGGTGCTGGCCAATGGTACAAACAAAATTCCTGTCATTGCTGTTACTCTCCATAAGGAGGAAGGCTGTCAAAGTCCTGCTCCTGAGATTCATGGCCTATGGACTTGAAGTGTGTGCTCCTAAGTAAAATCAATTAACTTACTTAAAGAACAACCTCCCTAAAGTGATGTAGATCAAAAGCTAAATAGGATTAAGCAGAGGATTAAAGCCACTTTTGAAATAAAGGTTTGAAGAGACAAAAAGGCATTTTGACCTGACTTAATGAGGGGGAAATAGAGATAGAAAGGAAGAATGTGAAAAGAAGTTCGCTCACAGCTCTGACTAACAACAGACATTCTTTATGGGCTCTAAGAAAAATGTAAAACAAAGTAGTCCTGAGTATCTTTCAGGGAAAAAAATGATATATGCTCACAAAATATTTATGCATATTCAAGGGAGACTAAAACCAATAAAAATGTGGCACTTGCACAGATCTCATGTGTCCCTTGACTCAAACACAATAAGGTCCTTAAGACTGGATTTTGGTAGAAACAAATAAAAATTTCCACACAATTTGCTGAGGGATACTTTGTACAACAGTACACTGTTGATGTAACTCAGTGTGTCACATCAATGGCTCCTGAGTGGCATGAACTACCACTGCTGCTAAGTCAGGCGAGCCTAAAATATCTCACTCTTCCCCTCCGAACCTGATTAACAGCCTGACACGTGATCCCCAGAGCAACATCATGCTAGAGGCATTAAGATTCCCTGAACAGACAAAGCACAGCCCAGATTTCCTTACTCCGGCACACGCGCGCACGTACACACACACACACACACACACACACACACACACACACACACACACGAGCATTGACTAGTGTGATGGTTTGTATATTTCTGGGCCAGGGAGTGGCACCATTTGGAGGTGTGACCTGGTTGGAGTAGGTGTGTCACTGTGGGTGAGGCCTTAAGATCCACCCTAGTTGCCTAGGAGTCAGTCGTCCACTAGCAGCCTTTGGATGAAGACATAGAACTCTCAGCTCCTCCTGCACAATGCCTGCCTGGATGCTGCCATGCTCCCAACTTGATGATAATGGACTGAACCTCTGAACCTGTAAGCCAGCCCCAATTAAATGTTGTTTTTATAAGACTTGTCTTGGTCATGGTGTCTGTTCACAGTAGCAAAACCCTAACTAAGACAACTGGTATAAGATTATTATGAAATTAAAAGTTAAAATTGAATTGAGATAAGATCTTATTTTTATATTGAAAGGCACAGTGGAATACAAAGAAAAGCAAAAACTTCTAGAAACAAAGAGTCTTTCAAAAATAAAATAAGTGAGCAACGAAGTCCCATAGGAGGAACATCAATATGAACTAACCAGTACCCCCAGAGCTCCTTGGAACTATACCACCTACCAAAGAAAATACATGGTAGAACTTGTGGCTCAAGCTGTATAAGTAGCAGAGGATGGCCTAGTTGGTCATCAATGGGAGGAGAGGTCCTTGGTCTTGCGAAGATCATATGCCCCAGTATAGGGGAGTGCCAGGGCCAGGAATGGGAGTGGGTGGGTTGAGGAGCAGGGGGAGGGGAGGGGATAGGAGATTTTTCAGAGGGGAAACTAGGAAAGGGGATAACATTTGAAATGTAAATAAAGATGATATCTAATAAAAAATAAAATTAAATTCAAATTTAAAAAAAAGAGAAAAGTGAAATAAAGTCTTGCCTTCATAGGTGATCTACAATTCTATGTTACATATAGTTTTTGCTTTTAGAGAACAATAGTTTATCATAATAAAATTTATCACAATAAAGTATATTAATTTATTATTTCATTTATTTATTTTGGTAACCTGACTAATTGATTTTGATAAAAATTTTTGCTTATGGCCATGCAATTATTGGAATGATTGGATTCCTGATCTTTCTAACTAAACATGCCTTTAATTTGACAGCAGGTGAAACTGAAAGTTGCCAACTGAAAGTTGTAGAATTTTAGGCAAAAGAGCTGAAGTGTCGCCTATGAAAAGAGCATCCCGTGCTGCTTACAAAGGGACTTTTTTTTTTGTCCCAACTAGAGAATTGGTGACATGAAATTGATCATTTTAAGGAAGCAAAGTGCACTCAGCTCTAAAACTGCACAGCTCTGGGGTTTGCCAGCATGCATAGCTGTGTGGCTGAAAGAAGCAGCCAGCAGCCACATGTGGCTTCCTCAATTTCAGCTTAAAGCATGAGCGACATAAAACAAACATTCAGTTCTTCAGTCACTCTTGCCACATGTGGAGGGCTCAGAGGCCGCACGGTGGTTAGTGGCTACCAAACCAGACAGCACAAGTATTTACATCATCCCAGATAGAGAATGTTCTATCTATACATGCGGCTGCGGCTATCTCCCAAGACCACAGAGAAACGGAAATGAAACAGCTCTTGGTACTGAGGCGATAGCTCTAGCAAGGGTTATGTGTCTGAAGATACGCAGATTCAGATAGAAACCCTGTCGTGAAAAAGCAATAAATAGACAGATGGACATTCATACATACATACAGACAGACAGACGTTAAGTGCAACAAAACACAATAATATTTTGGACTTACATGCTGGTCATCATCAAAAATCTATCTAAGGAATAATTTAGTAGCTCTTTGACAATTCTTTGGTACTGCCCTGTGAGTGGAAGAAAATGGGGGCATGTGGAGGAAGAGGAAAGAAGACAAAGGATACACATGTGCCAAGTAGTGAAGTGTGTGTAGGTCATGGGCACAAAAACGCTTAATTGTGTTAACAGTCTTATTTGGTGGCATGTCTCGCTCCTTTAGTGATTTTACATAGGTTAAGCAGAATTGCCCAAAGTGGCATAGCTGGTACCTAAGTGAGGCAGGTTTTGAATCAGTGATTGCATCTAACAGAAAATCCTGCCCCTTTCCCAAAATCTTATGTGTACATGTTCATGTATGTGCATACATGTGGAGCCCTGAAATCAGTGTTGGGTGTCTTTCTCAAACACTCTCCCTGACAGTCTCGCCCTGAACCAGGGAGAATGGTGTAATAGGAACAGCCGTGAAAGAGCTATCTCCTTCTATGATCCCATTAGATTGGCTAGCCAGGGACCTCCTGCCTCTACGTCCTCAGCTCTGGGAGTACAGTCACCTGCCCCTGTGTCTGGCTTTTTTATGTAGATGCTGCCAATCCAACCTAGGTCTTCATGATTACAGAGTGAGTACTTCACTGTCTGAGCCATGTCTCCATCCCCAATTCCATATCCTCGGTCATCACACTCCTTCTTCTATTTCTCAGCATCTTTGATTATCACGGCACAGTTTGTTCTACACTCGACCAATACATCTTGCTTTGTACTAGCTACATTTTTGTGTCCATCTAATCCATTCCATATTTTAAGACTATAAGGTCTTTATTCTGTCGATAAATTAGCTTGGCTTACTGAGTGCTCCACTGGGCACTTTGATCTGCATCTCAGGAGCCACTGTGTCTCGCTCAGACTTCTGAACCATTGCCTGGGTATAGCCGTTTCCATTCCTGTTCCTATTACATCATTCTCAACGACGGATGTTCTCTTTCAGCAGCTACTCCACAGTGTGACAGCACAGCTCGAACACATCCTTATCAGCAGCTTTGCTGCTGGTCTCTTCATGGGCAGAGGGTAAAGAAGTGCTGCTTCAGTGCTGAAAGAGGCTGTGGTGACGGGGCTTAGATGGATGACAGAAAATGCTAGTCAAGTGCCCAAGCAGCCAGACACACTATCTACAGAAGATAATGTGGAACTGCCCAGTAAAGTCTCCGTTGAATCCGAAGTGTTAGGCGGGCACCTGCAGGCTCTGTTGCTTACCTCCCCAAAAGTTTTAGACCAAACGAGATGGAACATAGAAAGCATTTTAAGCACTGTAACAGATTACTTAAATTTGAATAATTTTCTACAGCCTTTAGAGATGGAACATGTTAGAAATGAAGGGGTTTGATTATGGACCAACAGATGGTGAAACAAGGCTGCAAAATTGTCTCATCAAAAGAATTTAAGTGAGAGCCTGGACCTCCTGGCTCATTCTCCTGACATATCCAATAGAAAATGGAACCTGGATACCTACAAGCTAGGTCCCTGAGGTGTCAAGCTTGTCTTTGATATGATTCATGACATTCATGACCAAACACACCTGCATGAAATTCAGAGTAAAGTGTAACTCAGCATTTCTCACATGTGGTCAGTGTCAGGCCAGTTACACAAAACATTAGGAATATTTTGTTAAAAAAGGATTCTGTGGTCAAACATCAGGAAATATATCAGAATTCAAGAAAACGGGCTCCTTTGTAGATACGACGCTGCAACCTTTGGGAGTGCTTAATGTACTCAGGTACGTATTAACTGCCAAGAGGAGGCTATCAGTAGGCAGTCTTCAAAATTTATTTGCTCATAAAGAAGTTTTACACAGGAGCATTCCTGAAGACCAGTGTCGGGTGAAACACACTTTGGCAAACACTTATCTTGCACTATGCGAGCCTCTGTCATAGCCTTAAATGAGGCTGCCTGAAACAGATTTAGTGAAAAGATACCTTTTGTGTGACTGGCTCTCCTCCAGATGACATCACTGCTGCTGTAACTATCACGAAGAACGTCAGAACCTGCGCCATGCTGTGATATACAAGCTTTCTGCAGCAGATCCCATACTAAGACAGCTAACAGCGCTGACAGTGTTTATAGGTGGTTATAGCTCCGAGGCCCTTCTGTCTTCATGGTGCTGTTCTTCTATCTTCCACAGCTCACATCTCAGGCCTAAAATGTGATTCCTACATTGCTAAGCAAGCAATGCAGGGCACAGGAGATCATGTATGTTGGTGTGTGCAATTGCTCATGAGTGCAATATGGTGAGGCACTTATGGTTACTGCAAATGGTACCGAGATCGTCTAGTCGTTTAGTTGCTTCTCTGTAACTCTGATAAGCAAGGTACCACATTCTACTTCTCTGTACAGAAGCACCAAGTTCAACGGCTGGAGAGGGGGGAGGGGCACTCTGCCAGTTCAGGAACCCAAGCCTTCACCAGCAACTTGCCTGTGATCTGAGAGCCAGCCTCACCAGTGGCCGATGAACAGTAGTGATTAACATAGAAGAAAATCTAGTTGGGTGTCCGTGTTTCCAAATGTCATTAACAGTCTAGACATTCGGAAACATCGCATATCCAATGAGTTCGCTTACTTCTGTCTCTGTGTTTGTAAAACGAACCTCAAAAACCAGGAGAACTTACACAGAGCAGGTGCTCTCTCTGAACATGTGGATGTAAGGACACACCTTGAGTGCTGAACTCAGTGTCTGCCTTTCAATAAATGCACACTGCCTGGTTCCTGTCCTTATCACTATGACTATTAATAATCTAATATCTTGGGTTACTCTTATTTGAAAAACACTTCTTCTGTCTTTGAGTTCTTCATGCCACAACAGAAAAGTTTTGTAAGGTGAAGCAGGAAGGAGGCAGAAAAGTCTACGTAAAACTTACTGTGGCTTTGAGCCTCCTAATTATATGTGGATAAAGTGTTCTTGCTTGTGAAAGCCATAGGAAACCACTTAAATGGGTAAGTAGATCTTCCCAAGAAATAATACACTTCTGAGCCTATTATTCAAGCTCCCTCTTTTTCAAAGTTCTGTTTGGAACCAGAGCCAGGATTTGCAGTCTGAAAAACGGTACTATGCAACGAGGAATAAATTATTTTGCAGAGAGAAATACCAGGTCCATAAAAAAGTTTGGCAGGGAAAAGAGGACACTCCCTTTTCACCTCACTTAAAAGTGCAATGGGCAAAGACAAAAGCAGAAATCCTGTCGGTGTCCCTCGGTGTCCCTGGGCTGCCACAGAGAGCACTCTTGGTTGCCAACTCTCACTCTTGCTCCCAGCAGTGTTGATCTGACCTGGACAAAGGCTCAGTTATGGTTTCCTGATTAGTCCTAAGGTTATCTGTTCAGATGAAGTCTCTGTGGACTCTCTGGCTTCCCTTGGGTCTCAGTGGCTTTGAGCCACTGAAAACTGACCCTACCTGTGATGACATCAAAGAAAACCTACCTGGACATCCATGTTTCCAAATGTCACTAACATTGCAGGTATATGAAACATCTCATAGTCAATCCAGTTGTAGCTCAATATAAAAACTCGTCAGGCTTTTGTTTGCTTATGTGTATACTTCTATTCTCAAAATTGAGAAGAGTGTGATTTTTATTATATTGTAATAATTATATTATATTGTAATCTATTTATCTATCAGTCAATCTAAATATCACCAATCAATTTATCATCTATCATCTATATATCTATGCATCTGTTTTCTGTCAATCATCTATCATTTATCCATATCCTACCCTCTATTGTCTTTCTTTTCAATCATTTGTCACCTTCTCTCCTTATTTAGTATTATCATCCACCTCAAAATTATTATTGGAAAAATATCTTCGTTGAGCTCAGAATCACACACTCCACATTTTCACTTTTGGTATATAAGGCCCGTGTCTATTTTCCTTCTAGTCATTAGGAAAATTATCCCAGTTCTCAGGTAATCACAGACAACTTTGCTTGATATACAGTCAAGAAATTTTAAGACCTATGAGATGGGCTTCCTAAATTGATCATCCCTTTGAGGAGCAAAATCAAATGTTATGCATAAAAACAACTCTAGCTAATTCGGAGCAAAAAAAAAAAATCAACAGCTAAGGTTGGTTGAATTGTTCCATTTTTGCAATACACTTTCATTCTTAAGATGATCTCTTATAGATTCACAGAGCACCCAAAACTCACACTCAAAATATAACATGAACTACAGAGAAAAAAAATGTAGCTATATTTAACTTATACTAGGTTCAAACTTTCTTTTCATTTGGGAGAGAGTTCCATGGTGTAGTTCTTGGTGGGAGCACCATGCAAAGTCACATAGTTTCCTCAGCACAAGAGGAGGTGGCAAAGGCCAGAGAAAGGACCTGGGTAGTTTCCTGTCTACCTTCCCCAGACCCCTTTCTCCACTCTTCCTGCAAGTCCTGTCCCACAGCACACTCAATACCCTTACACAGCATTCCTCTGCTTCCTATTTTTAATTATATAGGCTATGTTTTTTCCTCTGGTAGACTGGCAACTGAGAGCCCTAACTGAAGTATGTTGACATCTTATGGACGATGAAATTACTAAAAGTTTAAAATGTTAATTTAACAATGTAAGAACCCACTCCATATTTCTTCCCTCTTTCTGACTTTGTAGCTAGGGAGCAGCATGTACCAGTGGCAGCCACCCTTTGCAAGTGCGCCACCGTTTAGAAGTCTAAGCATCCATGGTAATGTTAGTACCAGTCTCCACTGCAATTCCAAATTCTAATCTTTTCCACATCTCCTGTAATGTTAAGATGCTTAAAGAGTCCTACCCAACATTAATGCCATTTAAAGAGGCCTAACCCTTACAGAGGCCTTTGCACCTGCTGGAATCCCCCATCATGAAATACTTCTCTGTCTCTGGTACACTGATTTGTCAAGAAGACAGATATGAGCTTTCCAAAGACACGCACAAAGGATCCGATGGGAGGCACTGGTCTGACTTTGTGGAACCTTCAAAGAGACACAGAGACAGCTGACTCAAGCTGGAAATGAAGGAAGGTCTTGTCAACTGCTTGAGGCTGGCTGATGTTTTAAGGTGCTGACCATCTAAAGGCACTTCCTTTACAGACATTGGGAAGCTTAGTGTCTACTCATGTCCACAAAGTCTCTGTAATCCTCAACGAAACACTTAGAGCAGAGAAGGCTGAGAACAATAAAATACAATGATTCTGAATACCTAATAGTGCTCCATGCTCTGAGAAATACACAGTGTCCAGGGTGGACCAGAGAGTATTAGTATTTCCTATGAATCGATGCTTTGTAACATCGTAAGTGAAAGAAAGCATCAGGGAAAACTTAGGTATGCAGACAGACTTTTCAAAATCACAATCTTTACAGAGTAGACACTCTGGCTGCCAGAAGAGACTCCATAACTGCATTTCCATCTTGCAGTGTCTGACTCAAGTGAAGGAATGCAACGTTTTCCACAATGGAGGCTTGCAACTGACTGGGCTGCCTAACACACTGCTGAAGGTGAATGAGCAAAGGCAGGGAAAGGGTTAAAACTGTTCAACACAGAAGCCCGTTTCTCATGCTTTTGGAGTTGTTGGTGTAGATTTCTGTAGAATTACTGCTTTCTCGTGCTTGACCTGCTCATGTCTGAGTACATTTATGTTCAGCTACATTGTCTCTCAGTTGCAACCTTGATAACGAAGAGGTTTTGGAATTGTTCTGTAATGACTAAGTTCATGTATAGCACTGCATATCTGAACGCCAGGAGATGAGGTGTCACTTACGTTCTAAGCAGAAGCCATAAAGGGATTTGATAAAAACCGAAATGTTTTGTGAATAAAAACCGAAATGTTTTGTGAATAAAAACATTAGCACTACCAAAATGTCAATGACTAGAGATCACACTGGCTGGGGACATATATCAAGCGGCGGCACATTTGGCAAGCGTATGGGAGAACCCTGGCGTTGATCCCTGGTGATTCAGTGCAAGCTTAGATGTCTTGTGCATGCATAACAGTCACTGCGTTTAGTAAGGAAGGAAAGTTAGAAATGAAAAGAAAATACAAAAGATTATATCAATAAAGCTGTAGTCATTGAAGGGACAGAGAGGAGGAAGGCAAAAATAACGACAAGCCACTTTCTCTAGTTTTCTTTCTTTGTGTGTTTACGTGTATAGCATACTCTATGTGGTGTATGTGTATATGTATGTGGCTATTTGCACGTGTCTATGCAGAGAAGGAAGTTAGGTGTCCCGCCGAATCCTCTCTATCATATGCCTTTAATATGGAGTCTCTCACTGAACCTGGAGCTTGAGTGGAGGCAGTAAGTCACAGCAGTCCTCCTGTCTCAGCCTTCTGCAACCCTGAGGATACAGGCACCAGGGCTATCCCCCCCCCCCCGCCCCATTTTGAGTGGGTGCCAGAAATCAAGCTCAGATCCTGATGACTGCACAGAGAGCCCTCTTGCCCACTGAGCCATCTCCCTAGACCCTGCACACCATGTTTTTAAATTACTAAGTTTCACACAAAGCCTACCTTGGTAAGAACAGAATTGTCTTAAACAAATGATGCACTGGGGAGAATCATCTTATTCAGAATCATCTTTGATTCAGAGACTGAATCAAAGTAATAATTCATATATATGACTTATTTAGAGACATTTCTCTGCTTAGCTGCAAGATAACATACATATATATCACCAGAGATCAGGTATTTAAAAAATTACAATGAGAACTTTATGCTGTCCACTCTATAGTCCCTTAGCCCACAGTTTTTATCCGAAGACCTCTTTCTCTGCTAAGGGTTGTCACAGACAAGCCAAATTGGAGGGAAAAAAATCATGGTTGGTTTTAAAACCAAGTACACTTGACATTAAATTAAGATCCCCCAAAAGAAACATGAATTTTAGTTCCATACCCTTGTGCCACCACTATAAACAAAACCTGCAGAACAGAAAAATATTTCTGCTGACAAGTGGCAAACATGCAATGATAACTACTAGGAACCTAAACTCACAGCTTTGAACCATTACGACGGGTTCTTCCTTCTCTTGTGTCTCTTGTGTCTCTTGTGTCTCTCAAACACACTCAACTCTCTCCAAAGTTAAAGCCTTTCCCGTGAAGTCTCTTTTGTCAAGCACCTTGCTTCTACAACTCTCAAAACAGTCAGGTCCTTAAAATAACCAGGTCTTTAAAATGCCCAGATTCCACAAAAAAAAAAAAAAAAAAAAAAAAAAAAAAGGCCAGGCAGACTCTTTCACTCTCCAGACCTGTACTGGTTCATATCGCTGCTTGTCAAATACAACCTGCCCCTTTTCAGACACACGGGAAGAAACAAGTCTTTGTCCCTTACAAAGGTGTAACTGTAGCACATGACATTTATTGTCAATAAAGCAAGAACAGAAGTGTCCTGCTAGCTTCCAGGCCACCGTCTCCTCTCCCTGCTTCAGTATCTACAGGGGTGGGTATGAGAGTCAGCCTTTTCCTTTTCATAGCCACGAGCTGCTATGACCATCAAAGCTCCCACCAGCCTCCCCTGGATATTTGGGTAAACTGAAATTAACCTTTGCTGACTAAGTAAACTGCATAGCAGTCTTATAACTGGTTGGTATGCCAGTTCTCACAACCTCACAGATTGTGGGTGGAAACTCCACATGGGGTCATATTATTGAATGTGGGAGTTTCAAAAAAACCAAACCAAACCAAACAAAACAAAACCAGGCAATAGTAAAAAGGTTCTGAACACACATTATCCAAAAGGAATACAAATCCACACCTGTGACAAATCTGAAGAGGTCATTCTGCCAGCAATGGCCCAGGTGGCCCTAGTTGTGTTTGTTAACATACCATATGCACACTTTGCACATGCAGCCCGATGCTCACAAGCTCACAATGACTGCCTGAAGGACCCGGGCTAAAGCTGGCTCTGTTCCATGTTTTTAAACTGCAGTTTTCACTGTACACTCCAAGGTACAGCAACAGGATGGCCTGATTATAGAAAATGCAGACAGAAGGTTTCCCAACTGCCACTCTCAGCCTGCATCTATTAGTATACTGGGTTGCATTAAGTTAGAATGTCAGGGTTCTTAGAATTGCTGCCTGTGTAGTTGGCTTTGAGGTTCACAAAAATTCATTACATTAGTTTTGGTTTAGGATTAGGATAGAGTTTCTAACAATTTCTGAAACAGCTCCACACTTATTTCTGCTGTTTTCTATACATACTGAGTGGTGTTCAAATGTGAGTTAATTCTGAGAAGCATGGAAGTTGCTCTATGTATGATGGGATCAAATAGTTATTGAGCTCAATATCCAATTATTCATGTAATAGCAAAGAAGTACACCATTTCCACAAATATATATATATATATACATATATATATATATGTGTGTGTGTGTGTGTGTGTATATATATATATATATATATATATATATATATATATATATATATATATGTCCAAGAATCATTTAATCCCTGGAACCAGACTCATGGACCAGCAGTTAAGGGCTGTTCTTGCAGAGGACTTGGGTTCAGTTCCTAGCACCCACATGGTGGGTCACAACAGTCGGCAACTCGAGTTCCACGGAGGCCTGTCGCCCTCTTCTAGGCTTCATTGGAACTGTATCCACATGCTGCACTTAGTACAAGCAGGCAAAAATCACTTGTACACATAAAATAAAAACAAGTCTTAAACTTTTCTTCATAACTTATTATCCGTTATACTGGCTTTATAAGAGTAATGGTACATATACATGTATCATTCAGGTTTTTAAATTATTTATGAAGAGTTGGTATTAATTCATATGTATTTCTAGGATTTAATATTAATTTGATGTGGAAAAAAAAGACTCTCTGTATTCCCAGTTTATATGCCCATGCACCCATGATCACAGGAAAATTTCTTGAATGAAAAGATATTGAGAGTAGAAATGGTAGCAGAAGCCTTGACCTAAACCACCACAATTAACAGAGGTCTTAGACTAAATGACACCCTCAGAGTGAAAATTCCTACGCAATTATTTGAAATTTCTCCAGACTAATTTATCAGAAAAATTGTTTATTTCCACCGGAGAATGTATCTTTTGTTTTGTGTGTGACTAGCTGTTTACTCGTGAGTAGTGCAGAATGAATAAGTGTTTTACTTTGTTACAATACTGCAGGTACCTTATAAACTCTGAAACACCGTATTCTTAGGCAAAAAATTCAAATAGTAAATATTACTTACTTTATTACAATAAATGCAAGTAGCAAAAGATTAAACACACAGGAAAAAATTAAAACACATGTAAAATCCCAAACTTGAATATATATATATATATGTACATATATATATGTATATATATATGTATATATATATATATATATATATATATATATATATATATATATATATAATATAAGCTCATTTTACAATAGGGACACAGCCCCTTCCACATAAGAACCCTGAGAAAGGAACTTTCCTGACTCTTAGGTAACCTCAGATGTAGTCTGCATAAACAGTGTAGAACTACGCAAAATTAAAAAAAAAAAGTCACAAGAGTTATAAACATGCCATTATGTAGAAGCTATGAGGAATGTGGACACTAAACTTGCCTCCCTACTGTCTTCTTGCAAATGAATATATCTTCCAGTCCTGCTCATTCATGACTGTTCATTTCTCACATAGAGACTGTTGGGAGGCTAAACCCTTAGGAGGTCTTGCTTCAATAAACCCAGACTCAAAAAGACAGAAGAACTGGAACCTGGGATGCAGGTGGAGAGGCCTGAGGTTCGGTGTCGGCTGAGACTCAGTCTAAGCTGGAGACAGATTTTAAGGAATGGATAAGAAGCACAACAGAGATGAAGTGAGATTGTAAACTGGCCCAGGAGAACGATCAAAGGGGGAAATATATGACATTTAAAAAAAATAAAGAGATGGTTTGATTAATTAAATGTCATAAAGGAAGTTGATGAATTTAAAGATACACTCACATACACATAAAAGAAATTTATAGAAAGATGATAGAAGATTTGCTAACCTGGTCCCCAGTAAACAATGAATAAAACGACTTCAAACAGCAGCCATTTTAAGTCTGGGAATATTGTCCTAGGGGCACAAAGCAGACTAATTAACATGTCTTCAAGAAAGTCTACAACACTGCAGTAACAGCAAGAGTCTGTGTCTTTGGGAGCCACGCCCTCCTTCTGATGTGCCAGCTCAGGGTGAGGAGGTTCCAGTACAAGCAAGAACAGCGAGACATCACCCCTTCTCCCTTTTCTTTTAAGGGCTGAGTCTTGTCTTCCGGGGAAGACAGGCTATGACTCGTGTCCTCAGCTTGGTATTGCAGAAGTTCACTTGCGGGGACAGACAGGTTAGAGCTCTGAAGGAATGGATACTACCCTGCTACTCAGGGTGCATCTGGCCAAGAACACTAGGGCAGACACTGCTACTGTTGCAGTATGCTGCAAAGGGGAGAGGTTTCCAGTAAGGACAGCAAGCTGAGGAGATGCAGACCACTGACTGTCTCTAGCTCCAATCCTGAACAAGCACTCAGAGATTTAGTTCACAAGAACTATTTAAATATTTAAAATATTACATAAGAATACTTTTGAACATGGAAATTTTGGTGGTAAGCAAGCAAGAGGATGCAGGTAGCTTTATGGGGACAATGAGCTGAACCACAGCCCAGTTAGTTATCTGGAAGAAAACCCACAGAAAAAGATCCCTAAGGACTTCAAAGACCAGTCTCAAAGAATTCTTCTGCAAAGAGGCCTGAATTTAATTGAAAGAGCCTGTGGAGCAATTTATGCCCTAAGGCATTAGAGAAACAATGAAGTAATTAGTGAGCAATTAGTGGAACCCCACAAATGGGTGTGACATCAACAGAAGCAGACAGCTTAACAGAGATCAGAGAAAGGGAGAGTCAAAGAAAGCTTTGCTAAAACCACTAGTTCCCCCAGGGTGAGCGAGCATGCTCAGAACTTGTTTTCTGTCTCAGTCTCTTCAGCAGGCAACAGTAGCATCGGGCTTGGGAGCCTTAGAAGTATAGACTTGCTACAATGTATCGTCTCTTAAAGTTTTCAACAAAAGCCAGAGGGAGAAAGAGCTGACTGTAACTAGAGTTTGCATAGGAGATACCCAGCCTGGGAGAGGCCCCTCAAGACCAGGTCTGATGGAATTCAAAGCAATCTCATGATTATTGCTCAAGGACTAAAGGAGATCTTGCTGGACAAGCAGTGTGTGATGAGAGTTTCATAATCAATTAGGCAATTAGGAAAAAGGATCAAACAGGAAGTCTGAAGCGACAAGATGGAAGCAGGCGTGAGAGTGGACTAGGCAAAGTGGACAACCTCTGACTTTCCCATTTGATTTCTCTTCCTTTTCTTTGAGGTTGGGTCTTATACTATAGCCTGGGTAGCCTGGAATTCACTATGGAGAACAGGTTGGCCTCAAACTTTTGGTAATTATACCTGTTTCAGTACTTCAAGTGTCAGGATTACAAGAATGTAATGACCTAATATTAGCTGGTATTTCTTTTTAAAACTAATTTGCGTGTTTGGTGTGTGTGTGTGTGTTTGGTGTGTGGGTGTGTGTGGGAGGGGTCATGCACACGTGGCGCACATGTGGAGGACACAGGTAAACTTGTGGGCTTAAGTTTTCTTCTTTTGTCATGGGTTCCGGGGGTTGAAATTACAGTGTTAGGCTTGGTGGCAAATGCCATTATCTTCAAGGATCTGATGGTCACTGGCTTGTTTTGTTGGGGTTACATTTTGAAGGCAGAGCATGGCTATGAAGGGAGATTCAGAGAAATGTGGGAACACCACTAAGTATCTGGCAATATGGGTAATAAGAAAAAGAAAAATATAGGTATCAGAAAAAGAGAGAAAGCAAAATTAACAGTGGAAGAAATACTAGCAGAAAAATCTCCTGGCCTGATTGAACACATCATTAATGAATCTACAGCTCTGTGGTGGTTTAACGAGAATGGTCCACATATGTTCATATATTTGAATGCTTGATCCCGAGTTGGAGAAACTGGGAAGAATTAGGAGGTATGGATTTGTTGGAGGACATATATCACTGGGGACTAGTTTTGAGGTTTCAAAGGCCCTCACCATTCTCATATTCTCTCTCTCTCTCTCTCTCTCTCTCTCTCTCTCTCTCTCTCTCTCCCCCTCCCTCCCTCCCTCCCTCCCTCCCTCTAAGACTGTAAGTCTTCAAAAATCCTCTTCTTCTATAAGTTGTCTTGGTTGCTCTACTTTATCATAGTAGATAAGAAAACCGCAAAGAATTTCAATACACTCCAACTCCTTAAAATCAGAAACTGAAACCTAGACAAAGAGGGCAACTATTAAAGTAGTTGGAAAAAACCAACACCTCCCACACAAAAGAACCCCAGTATAATTAATAGCTTCCTTGCCAGAGGGGGAAAAAAAAGAAAAAAAGAGACAAATTTGAGACTGGGAAAAGAAGAGCAAACTAAAATTAAAGCAAACCAAAAGAAGAAGATCCGAGAAATGGATGAAACTAAAAAATGGAAAGATTAAAAAAAAACAGCAACAAAAGTAAAAATTTGTCCATTCATAGATAAAATTGGCAAGTCTTTCACTAGATTGAACCAAAGAAAAAGGAGGCAATAGAATAATTAACATCAGGACCGAGAAGATAATTGTTGCTGATTATATGAAATAAAATTGATCATAAAGTGATACTACGAATATGGTCAATCATATCAATAAGCTTGTTATAGATATGGCCAAAAATATGAAAACTCTCTCTAGAGGAGCTACAAATCAGACTGAAGTTGTAGCAAATCATTCTACGGAGTCACAGTTTAAAGAGCATCAAAAGCAAAGAAAGATATCAAAATTAAACAAACAAAGAAACAAACCATAGACCCTTCTTAGGGAAGCAGATCCAAAATCTTCAGCAAAACAATGACAGGCAGGGACTAAAAACCCATTCAGAGAAATATATTCATCACTAAAAAGATTTAAGCAAAGGTTTAAGCTGGTTCAATGTATAGAGATTAATCATTGTAATATACAATATCAATCTAATAAAAGTCAAAATCAATCTAATTAACTCAGGAAAAACATTTAAGAAAACCCAGTATCTTTTATGATAAACACACACACACACACACACACACACACACACACACACACACACACACAAAATAGGACTAGAAGGGAATGTCTTTAATCTAGTAAGGATATCTACAAAAGGAAAGAAAGGAAGGGAGGAAGGAAGGAAGGAAGAAAGAAAGGAAGGAAAAAAGAAGGAAGGAAGAAAACAGGACAGAAAATGCATGCTACAACGGTGAAATAATGGGTACATTTTTCTAAATCGAGAATTAAGACAAGGAAAGCAAGTTCACCATGTTTGTTCAACTCGAGAGTAGAGGCTTCCACCAGAGTCATTAGGCAAGTAAAGGAAATAAAAGTCTGTCTGTTTTTAGGTGACATGATCATGCTCTTGTATTATCCACTATTACCCATTTTAATAACTAGTTCTCCAAAATTTCGGGATACAAAATCAAAGCATGAAAATCAATTGTGCTTCTAACCATTAGCAATAAATGATGAGAAATAAAATTAAGAATACCATTTACCTAAATACTAAACACCTCTGAGGTTATCTTTTTAAAAAAGAAATAAATTAGAAAAAAAATTGGTTGGAAGAAACAAAAATCAAATTAAACAGATTTCTTGACACAACTTGAGTCACCTGGGAAGAGAGAACGTCAAGTGAGGAATCACCCTCGCCCCCATCACTGTCCTGTGAGCATGTCTTGATTGATAACTGACAAAGAGGGTCCAGCCCACTGTGGGCAGTGGTCAAGGGTTGTATAAGAAAGCAAACTGAACAAGCCATGGAGAACAAGGTAGTAAACAGTATTCCTCCATGGTCTCCACTTCAGCTCCTGTGTTACTTTCTCTTAATGAAGGACTCCGTAATCATCTGTAAGATGTCATGAATCCTTATCTCCAAAAGTTGGAACAAAGAACTATCTTAACAAACCAATGGTAACTTAAGACTATCAAACATCTTCTCTAAAATGTTTTCAACAAATAAGAGAAGGATACTTCAAGCTTCATATACTGTTTGGCAAATGGATACTCAGAAGTGCCAGGGCAACTTCCTGGAATACCAAATGTTGGACTTAGGAAAATTTAGTATGTGACACATGATCAAACCCATGATCTTTAGAGATTTGTGAATCCAATTCGCCGGGGTCACTATGACTTACCATCTTCGTTTCCTAGATTTGGTCTGGTATTCACAACAAATCCAATCACAAACGAAGGAAGAGCAAATTAGTGAATAGTTTACTTGGAATTACTAAATAATATTCAGATAACTACATTCCAGGTTTGCTTTAGTTCAGACAGGAGCAATCTGACAGAAGGAATAATATAGTCATTCAATAATATAGGAATAATATAGACTTACAGTAGAGTCACCTGATTTCCAGTTATCATGCTAAATCAATGGCACCGAAGTGTCCCCTATGAGAAGGAACTTGTTCCTAATTCATGGTGACTTTGGACTAGAGAATGTTAAATCTAGACTTTGAGATCCACTGTAATTGGATTTTTAAAATAAACAACACAAAATTCTCCACAGAACTTCTAATAAAACGCCCGGAGGAACGTGTTTCATAACGTTAGTAACTAAAAAAAAAAAAAAAAAAAAAAAAATCAGGTATTTGTATCATGCAAGGTATTGACTTCTTTCTACTTGCCAAAGTGCACAATGGGAAATAAATCCAAATCTAGAATCCTCAATCCCTACAGCAATGCTTCCTCCTCTGACACCATTAGTTCATTGTCCAGAGAAGTACGGTGGGAAGATAGAGGAACTCAAAAGAGACAGAGGGCAGGGTATATTTGTCTTCTCTGAGGACTCAGCAAATCCAGCCTTCTCCAAGTAATTCCTGCATAGCTCTGAACAGCTTAGAACTTGATAGAGGGTGTGGCTAGGGACTGCTGCAGAATCTTATATATATATTCTTATAGTCACACTTAATAGGCAAAAAAGGATAAAAGAAGAGGAAAAATAGGAGGAAAATACCACAACAGCATTAAGGCTTTAATTGGCAGATAGTTAGACTTCCCGTCAGGATGCCCCTTCACCTCCACCGTTCCTTCAGGATTTTCTGATGAGCTAGTCCCCAGTCTCATTTAGTTCTGTAGTGAGGGTTTTCCATCAACCCTCACTACAGATAAGTGATATTTATCTGGCAAAGGATGCCTGAGCCACGCATCCCGAGCTGGTTTTTTTAATTGTTGTTTTTGTTTTTGTTTTGTTTTTGTTTTGTTTTTGTTTGTTTGTTTTTTAACAAATAGCCTTTCACATTCTTCCTCCGTCACAAACATTCTTGATGGAACCAAAAGACATTCACATTCACCATGGTCCTCTGGCCTTGTTCCAAATGTATTGACTTAGCTTTGCTCTTTCATCATCCACAGGAGATGCATGGTTTTAAAATATGCAAGTATTAAAAATTGACAGCGTTCTAAAAGGAGGAAGCATTATAAACATAAAAAGTAACATACTTGTGTGTTCCTTCATGTATCTTACTACAGTCCACACAACACTACCTTATTAAATCCTTCAAACTGCTCTTGTAATTATTGAATAAAATACAGTTCAATTACAATGAGATAGGTCGGAAGTTTGCTTCAAATGAGTTAGATTGTCCTTTTGAAAAATATCAAGGAAGCTTTCCATTTTGTACACATAACTTCTAAAGTTTTTCTGGCATACTTCTGGTTTATGTCACCACACCCACACTGACTCCCTAAGCCAACATAAAGGTTCCGGGCTGTTTTGCCACCAGCATGTGTTAAGCTTCTGACTGAAGTCTTAGGATTTAAAATAGGAGGTACGGGGAAAACCTTATGATAAAAGTAGACTACTCTCAAATCTTGTTATTCTGTATCAGGATTCAACTGTTCTAATAATATAATTTGAGGACTTACAACTTGGTTCAAAATATCCTAAAAGTGAATTTCATCCCAAATGGCTTTATTTGGGGCTTTCTGAAGAAAAAAAAAATAGGAATACTTTGTAAACCCCTTATTTAGTTAGCAAAGAAAGCACCCTGAGGTGTTTTAAAAGGAGCATGTGTCAGCAAGTATTTCACAACCTTTACCCTCTAATGGGATTTCTTCAGAGGCTTGCAGACCAGCGATGGGTTTCACAGCTTAGTGATTGAACACAGGTGAAGCCTGCGTCAGCATCTTTAACGCCTCCTCATCCTGAGATCACTGAAGCTGAGCACTGAATCAGAACCTCTAGGAACTGGCATGGGGACGTGTGTTTGGGCCAAAATATCCAGGTTATTCTTATGACTGAGAAACGGCAAACACCAAGTCTTCATTTCCCAGACAGCAATTTTACTTACACAGTAAAGCGTTAAATTCCGATTCAAGCTTCTACTGTAATATTCAGAACTTAATTCTTTTCCTTTCAAGATGAAAATGGTCTTGTTCAAGACTGGAATGTGCCTCGTGTGCTATTTCTAAATCAGATGAAAACACTCACGAACATGCAGCTTGGCCCATATGGAAGGGATTTGCATGCATTAAACTGTGACATTAAGTACGGTCATGGGAAACATCTGTAACCCACAGAAGAAGAGGCACCCGTGGAATTGGGGGTTCCTGGTTCCAATAGATGTACCTGATGCATTGCCATAATTGTGCTTGTAGATACCAGATATAGAATCACAAATTATACCCTATGAGGAGTACCTACACTTGGCTTCCTGTATGGCTTTAGATAAATTTCCAAGTCAAAAAAATTTCCTATGTGATGTCAACGTCTTAGAAAACACAGCAAATTGAAACCATATCGCAGCCTCTTCCCTTTCCCACAGCCGACGTGAACAACAACAGCTCAAGAGAGGTCAAACCAACCATCAAGACAAGATTATCACCAACACTTAATTAAGAAAACAGCCCCCAGAAAGCCATTGCAATGATAGGCCAGGATGACCCAGAAGGAAGGACTCTGCAAGCTTTCCCCTGCAGACCAGAGAGGGAGTGAGGATAGCTACTTAAAATTCTGAGAAGGTCCACCAGTTCTCCACAGAGAGCCATCTTTGACTTTAGATTATGAACTAGAGAAAATGTGTAGGGGTAGAGGCCCCGCTAACCAATATAGCATCACACTGGAAGGGAAAGCCAAAACCCTGGAAGGCCCCAACCAGTGTGATCTCTACCAGATGGAAGGAAGTTACAGATGATTTGCTGGTCATCACCACATAGGGCCAATTATCTCCAGCATTAAACAGAAGAAAATAAATGAGGGACGTAGGGGAAAAAAGAGTCTCATGGGGAGGGGGCAAGAGACTGGGTGAAATCCTTTACAAGGACGGGGGAGAAGGGGTAGACTCTGCAAAGAAAGGGATGGGGGAAAGCTAAACCAAGCAGAGTCTTCTCACAGCAAGGCACCATCCCTTAAATGGAGGTGGGACCACCAACCACCATAGCCCAGCTGAGGTCTTCCTCTGTCCCAGGGGGCTCAGATCACCAAGATCCTGAAATTCCTAGGCTTCCAACAAGAGCTACAGAATGAAAATGATCTGTAGGAACAAGACTGTTCCATTACTGGGGAAGAAAGGTGTCACTAGGAACCCAAACAAAAAGTAGACAGGAGTTCTTTGCACTACTAAAGTCTCTGCTGAAGACTATGTAAGAAGATGAACTGAAGGCCTGAAGAGATGACTCAGCAGTTTAGAGCATATGCACAGGACCTAGGTTTGGTTTTTAAGACCCAAATGATATCTCATAAACATTCCTAGCTCCTGTTCCAAGGGTGGGATGTCCTCTTCTAACCTCCAATGGCAGCAGGCATGCATGTGGCACACATTTGTACATGCAGGTAAAACACTCATACACATAAAGTAAAAAGAAAAAAAATTAAAAAGAAAACAAAAGAGCGGCATCTAGGTGATAAAACTAAAGACAGAAACTGAAGACAAAAGCAGATTATTATAAAACTGTCAATTGGTGAAAAGAACAGACGTGGCTCAGAACTGACTTTCTAACAAAGATTAAAACAATTATAGAGCAGATAGCATATTAAGTTTATTGATACATATTAATATGACTGAAGTGGAGGACCTAAACTTGAGCTCAAAGATATAATAGAAGAAAAGTTCCATTAGGCTTTCGAGAGGTTATTCGTCTAGATCAATCAATCTCTAAAAATTAGATAATGAAGAAATACTGCACACAATTAAAAAGCCAAAGTACTCAGCATTGCAGAAAAATAGGCAGTAACTTAAATGAAAAAGATAAGGCTAGACCCGAATGTCTTCACGGCATATTCAAAGCCAAAGACTAATTGTATTATATCCAAAGAAGTGAGTGGAAAGTGTATAAAGCTCTCGTAGTTCAAACCTGAGACAATAGCTCCACATTCCTGATGACGAGAAGACACTCAGGAGTAGATTTTTGAGAAGCTATTCCATTATAAAATGTCATTGGGCAACCATGTTGTGAAGAAAGGAACACTGTAATTACCTTGTGGTTCAACAGACAGATTTGTCTTCAAAAGACTCAAGAATTGAAAATAAAAGTTATTTACTCATGATTAAGTGCTGTAAGGCTCGTCATTTTTTTTTATATGAATTAATGGTTTTTTGCCCAGTAATATTTTTCCTTTGGTCTGAAAGACTCTCTTTAACACTTCACAGTGGTGACGTTTTTATATTTCACATCTTAAAATTGATTTATTTCATTTTTCCTTTTTGAAAGAGTATTTTCTAAGTCTGCCCAGGTTTATGTTTAAAGGCAGCCCCCTGAGCATGCCGCTCTGCCATCCTCTGACCTGCTTTCTCCCCAGTCAGAAACTCGCTGGCATCAGCAGGCTTACCTTGCTTTTCTTTATAGAGATACATCTGTTTCCTCTGGCTGCTAGGAAGAGTTTCTCAACATCCTTGCCTTTTAAGAAATGTGACTATCATGTTCCTTGATATTTTAAATGTTTCTTGGCTTAGGCCTCATTGGTATTCTTGGTTATGTCAGTTAACAACATGAAAGAATTTGGGGTATTTTCAACTATTATTTTTTCTTTCATCTGCCCCTCTGATAACTCCAACTGCTTGTATTTAAATTTGCTAGAATTTGACACAAAGCTCAATACTGTACCCTTGCATTCGATGGCCTCTGCCTCTGTAATATATTTTTAATATTTCTCTTGATGTGTCCTTAGCTTTACTAATATTTTCATCTATAGTACTCAATAGCGCATGTCTAAATGTTCTGTTTGGTACCAATGCTGCTAATGTTTTCTCTAGTGTTATGGACAAACAAAATATCATTGAAGCAATCTTACATTGTCTCCTCTACAACCCTAATGTTTGCATGAGTTCTGAGTGACTATGATTCCACTGTGGCTGACCACCGGGAACTTTTGATTGTTAATAACTTACTAGATGCTGAGTGTTGCCAGTGCTTGCCTGACTATTTGGAACTTTCGTAATCACATAATTTAGATAAGGGATATTTGATCCTCTTGAGTATTTACAGTAGTTCTGAGTCAATAGTCGGGACCAGAATAAAATTTATTCTATGGCTAATTAGTTGCTTTTATTTTTTTAACACCCTGTGCTTTAAATACTTTCCTGATTGTTAAAGTCCATACCTATGTGATTTTACATCTTAGTCTGATGGAAGAGCACGCCCCGAGATTCATTTTGAGGCTCCTGGGTTGTGCTGTTCCTTCTCCAGTTTTAGGATGACGGCTCAAGCACCTCATGGCCTCATCACATTTTACAGAGGTGAATGGTGTGATCCCGTATGTACAGTTCTTTATAGAAGTTCAACTCCTCCTTAGTGCTTTGTCCTAAGAATTCTAGCCATCGTGGTCTTCTGGGATCTCAACTGCCTTACTGCATCTCAGGGAGTCTGTGAGGCTGGGCCTGTGTCCTTTCTAACTGTAACACAGCATGGGAGACTCCAGCAGCTAACTGGAAAGTCGGATGGCTCATCCTGTCCATTTTCCTTTCTCTCATCAATAGCCGGGATTTGCTGCATAGTATGTTCATTGCTTTTTGAATTCCTCGCAATCAAGCATCCAAGGAAATCAGCCAAAGAAGAAAAGTCTTATTTTGACTCAGGGTTTCAATTGGAGGTCGCTGGGTTTCACTGTTTCTGTGTCTGTGCTAAGGCAAAACCTCACAGCAGGGAGAGGAACAAGGCCACCCACCTTACTGCCACTAGGAAGAAGAGAAAGAGCACCTCCTCCAAACCCATTAATGGAGTCACATGGAGGAAGCTGGAGAATGCATCAGCATTCTATTGTCTGCTGCCTAGTGAAACACTGCTTTACTGAGGATCAAACTGTCATGGGTGCTTAGGGACATTTATGATCCAATCCATAAAGCTAGGTGTCCAATATTTTTCAGAATTGTCTTAAACATTTTACTTTTCCTTTTCAATCAGGAGGATCAATATGGCCTTCCACTGGTTTATCCTGGTCTCAGATAAAAGTCTCAACTTTCTTTTAAGATGAGGAATTTTGATCATTTTAGGACAAAAAAAAACAAAAAACAAAAAACAAAAACAAAAAAAAACCCAAACTTTGATTATATGAGTCCAGAAATATAATCTGAAATTATATGCAAAAATAAACTCATTTATGGCAGATAGCAAAATAAGGAAATTCCAGCGTTAGCTGTTTTATTGACTTCAGTAGCACATCCGTTATTCTTACACACACTGACTGGTTGTCACAGTGCATTTCTAAGGAGACAGCATATGGGCTCCACCTGAAGGTGTGCCCAAACCTGCAGGTTCTGAGGCTATGACTCCTGTGTTCAAGTGCCCCCCCCCCCCACCTATTAGCTTTGGGGAATTTGGATAAATTACCTTCTTGTGGACCACCGTTTTTATTTTTGTAAGAAAAATTTAAAAGTGCTATCTTTGGGCCTTGGGAGATAATACAGTGGGTAAAGTGATTGCTACCCAAGAATAATGACTGGAGTTGAGGTCGATGTCATCCGCATGAAAGCTGGATGTAGTGGTGGATGTGTGTAACCCCAGCAGTGAAGTACTAACAAGCGGATCCAGCCCATCTAGCCAACAGGTGAGCTCTAAGTTCAGTGGGAGATGGGAGATGCCGTTTCAGAAATCTAAGGTGGAAGAGTGAGGAGAAGACACCCAATACCAAGCACAGGCTCCCACAGATGCACTTCAAGGGGAGCAAACTCCCATGGCCCCCTATAGTTACAATTTTTAAAATGAATTAAGTTAAAATATGTTTTCTTTGTGTTAGTACAATACTTTAAATACTTTAAAGCATCAATCATAGCAAATGTTCAGTAAGTATTATTTCGTAATATTACATACCTTTTTTAACTTAATAGTTATACTAATAGTCTAACTTAGGTACATAAACACTGTTATTCCAGTGGATATACCATATAACCTCGATACTCAGTTGCTACACTTTGATATATGTGAATTCTCCAAAGTCTTCTTGGTGCGCTCTCTCTCTTCCCAGTCAACATTCCATCTTGTCACCCTAGACTGACCTTTGTGGTAATTACTTTCAAGTCCAGAAGTCACTCAGAGCCCCTCCCTCAATGTGGAGTGAATAAAGAGCAGTCTTTTGGCTTTGACTTCCCTGACACTGTACATGGAGGTCTGAGTCTTTTCTTGCAGCCTTGTCCTTCCTTTCATCGACTGTGTATTATGGTCACACTTATGAATGTGCCCCCAGAACACTCAAGGACCTTTACTGTGCATTTCTTCTCTGGCTCCTTCTGTTTGGAATCCTACAGGCTCACAGTGCAGCTATGCCATGGCTTCAGCTACACTGTATAATGTGAAGCTGGAGGAGAGAAAAATCCTCTGCCGCTAATGTGCACATAACACAAGGATAAACACGGCTATTCTACAGAAATGGATAAGTGGCAGATAAAATAAAGGGTGTGTGTCTAATTGTCATAGAGAAGTAAGAAGTGGGGAAGAAATAGTTTTGCAGATTATTGGACTCCTGAACTGTCCAAAGACCCTTCTTTGTGAAAAATCTAAGAACCATACTCTGTGGACAGTGATGGGTTTTAAAGGGGTCAAATAATCAGAAATGAGTAACAGCAATTCAGATATTTAGGGTAAAATAAATCTGTTAAAGTAAGTTACACTACATTGTCCGATCATTAAACTGTGTAACAAGCAAGATGGTGAGGATGCTACAGAACGTTTTCTAGCCAACCTTATATTGTTACAAAATAACAAGGATAGGAACTGGTGTCCTGTCGCTAACTGTTCATGTACCATGAACCAGAGCAAGGAGTGAGAGCCCAGAATCCTAACTCATCAGCCCCGTCTCACCACACCTATTAAGATCATCATGTCTAAGTGTGCAGCTCTCTGACTTGGCTTCATGGTTTTTATAGCTATAGCACCTTCTCTGTGCCAAACAGCAGCTAGGAACTTCCTCCGTTAATGCTCCTTTTATGAAGATGAAATTCTCTAAAATGTTCCCATGTATTGTAAGCCCTTCCTGTCAAGAGAAGCAGCATTAAACAGTACCTCTACAACCTGGTCCACATGAGACTTACGTTTGAACAAGTAACCATTGCATCCATCTTTTTGATAACTTAGGGAGCTGTGGAAACTATCAGTATCATCATCTATGCGCTGTCAAGCTTTATTATTGTCATTTAATTCCCACAGAAACTTATTATCTGTATAGAAGCAGTTGTCAGAGAAGGCGGGCAATGCTAACCAGGGTAATACCAACTTCTGAAGTTTTACCGTACCCAACATTCCTAAGACACAATAGATAGCATTGGATGCCTGCCGTTCCGTGGGCACACTAATTATATGTCAGGTTACATGACTGTTAATCCTCTCAATAATTCTAAGGGAGAATTACAAGGTTATAGTCACTCCTAGAGACAAGTATTATTTGTTTTGGATCTTTGGGCTAAAACTGCATTTGTTACTTCATGCTCACTCTACATATATGTATTTAATTCCTTTCAACAAACTCCTACATAGCAATATTTTATGACAATTAAGTTTTTTATGAGTTTATATATGGTATGGCAGCATTGCCTAGCTTCCAGACATGTTAATATAGTGCCATCTGATCTGATGTTGAAGTGGGGAAATGTCGTATTCTGCAGATGTAAGCAGAGAGGCTTAAGTTAAAAATAGAGAGGTGGAGTCATGGCCTTTTTCTAGATAAACCTATTCAAGAATTGATTTTCTCCAAATCCCAAATCCTCCCTCGACACACACCAGCATCACATGCCCTGATGACCACTGATTCTTCCATCTCTGTCCTCTTTTATTTTTTCTTCTCTTCCTTTGCTTCTGCTTCTTAGAGTCTGCTCCATCCCCCCTCCCCCCTTGTCTTCTCAATGGCATTCAAGATAAAGATGCCATCTGAGCCAGTGCCAAAGACATAAAGTTCTCACAGATCTTCTGGTATTTCTCTGATGCCCATTTAAGGCTAAGTTTAGCTTAAAGCGTACAAGGTTATAAAATGTTCTTCTTAATGACTTTGCTGGAGCAGAATGTGTGTGTGTGTGTGTGTGTGTGTGTGTGTGTGTGTGTGTGTGTAAGCATGTGTGTGTAAGTGCTAAGATGTGTGTGCTCACAGGCACATAAGCATATGTGGGTTTAACATTTATACTCCATACTACCTCTTCTTTGCAATTTCCATTCTACTAAATCTTCAGTGTGAAAGAAAAGGGAAATGTACTTCTGGGGAGAACTGGCATAGTCACATTACAGTAATATAACTAATTATGAAGCTTAAATAGAGTTAGACTGAGCCATAATATCATTTGTAATATCAAGTACAGGCGATAGTCTAATGGCGTTTTACTGTGGTGGAAAGCTATACGTTCTGTTTTTCAGTCTAGATTTTCATTGCTGACAGGAGCACTGTTCTGATTGCCCACAGCTGAGAAGCATCTCTGAGCTCATGACTTCTTTCCATTCCTATTATGGCGTCTACCACGGAAACTGTACCTTTGTATTGGAAGAAGATTTCCAGTCCTGGTCCCTAAATACACAATTAGCTTCTCTTGAATGGAGTATACACTATTTCTTCATAACTAGATTCCCAAGATCAATACTTGATAAGTTCTTAACAAATATTTGAGTGAGGAGTAAAAGTTAAATATTCTAAATAAAAGTAGTTTAGCAGTAGTCGTATATTCTAATTTATGGCTGAAGAGATTAAAAGAAATAAAATACCAGAGCTTGAAAATAAATAGTCACTCATAAGATTTTAGAATAAGAAAGGATTTTCCAAACACAGTGACCACGGAATGAATCACGGTGGGCTTTTCCACGGAAATGAGAAGAATGTGTCAAAGTCTCCATTGTTCTCAAACATCCTGCAAACTTCTTGTTATATTTATATGATATAGATTAAGAATATAGCTCAGGATATAGATTTATCCACAGATATGTTTATTGCACAGAGCTGAATCCAAAACAAAACCAAGTGTCACTTAAATGTCAAGTGACATAAAACAGCCTGGCCGTATACCTGTGACGGAGGGACTAAGGCTGGGGCCTTGAGTTGGACTGCAGTATATGTCTGCCGATTTTCATAGTCACAGTGCTACATGTCTGATCTGAGCAAAACTTCCCTGTCTGTGAGATTGGAGAATGGCTTTATAAAGAGCAGAGGCTTGGTCAACAGATGCAGATTCATCCTTGTAACTATAGGGTGTAATGCAGCCATTGAAGCCCACGGTGTATCTGACAGTGCCAAAGGAGAACGGACGCATAAGAGTGTTTCCGATTGCGGAGGAGCAGGTTCTAGGAAGAATGGCAAGGTCCCCTTCTCTGAAAATACTTTATGTCCAATAAAAACAAGAGGCTAAAATTATCTAGTAAATAAATAGTAATTAACTCTGAGCCTGGAAATATGAATATCTGCAACTTCTCTTTTACCTTGTATTATTTTCTCAATTACCTTGTATTATATGCATATTTCTGTTCATTTAAAAAGTACAATAAAATATAGTTTAAATAAAAAGTATTGCATCGACATTCCTTGAAAGTATCAAATCTACTGCCCACAGAGATCTGTAGGATACTGGTTTGCTTCTCCCATCACACATTCCTGTATCTCTGCACATATTATTTATTCTCCGTGTTACTAAAATACTACAGAAGCCCGCCGCCGTGCATCCATTATAATAAATTCCAAGCCCTGGAAATCAATACAGGATAACAAGTGTATGAGTGATTTACAACTTGGAGTTGGTCTACGTTATTCCCAGATTTCAGAGAAACTCTAAGGTGGCTCTCCTCCTGTTTTGGGGAATATAGATGAGGTCTAAGTGGTTTACTGACTATCACAGTTATCTTAGCTCTTGACATATGCAGAGGCGAACAAACATCCAGACAATTCAAATTTTTCTAATGAGACTTGAGGTTGCAATCATGAACTACTCTAGTGGCAACTATGATTGGATCTGTTGGAGAAGGTGCTGATGCCACATTCATACTGAACCAGGTAATATGGTGTGTGTGTGTGTGTGTGTGTGTGTGTGTGTTTGTGCTTTAAATGTCCCAGTTGAGTAGGAGTGAAACCATGTAGGAGATTCAACCAATCAGGATAGTGACAAGGAAATTGCTGCAGGTAGACATGAGAGCCCTGTGGCTCCAGGGCTCCGGGAACACTAGAGGACTCTGCCTCAACATCCCTTTGGACAATGAGTTCAGGTTTAAGTCTACACAACTGTATGATTTCATACACCTTCCCTAATCTTTGCTGTTACAAGCCACACAACTGACCCACAATCCCATGCCCTTGCAAATGCACATCTTGGAAAGGTTTATCTTGCAAACGTTGATTCAAAAACTAATCTTCTAGACCCGCTTTTTAAAAAGCACCTTCTTCTGGTAGTGTTGACAAGACTTAAAAAATGAAAGGCAATGTCACTAGGTATCAGGGTCGTTGAAGTTTTATAGAATTAAAGGCTTTTGTAAGAAAAACATATTTTACATGACAAAAACAATCTGCAGTCACAGTTTGTATGCAACTAAGAAGGTGTGACATATGTTTTTACCAGACGCTCTTCAGGGAACATTTCAAGAGAAATGCAATCATTAAGTAAGTTTTTCACTGAAGTCAAAGAAGTTTTTAGAAAGGACTGTGGGCAAACACTTTGGGAATCACATAATCATTTTAGTGTGTCTAAACATCCTTTAGGCAGACTCCTTTACTTCCTCTCTGTCTCCTTGAAATTTCTGTTGGTAAGAAATAAGGTCTGCGTGTCCAATGGGCCTCTCTTTCCAGTGATGGAAATGTAAATGAGCTAAATACCTAATAAAAAATGGAAAAAAAAAAAAAAAGAAATAAGGTCTGCTTGGGGGAACATTGAGGCCTACTCTATAATACTGATTTCTGTTCTTGTCCCCCCCCCCCCTCAGGTGCATAGGAAATATTTTTTTTCATCTATTTGGTGAAAAAAGCAAAACTAATGAAAAACTTGTATGTGCTTTGGACAGAACTGAGCATTCTGCACTTTAGCACGTGACCACAAGGCCTCTCCCTCTTCTTCTGCTAACTATAAAAGGTCATTGTGTGTATCATAAAGACAAGAGACTCCAGAGTTTCAGATTACAGCTCCAAGACTCAAGTTAAATCGCTTAATCATGCCAGTCATTAGCTACACACAGTCTCTGCCTGGTTCCAGAGAGTAGTCTACCAGAACCCAGATCGCTGGAAAAGCAGACCTGCTCTACGGGGCCCCTGAGCCCAGGAGGCCAGTTTAAAGGGAAATTCTATGTATTTCACATTAAACAGGGAAATTTTCCTTGACTTTATAAAACTCCTTTTTTTTTCTTATATAATAAAGAACATGTATTCTGAAATCAGTAATTGAGTAAGAACATGGACTTTAACTATAAACAGGCAAATTAACCTATTTACTCAACATAAATGGGTCATTCCTCTTGTATATAATAGTTACGATAGTTTTGAAGGAAGAATAGGAACTCCAGTTTTATAAAAATTATCATGTTTATGTAAAAAAAAATCAACGGAAAAAGAAATGTGTCCTTGAAAGATTAAAGTTCACGGCTGCAATTTAGGAGTGGAAATTCCTGGCTGCTTCTTAGAAAGAAACAAAGCTTTTATACTTTCAATACAGAAGGGCAGTGATTAAAAGCTTATTTTTAAACAAGTTTTTTTTTTTAAAGTATCCTTAAGGTCAATTCATTAACGGATTAATTTTATAATTTCTTCTGCAAACATGTTACTGTGCATGTACAATGTAGACAGCTCTACCGGAGGAGTCAAATCACCTGCAGCAAAGGAGTAACTGTTGCAGAGCTGCAATGGAAGTCTAGGCTGAAGGACACAACCCTCTCTGTGCCAGTTAGAAACTGATTTGAATCCTGCTTAGAGATGAGAGAGCTGTAGAGTTTCGAGCATCGTTTCCACTGGTCAGGACTGCGTTTGCCTTTTTAGGTTTGCCATCTTATATTCTGTGGTCTTTACATCACATGGCTTAGGGAATCTGTATCACTCCATTCCAACAATCTGTGCTAACATGTCACAACTCATTTTCCTTTCCCCAGTAAGAACATCTGGTAAAAGCTTTAGAATTTATCCGAAGAATAATGATAAACTCTGTCATCTGTGGAATGTACTTCTGTCCCAAGAAATCTCAATTACATTAGGGATAGCATAAATATCTCAATGTGCATACACACAGACATATGTTAAAAGTTGGCATAAGTCTAACTTCTCAGACTTCACCATATTATTCAAATTTCCCATTTTTTTCTCAAGACTTACACTAAATGCCAAGATGAAATTTTTCTGAGGATAGTGAGTCTCAGTTTGAAAGTGCAAGGTATATTCACAATTTAAGCATTCTCTGCACATATACCTGCAATCATCTCACTGACATTAACACCGTACACTTTAATTTCCAGTGAAGTTCCATGTGTCTTTAGATGTCACCACAGCCCATGGGGCAAAAAAATTGAAGATGTATCTAGCAATAATATGATACTGTAATATTACTTTTAATCTAAACTTAGGTTTGCTCTCATGACTCAGCACTAAGCAGTTATTTATTACATTTTCTAAGGTTTAACTTCTTTGGTGGATCATGGTGGCCACACCTGCTATTAGGCTATATGACTACATTGCCAGAGCATCAATGCCGGCTGTTCTCAGCAGCTGAGAGGAAACAGGTTTAGTTGCTATGGAAATTACTGTCAGCTGATTTTATAATGGCTTTCATGACTGCTTACAGAGATACAGTGCCCAGCACAGGATACTTTCTTAGCTGTCTTGCCTAAAGGAAGTTCTGCTGGGTTTCCATACCTAGCTCTTCCTTGCAAGTGGCGTTGGGAAGGCTTATTCCCATACCATGCTGCGGGAAAGGCTGCTGAACCCACAGACAACACAGAACACTTTACTTTCACTGCGGACTACTGTGCGGAACCTAAGATTAATC
This sequence comes from Mus musculus, assembly GCF_000001635.26. Taxonomy (NCBI): domain Eukaryota; kingdom Metazoa; phylum Chordata; class Mammalia; order Rodentia; family Muridae; genus Mus; species Mus musculus. Next base: position 58,189,600 of record NC_000084.6, read on the forward strand.
CCTTTAGCATGAAATATCTCTGAAGACTCTAACTGACCCAGACTCGGTGATAGGAGAAGGTTCTCTCTACAGATGGATCAAGGATGTGGGTTGCCTCAGTAATGATTAAAGTTCTCATACGATCACCAGACAACCAACCAATAAAAAAGAAAACACTCCAGCATCCTCTCCAGTAAGGACCAACAGAAGCATATAATCCGGAGACTTCTGGACTAGTGTTATGGAGTATAATGTGTGTTCTTATTATTAGGACAACTTGTGTCGGATTTTGTGGAGTTCAGCCAGGGACATATTGCTGCCACCACCACCACCATCATCATCATCTACAGTAGAGGGTGTATTCCCAACAGTGTCCAGAGAATAAATGAACATGATGAGAATCTACCATGGGTCAGTAAGCTAACATCACCCTGAAGCGACTACTTCTCAACTGGCTTCTCAGACTAGGGTCATTGTCATGAAAACCACTGATATGCTTGCTGCCCCAAATCTTACCATTCAAGCTACTGGAGCAAAACAATAGACATTTCACTAGACCAGTTCTCACTGGATAGCAAAAACGTGCATTCGTCATTATAATATTAAAAGTTACAGAATAAAGTTTGAAACTTTAAGTCCCGCAGTCTCTCCTTCCCTCTTACCTCTTTCGCACTGCGGCCCGGTGAATCCATAAACGCAAGCACAGCGGTTAGGGCCGATACAACGCCCCCCGTTCTGGCATCCATTCTCACAGACAGCTGCAGACACATTAAAAAAAAAAAAAGATCACCAAGAGACAGCTTATTAAACAGCACCTTTAATCCATGCACAGCAAGATCCTGCAACGATACTGTCAAGAAGACATCTTATATCCAGTCGCTTCTCTAAAACACAAGCGAATGTATCTGATTGGTCGGATGGAGATGCTTCAACAATGCATCAGATTGGCTGGGTCTGATGCTCACAGAGTCAGAAGATCACTATTCACTGCTTGATCACTTTTTCTACTGGAACATAAGGGGACAAAATCATTCACATGCTTTTCCAGTGAGGTACCCGTCGAAAATAAGACTCTCAAGAAGTGCAGGCACAGGCTGAAGGTGCAGCCACCCAGCTCCTTCCTCACCCATCACCACTGTCCAGAGCATATGGTGTGATTGCTGCCTCCCAATCATTGGGAAGAAAATATTTTCTCCCTGTTAAAGCATCAGTGTCAGTAACCTCGGGGTGACTTCTTGCAGTTGTCCTTTTCCTGCAAGGCATGATGCTCTACGGCTCTGGAGAAGTGTGTCTCCCCAGGAACCACGCCCCCTGCTTCTTTATCCATACATAACACATTATGTTTCTAAGCGGCACTTCTGACACGCCATCACATTGAAAACCAAAGCTGGCCAACAGTTAGATGGGTAAACATAAAGGTCAGGAAAAGGGGGAATAAAGATGGGGGTGGACAGGAATGTCAAATGGAACAGAAACTTCCCAGAGATCTCTAAGGAGTGTGTAATTCTTGGAACCAACGGCCAGTACTTGAAGGCTCAATTGTAAACAATTACTAGATTTGGATGGAGGATGTCCCAACTGCCCAACGCATACTTTGCAGAAGGATAACTCTAATTGAATGTGATTAATGAAAATGCAAGGAATCTTCTTTAAATGTATCAAGTGGAAGAAAGCTTAAAGGACAGCCACTTTCCCAGACCCAGCCTCTTGTTACTGTATCAGTCTTTGGAAAAGATACAGTTGGGGCAGGGGAGATGGCTCAGCCAGGAATACTTGCTGTGCGACGACCAGACTTTGGACTTTAGCATCCATACAAAAAAGTTTGGTGCCCCTGTGATCTTAGCACTGTGGAGATGGAGACAGACAGATTCCTGGAGCTCCCTGGCCAGCCACCGTAGCTGAATGGCGGCTTCAGCTTCAGTGAGACACCACCCCCCCCCCCCAAAATGTAAATGATCTAGGAAAGGCATTTGACAATCTCCATCCTCCAGGTGCAGGCACATCTGCAACATTCCCTCAAATCACAAAGACAAATGGGGACAATCTGTCTGTCCATGCTTAGGACCTATAAGGAAGTCATAAGCTAGCTGTTTTTGAGTTCTCCAAACCCAGACAGGAAGATAGTGCTGATGAAGGTTCAGCTTCTCCTGCCAAGACTGGCCACTTACAATGTAACACTAGCCTAAATTTTATCAGGGTTAGACTAATACCTCTGTATTTCTTCACAGTATATTTGGAGGGTGAGAAAGTAGAATTATTGCTCATAAAATATTTATGTGGACATATGACATGGGTTGACACCAAATAACATGACGCCAAAAAAAAAAGGGTTAGCAAATAGTTCTTACATTTCCCATGTCAAATTTCTAACACTGTGATAAGGGTCCTGGGAACAGAAAGACTTGGGCCCATTGCACTGCAAGTCATTTGCTCCTGAGCCTGTCAATCACATAAGAGGAAGAGTTAGCTGGATTTAAGTCCCTCCTTCCATGCACCAGGGTTACTGATGTAACCCTGCCCTGTGACAGCCCCTCTCAACACCTTTTTCTGCCACATTGCCAGGCATACGGGTGTATGAGCAATAAGCCCTCTCCTCCACTCCAGCACTTAAATTCCCTGATTCTCAGCACGCCTGCTCACAACAGTGGGTGGTTCCCAGCCCACAGTATTGTGAGAATTATGTAAACCTGCAAGCAAGGCCAAAGATATAATACGGCTTCTTTATATCCCTAGGGTGATTTTTTTTTTAATGGAGGCTGGTTTGTTTGTTTATTTGCTTAGAGATAAGGTCTCTCTTTATAGTCCTGCCTAGCCTCAAAGTCACAGAGATCTGCCTACCTCTCCTCCCAAGTGCTGGAGTTAAGAGCATGCATACCACACGTGGCTTCTTTTTCTGTATTCTTAACTGCCATTTTATTTTGGTATAGAACACAAGCATGACATAGGAGACTTGTTACACTGAAGAGAAACAACAAAAGAGAAGCAGAAAGTCCAAATGGAGCATAGACACTCACAACATAAAACAGGGTCATTTTCTTCTTTTGAGGGAGGTATGATTCTATAGATTAATATTTTTTTGGTAACAAATGAATCTGGAAATAGTACTTTACAGTTGAAACACTGCTTGGAAGACACTTGAATGCATTCAGATTTCTACCCTGCAAGAAATTCTGGCCACTCACTAAGAAGAAACTGCCTGTGCCTAGCATGGGTGCAAAGGGGAGGGCAGGGAGGGTAGATCAGACTCCACAGGAACAGAAGCTGCTGTCTGACCTGCCAGCGACCTCTGCAACAGGAACATGACATCTGCAGCAAGAGCACTGCTTGGTGTCAGCCTGACGAGCAGAGCACGCTCGCCTACCGGAGGAGCTTGGTTGCTTAAAGAACACTTCATGTCAGACATGGCCCCAGCACCTGCTCTGTGCGAGGACACATGACAGGCACATTTTCTCGTGAGCCAGACTCCTGTACCGCTCCAGTTGAGTCTGAAATTGTGGCTGTGACTTCTACAGACATCTCACATAAAAATAACATTCTCAGCCATGTTAAGATGCCTAAAAGAAGAAATAAACTTCCCTGATGCAGGACAGCATAAGGTGATATGGGGACTTTGCCTCCAGGGTATCAGGGCTGTCCATTCTCAACCTATTTTCCCGGTCAAAGTTTCAGACCCCTTTCCTTTGACTATATCAAAATGTTGAGGTCACCTAAGGCTCTGACTTCAAGTCTGTTTTTTTTGTCTATAACATCCTAATTATTGTCTATACTTATGATTAAAATATTAGAGCTGGAATTTTAATCCAAATACATCCAATTTATGGCCCTGTCTTGACGTCTGTCCTTTGAACTGTGTTCACAGGCGAGTGCACTTAGAAGTCCAACAGATCTCTAGACCTAACACAGTGATTGATCTCCATTAGTCTCTGCCCATCTAGCCTCCCTGTCAGCTGTTCCCACATCATCAAATGGTATATCAGCCAGCCAGGCTCCACTGATAATTCTCAATCTGTAATTTTTTTTCTTTTTCTTTTTTTCAACTCATCACACCTGGACCACAAATGACTTCCAGACCACAAGTGTGGCCTGCACTGTCACCATGTCACCAGTGCTTTTGCGGCCATGGTGGCCTGTGTCCATCCCCTCCTCTGCTTCCTTCCTGCCCCCCTCACAAGCCAAGCAGTGTCAACAAGGTATCCATGGTGACTTTGTAAACAATGTCAATCAGATCACAGCACTTGATGCGCTGGGCAGTCTTAAGTCAACTTGACAGACACTAAAGTCATCTGAGGAGACGGAACCTCAACTGAGAAAATGTCTCAAGATCAGGCTTCAGAGAAGCTTGAAGGATATTTTATTAATTGGTAATCGATGGGGGGGAGGGTCCAGTCCATTGTGGGTAGTGCTATATCTGGGCTGCTGGTCCTGGGTTCTATAAGAAAGCAGGCTGAGCAAGCCAGTGAACAGAACCCTTCCATGGTCTCTGCATCAACTCCTGCCTCCAGGCTCCTTCCCTGCTTGAGTTTCTGTCCTGACTTCCTTCAGTGATGAATTGTGAGTTGGGAGCTTCAGTCCGATAAACCCTTTCATCCGCAATTTGGTCACAGTGTTTCATCACAGCAACAGAAACCCTAACTGAGACACTTGACCATAGAAAAATCATTGTTTTCCCATCATGCTTGAGAGATCATTCAAGTTTCTTCCCTTGGTCTACTAAGCCAAACCTTCCTGTCTAGATCTGTCTCCTGCCATTGTCCCTTTGTCTCTGTCTCACTCCAGCCACAGAGGTCCCATCACTGTCTTCACAGTCCATGGAGTCTGTTTCTGCCACGTCTTGGAATTTGCTTTTCCTTGTGTCCAGAATGCTTTTCTTTCTTTTTTTCTTTTTTTTTAAATTAGGTATTTTCCCCGTTTATATTTCCAATGCTATCCCAAAAGTCCTCCATACTCACCCCACCCCCCAATCCCCTACCCACCCACTTCCACTTTTTGGCCCTGGCATTCCCCTGTACTGGGGCATATTAAGTTTGCAAGTCTAAAGGGCCTCTCTTTCCAGTGATGGCCGACTAGGCCATCTTTTGATACATATGCAACTAGAGACAAGAGCTCCGGGGTACTGGTTAGTTCATATTGTTGTTCCACATATAGGGCTGCAGTTCCCTTTAGCTACTTGGGTACTTTCTCTAGCTCCTCCATTGGTGGCCGTGTGACCCATCCAATAGTTGACTGTGAGCATCCACTTCTGTGTTTGCTAGGCCCCGGCCTAGTCTCACAAGAGACAGCTATATCAAGGACCCAGAATGCTTTTCTCACACGCTCACAGAGACTGCGACCTGTGTGCAAATTCTCATTCCCTGTCTTCCCACCCTAGACCTTCTCACTACCTAAATTTACACTGGATTACACCCAACTTAGGTTTCTGTTGCTATAGTAAAACACTGACCAAAACAAACTTGGGGAAAGTGGCTTATAGACCCTCATAGTTCACAATGAGACACAGCTGGGACAGGAACCTGGAGGCAGGTACCAAAGCAGAGACCATCAAGGAACTCTGCTTACTGCCTTGCTCAGCCTGCTTTCTTATACAGCATAGGACCTTCAGCCCTGGGGAGTGGCACTTATGACAGTGAGCTGGACCCTTCCTATCAGTCACCAATCCCCACAGATTCTCCTACAGCATTTGATGAAAGCAACCCCCCAGTTGAAGTTCCCTCTTCCCTGATGAGTCCAGCCTATGTCAAGCTGACAAGAAACTAGCCAGCATAGACTCTCACCTGTTCATTTACCTATTAGTCCTCTTCCCTAAATGAGCAATATTGCTGTGCCCTGTAGAGGGAAGGACACACAGTGACGTCCCTAAAAATCGCTGCTGACATTTTAGGCAATGCTTTAACAGAGTTTAAATGTTTTCCTGGCCCTCCTGTCACCAAACATCATATTTCAAGGGTTTTTCTGGGTTCAGAAACTGCAAATTGTCATCTCCATCTTCACTCTCAGCCATATAAGACAACTTAGAAGAAAACATTAAACTCTTCCTGTCCCTCTTGTCTACCAGCTACCACCCTCACCTTATTTGCTAACTACTGGATTTATAGGCTAAGGCATTGCTTGTACCATAGGTTCTATTGTCCCTGTGACAAAGGCAGACAGAAGGATCCATCCTATGAGACTCAGGAAAGAGCTGTTTGCATGTATCCTGGCTGGCAACTCAGTACCTAATGGATTCCTCCAACTAGACAGCATAGCATCAGTAAGGTTGACAGTGGGCTGGGCGAGGCTCAGAATACTCTTCTACCAGGGAGGGGCTTTTCACTCCATAGCTGCTCCTTTGTGGGTTAGAAACAGACAAGACACCCTCTGATTGTTCTAGACACCCCAAGTATACCTGGGTACTGAATTCAGGCTGCAAACAGGGCAAAGACAGTCCTAAGAAGTGCTCTAAACAATCACTTTGATGCTCTGCTCTGCTCAATGGTTCTAAAGAAGACGTCACGCTCTCCCTTTCAGAACAGAAAGTTGAATTAGGAGAAGTACCTGTGACTTTCACCTGGTTATATATGCTAAACAGTCAGCACTGGATAACAAAAGACAAAAGGATGTATGTTAGAACATCTTCCAGATGTTCCCCTTGGTCTCCCTCTCCAGAGCTTTCATCTGGTTAGATATGCTAAAACAGTCAGCACTGGATAACAAAAGACAAAACGATGTATGTTAGAACATCTTCCAGATGTTCCCCTTGGTCTCCTTCTCCAGAGCCTGCTCCAGAGATGTACCATCTCCTGCTCCTCTTATCCCGAGCGATCATGAGAACAGTAGGTGCCTGTCTGAGAACACAGTTCATTACCAACCTGGGCATGGACACCTTCCTCATTAGTGATCATGAAGAAGGCAGGGCCTGTTCACATTTGCCTTTGCTGATATGATATGACTCTTTGGCACCCTGTGACCTTAATAAAACCTTAATCTTATCTAGCCTGGGTAAGATATACCATTGAAAAATACTCAGGGCAAGCAATTTACCGCAGGCGCCCTGTCTCTAGAGAACACCAGGATGCTTTTTCCCCCTTTGACTGTTAATGCCACAACAAGCAGAAAGAGACAAGAAAAACAGGAGGGAAAGAATGTTCTATCTTAAGGAGAGAGATCGTGAGAGAGCGCACATGCGCGCTCGCGAGACAGAGAGGGGGGAGAGGGAGAGGGAGAGAGAGAGAGAGAGAGAGAGAGAGAGAGAGAGAGAGAGAGAGAGAGAGAGAGAGAGAGAGAGAGAGAGAGAAAGGGAGACTTGAAGATTCCGGGCAGAAAGGCCAGGTATTAAGGCCTGTGGAGTCCTCATCTCTAGCCAAGGAGTCTTTTCCTTCTTTGCCCCAAGCTGCTACAGATGATAGCTTGTCTAGCACCTGAACCTGGGCTTCTGCCAATTCCCATGAACTTACCAGGCCATGTTAGTGATAGAAACACACAGATGGGGAAAACTCTTAAATTCCAACGTCTTTCTTCCATAACTGACTGCTCTGTTGCTAGGGATGGACCAGAGGACCCTGTCTGTCTAGACAAGCTTTCTGCCTCTGGACCCCACCCACATCTCCACAGTCAGTGCCTCTTTGTTCTCTTTCCTGACTCCTCCATCAGCTTGGGGATCTCCAGGAGCCAGGGTTTTCTACAAGGCCAGCAAAGAGCTTTGTGTATACAACATGGGTGTGGCGGGGGAGGTCCTGGGCAGAAGAAGGGGTGTGTGCATGCAGGGGGGTATTTGAAAGAGCTGTCATCCCTCAGACAACGTTGACTACACAAGGACAGAACACTCCCCCTAGCTCACTCAGAGCCTCGATTTGAATTTCAGGCATGCTCCACCTCAACTTACAGCAAGCTGGGCAATACCTTTTTACTTGACATCAGAAACTTAAAAATTACTTCAGGTTTTGCCTACACACTGCAATTGTTCAAAATAGAACCGACCAAGTCTTCCCATCCCCCTACAACCAGATGCTGACCCTTGAGTTACTCACAGCAGAGGGACCTAAGAGCTGTGTATGAAGTAAGAAGCCATTGAGCACTGTGACCTTCTCCATGGTCTTTCCCAAGCATATGGAGTGAAAGGTCCTCCCCAGCCTTCCTCTTTGGACAACAATTGGGTCCTTGGGGTTTGGCATGCCCTATCTCTTGGCTTAGGGGCAGCATCAGAAGCCTCTACTATCTCCTGGGAGAAATATCTGTCTAGCCATAAGAGATCAAAACTCCTTGATACAAAGGCACCCAATCCCCTACTCTGTCTACTCCAATGCTAGCCTTCGTGATGACTGAGTGGCAGCTCCGTCCTTTGTAGTTATGTGTGTAGGTGCTTTGCCCTCTCAGAAGAGGCCCTCAAAGAGCAGCCACTTCTGAGTCTCTGAATTTTGGGCAGGTATGCAACCTTGAGTGAGAGTTCCCATGTATTGTAATGGGGTGTCATTGATCATCAATGGGGAATTGCTCATTCCCTGGGGGGTGGACAAAGAATTGAATATCCAGGAAAGATAGAACACTGAGCTGCCTTTGAAAGCAAAAGCATCCCTTCTGGATGGGAGGAACCCTAGGCCTGGGTTCTGCTGAACAGATTCTGGGCTGGATGTCTAAGGTGATTAAGGAAGGGCCCCTGGTTCCTTCCTTTCCCCTTATTGGTCCAGTTTAGATAATGGCTCCAAGCAGGTTCTGCTTGCAATGTATTCTGGGAACAAGAAGCCACCATCACAAGGGTCTGGCTTTCCCATCTACCTATGTCCCCCTAACTTTCCTTTAGAAAACACAAGCCTGTGGCCATCTTTACACAGAGTCCAGTCTTTGTAACAACACAAAAGTAGACACTAAAATATGTATTTTCTAATCTTCGAGTTGGTCTATTCCTGCCTTTAGCAGAATATAGACTGTTTGCCTTTCTTCAGATTGTCTAACATCTTTGTAGCATTGTTCAGGAAGCGACAACTACACCTAGAAGACAGTATTTAAAAAAATAACTAGAACAACCACAGTGTAATACTGCTTCATGCCTATGAGAGTGGTTTTCATTAAAAAAGAAAAACAAAGCACCCAGGGTTAGCAAGGCAACCTGGGCCCTTTTGCTTCGTGTCAGGAATAACTCCTGCAGCTGTAACAGAAAACAGTATAGCATTTCCTCAAACACTCTGAAAATAGAGATTCCATTTCTCAGTAGATATTCTAAGAATGGAAATCAGGACTCAAACAGGTTTTTATAAAATGGTGTTTGCAACAGAATCACTCACAACAGCCAAGAGACGAATGAACTTAAAGTTCATCAACAGATGTGTAAACAATGAGACCCATAGACACGAGACACACACACACACACACACACACACACACACAGAGAGAGAGAGAGAGAGAGAGAGAGAGGAAAGACAGAGATAGGTAGATAGATAGATAGACAGACAGACAGACAGACAGGATGAATTTCTCATAGTAATGCAGCCTTTATGAGGAAGGAATTCTGATACATGGTATAAATTGAATAAAACAGGAATTTATCTGGCTAAGTCCTAGTGATAAAAGGACAAATGCTGTGCTCATACATCCTTCTTATTATACTTCATAAAGTAGCTAGGGCAATCAAAAGTGTGAGACTAGAAGGATGGTGTGTACCAGGACTTGGGGTGAGAAGGAAATGAGGACAGTGATCTCACAGGGGTAGATCTCTAGTTTGGCAGCACAGACATCCTGGAGATGGGGTAGTGATGCCTGCCCTGCAGTGAGTATGGACCAGTGCCTCTGAGCTGTAACTCAAAGTGTTGAAGGGGATAAGTGCCATATTAGAGGTGTTTACCACAATCAAAAAACATTTTAAATGGCAACAAAAAAATCAATAGTGTAATTAAAAGTAGATAATTATGCCCACTTAACATCAGTTCCCCTATGCTGGAAATAGGTTGGGAATTCATAGGGAAGCTGTGGAGAGACTAGGCTCACATGAATTATGAATGAAGTAACATGGATGATCCTCCTACATGTGATTCAACCTTTTATAATGTTCTTCATATATACTTAAAATTATGCTAGTCTTAGCTGGGATGGGTAATACAGTCCTATGCATCCCAGATACTAAGCAGACTGAGGATAGAGGATCATAAGTTCTAGGCCAGCTTGGGCCAGCTGGTGAGGTTAAAGACAGCCTGGAAAATTTAGTGAGATCTTTTCTCAAATTATAAAGTAAAAAGAGGATCTAGGCTCTATCTCAGCTACAAAAAGCCTGCTATCATACATGAAGACTTAGATTCAGGTTCAGCATAGCAAATGATACTAACCCAACAAACAAAAACAGTACAAACTCTCAGAAAAGTATCCCGATTTGGCAACCATTAGCCAACTGTGTTCCCCAGGGATGTGTGCCATCCTTAGAGCTACAATCTACACCTTCCTCCAAACAGGACTATTTCTTGATCAGTGTGTGATTCTCTCCAGTGAAGATAGTTTCATTTACTGGCGCAGGGATGTAGCACAGTGGTAACGTGCTTGCCTGGCATGTACGAGACCGCAATCTCCATCTCCAGTATGGCTGAGTAGCTACGAACTTGTTAAAAGTCGCTTCTTTCATAGCTATACCTTATCTCTTCAAATAATTCCAGAGTCCTGTATTCTGCTATTAAATGCATTTGAACAAATGGCAATTCGTGAAATTAACTCTCGTAGGGTTTTGAATGATTCTTAAAACGAGGTTGGGAAGAGAGCTGTAGAGATTTCCAGTATCTTTAGTTGTTGTTTTTTGTTTTTTTCCCAGAAACATGTATATGTTTTGTGGCATAAATATCCATGATAAGTACCAAACTTGATAGCACATCACTAGTGCTCAACATTAAAATTATAAAGCATAGAAAACCTACTGAGTTAGAAGAATTCTTCCAGGCTTAATTGTGACCTATGACTTATTATATAAAATGACTTCTTCCAGTGCCCAACCATAAACTTTGTAAGAACTTAAGTTCTGACCAATGTGACATGGGCACTTAGTCACAGTTTTACAATAGAGTTGTTCCTGAGGTGTCTTACGTTGTCCACAGTAAGTTCCGATGTATCCCTTCTGGCACTGACAGTGGTCGTCTGCACAGGTCCCGCCGTTCATGCACCTCACGCTACACTGCTGAACTGTGAAGAACAGCAAGAGAAAAACAGGCACCAGTCACCAAATGCCATTACATCTACAATAAGCACATTACATCTACAAACTACTTGTCCAATCTGATGGCAAATATATTCTACTGATGCAAATGTTATAATCCAACCAAGTTATTGTTTGTCACTAAGTTGACATGTGTGCATATACCTGTTATGACATGTGACTTAGTATATATTTAACATGACCTACAGTGTCAAAGGGAATCACTAGAAGCTGTTAGTAGCATAGTGTAGAGCATACAGGTGACACTCATATTTACTTAGAAAGCAGGACCTGCTGCTGTGATGGATTTAAGGTTAGTCCTCATGGAACCTTCATATCAGTAAGGAGACAGACAAAATTCAAGTCTAGAATACAAGGTTCGGATAAATTGTGATTAATTGCCTGGAGAAAGACAGGTACAAAGGAGAACTATCTCGAATCAGTTAGGAACGTAGATACAAAACCCAGGAAAACCCCAATTTTATGTGACGTGTGGACTGAACTTTGAAAGATGAGAAGCAGTCAGGCAAGGAGTCACTTCTAGGGTTAACAACTCAACCTCTAACGATCTTAGGATGCTTTTAGGGTTTCCTCCAAAGAACTGATATAGACGGTGTCTTGGAGAGGCAGGCCAGGCCAGTCAGGTAAGGTGGGTTTCTTGTCCACCAAAGGCTTGGTTTGTTCCAGTTGCAGAGAGAAGGAAAGGATTTCAATGAAAGTGAAGATATTTGATTTTAAAGGAGAAACTGCTCTGTAGAGAAGGGATTGAAAGATGTCAGGTGCAAGGCAGTCTGGTGAAAGATGAGGATGGTTCGAACCGCACAGAATGTAAAATGGTAGAGTTGAAATACATTGTGTAGTAGAACCCACATACTTAAGGAGTTACTTTAAGGAAAGTGGAAAAAGGAAAGCTGTAGTCATGTAAGCACTGAGTGGATGACGTGGCCACCTGCCGAGGCTGAAGCACCTGCAGACATGGAGACTGTGGTCAGCCATGAATTAAGTCTCACTTTAGAGATAAGCTGCACCTGAGGAATGATGCCCTAGGTTAACTTGTGGCCTCCAAATGAGTGTGCAGTCATGTGCTCGAACACACACCCCCCACACACAAACACACAAGAAAGTGTTTCAGGCAATTAGTGATAAATACTGCTAAAAAAGCTTTAGCAAGTTCAAGTAGGGTGAAGGTTGGAAGGGCTAGAAAAGTTTCTGGTGGTAAGGAAGTAGGTGTTCTCTAAAGTCCAAATGAGTGTGTGTATGTGCGTGTGTGTGTGTGTGTGTGTGTGTGTGTGTGTGTGTTCCAGACATAACCCAGTACCTTGTATAGTGTTTCTTGTTCAGGTCTGGGTTTTAAGAAGCAATATTGCACTTTGTATTTTTTTTTTTTATTCTTGAGGAGAGGTCACAAGGGTGGGAGGAGGTCTGGGAAGACTGCTAAGTGAATGTGGCCAGGGTGCATTGTGTGAAATCCCCAAATAATCAACAAGATTATTAAGTTGGAAAAAAAAAGCAGTATTGCTCTGGTTTATGCTTTGTTGTAGTGCCAAGGGTAGGTGTGAGCAAATCGAGAAATCATGAAGGCACAGAGGAAAGGTCTCTGGCAGACAACCGGGCAGGAGGAAGTGCACTCCTGAGGGCATTCAAAGTCTTTGTGTGTTTGGACGTTAAGTTTCAAATCACAGGTAAAACATAGACTATTGGAAGCAGTGGACCCAGAGGCTCTTGTCGATGGTCCATCAGAGTACACACACACACCGGTGTGCATTGTTTGACTCTTATTCCTGGATCAGACATGCTCTATATCACCCTTGTGGAACATAAACTTGTGGAGGGAACTATTACGATGCTCATTTTAAGAGGCAGATTTAAAGCCCTCGTTTAGATATTGAGCAGTTAAAGAAGCAATATCATTTCTGCCTTACCTAGGGTCACTTCTGTCTTATCTAGTGTGATCTTAAACACTTAACACAGACAATCAGTCTTGGACTTGGGAGTCTCAACAGAAAGCATCATTAAAAAAATACACTTTTCGTCTACTGCTATAGTTATCTTCATGGAACTGTTAAAAATTTGTATGCGTAGCAAAGTGGCTTGGTACATATAAAGTAGTTGGTCAGTATTTCAGTAAATATCTGTTGTTCTAATCTTCTTCTCTTCCCATAGCTAAGACTAAATTGAGGCTGTACACAAAAGGCAGTAAATACAGGTTAGTGTTTGGGACTCCCTGCCGAGTCATTCTTAGTCAGTAGATTCAAGTCTGTGTTGCCTTGCATAAATGAGCTGGTTAGCTTTTTGTCAATTTGATACGAACTAGTCATCTGGGGTACTGTGTCCATGGGAAAACCTTACAGGGCATGTTCTTGATTAATTAATTGTTGATGTGGAAGGGCCCAACCCATGATGGGCTCTACTACCTAGGCAGATGGTTCCAGGTGGTAAAGAAAAGAGATAGAAAAGCCATGTGAGCAAGCTGGCCGGCAGCATTCCACTATGGCCTGCACTTCAGTTTCTCACTCCAGGTTCCTGCCTTGAGTCCCTATTCTGACTTCCCTTGGTGATAGAAGGTTGCCTAGGAGGTGTAAGATAAAATAAATCCTCCCCCCCCCAAGTCGCTTCTGGTCATGATGTTTATTATAGCACTAGACATCAAAGCAGGACAGTAGTCATTTAATATATTATGTGCCTCGCTTCCCTCCTCTGCAAAATGGGTCCACATCAGTATCAAATAATGTTGATGAGAGGCTTGAAACGCTGCACATAGAACCGTGTGAGTACCAAAAGCTCAGGAAGTTACAGCTATTGTGATGAATGACTTCATGGACTCTGAACAGTCCCACTACCTACACACAGTTTCTGTTGAGGATTAGGCAACAGCTGAGGCACTAAGATGGTCTTAGTTCAAAACTTAACAAAGTCCTGGTGAGTGAGAACAATCACCAATCCCTATCTTCTTTGAGGAGGACACTTGTCACTGGTTCGTGGGTTTAAGAAAAATGTGGCAAGTATAGCCCCAGAGAGGGAACGTACTTGATTTGGCTCCGCATGTCGGGGATATTTGTCCACTGGAACAAGTACACATGTTGGGGCGGGAACAGAATCCATCTCCACAACTGTTCCTGCAAATGGCTGCAGACAACACAACACAAGAGGCAATGACTGTCAACACCCTCCGTCGTGCTTCACAGTATGAAAGCCATATTTTCAAGCCATAGGATGGGGAGATAAGGATATGGAATTAATGTTGCAAAAGTCTGGTTTTTCAGCATGAAACAAAATCACCCAGTAAAGACATGGCACTACATTTTACAATTTCCTTGTGATGATATATCAGTGTAACTCTCTTCAATTCTATCATACTAATTAGCACCAATTTCTTTAACTTGATTATCAATGAAAGTTGCTTTTTCTTTTTTTTTTTTTAATTCAAAACTAAAATCTTTTGAATTCACGATTTACTGAAGGAGGAAGTCTAGATCCTCAGGGAGCTGGCAGTGGGGAGGAAACCCAGAGAGACTGAACATCGTAGAAAATATAGCCCACTGTGTAAGAATGTAAAATTGGTAGAAACAAGAAACCCCAGGCCCTCCTGAGTTGGCCAAATATCAGGTTCCCTGCACAGTCCATCCCAGATGGCTTCTGCCCTACTCTGTCATCAATCTTTATTCTATCCCCCTTCATAATTTCTCTCCTTCCTCTAGTCTCCTGCTACGTCATCAATGCAACCTAGTCCGTTTCTGCTGTTCCAAAAAGCCCTTATGACAGGGGTGGGGATCGAAGCTTCCTACAGCTGTGACCTCTAGTGAAAAAGAGGGTCATTGGAGGGTCAAGAATATGAGGCTCACTGACATAGCACATACCACAGATACTCAAAACCTACAGTCAAGTGCTCTGGAATGGGAACTGTCTCCCAAATTTAGCCAGGCCATTAAGGAGCTGAAAGATTTATCTCTATCCTCAGTTGAATTCCCTCTTTGAGCACAAAGGCTGTGTGCTGACTTGCTCTGTCTCTGTATGCAGGAAATAGGAGAACGACCTGGGAATGCCCTGAAACTACATCTAAGTATTTACAGCAACATGCACATGAATCTCGAGAGAGGTCTCAACACTTTCAAAGAGACCTGGGACCTCCAATAATGTGAGGAACACTCTTTCCAGGAGCAAACCGATTTAGTAATTGCTTTCCCTTTCTTAGATCCCCTTTAGCATCTGTAAGATACGGACAGGGCTTCAACAAGTTTTCCTGAACGAAAACACTGCGAAAATATTATGTTCTTAAGACTTAAAAAAAAAAAAAAACAGGGAGGGGACAAGAAAATGGCTTCCATCACAGAATACTTAAAATGTATTTGTTTCTGATCACTAATTTTTTCAATGAAATATGCTCATTTTGGGATAGCATTGGAAATGTAATTGAAGAAAATACGTAATAAAAAAAAAGAAAAAAAAAGATAGTTTTATTTCAAAGGTGTCTTCTTAGCAGGCTTGAGAATCTAGGCTTAGATGAAGTGGCCTCACTTAGGTCCCAAACCAAAATAGAATTAAAGGGGGTGGAGCCTGGCCAATTAATTGTCTGTCATGGCTTCAGTGTGTGTACTGCACACAGGACAGGAGAAAGCAAGACTAATGGACTCCTTCTTCCCTGTGTTCATTTCAGTCTGAGGTCTCATTATAGGTGTTCCATTTTAACTGAAATGATTGAGCCTAGCAGTGTTGGGATTAGAATGGCAGACAGGATGTCCACTCTGAGAGTGTGAGCATGTTAGGAGAAGATGAGTGAGCTGGTATTTAAAATAGGATACATGAGCACTGTGAGGTTGAGTGCTCATGCTGCCAATGACCCACCAATGAGCCCAGGAAACACTCAAAACTTCTACAGGCTCAGTGTTCTCATCAGAACATATATTAAAGGGGTTATATTAAAAGGTTCTTTTTTTAAAGATCTATTTATTTTATTTACACGAGTATACTGTAGCTGTCTTTTTCAGTTCTCAAAGGCTATGATGCTGAGCCAATCCCAGCCCATTGCTTTACACTATGGCATAGTTTCTTCATAAATAAATACACAAGCAACTCTTCTTCAATTATTTCATGTTCTAAGATAATTTTCTTAAGTTTTTTTTTTGTTTTGTTTTGTTTTTTACGGAAAGCTAGAAAGTCAGTTTGGAAACAAACATGGAAACTTGGAAGAACTTCAATGACATCTCAAGCCACAATTAAGAATAATAACAGCTGGGCATGGTGGCTCAAGCCTGTAATCTCAGCTCTTGAATGCCAGAAAGAGAACCTGGGAGTTCAAGGCCAACTTGGGTGACACAGTTCATTCCATTCCAGGGGACTAGCTAGAGATCCTGTCTTTAAATACTACTAATTAAATATTCATAAGGAACAAGAGAATAGAGTCGTAAGGCATCATGCTTTAACAATAATAGACATATCTCATTAGTGTCTTCCTGTGTGAAGCCTGCTAAGAGTTGAACGAACATTAAACTTTGAAGCGTGTTTGGCCTGACTAAAAAGAATGCAGAGATATAAATGTATGAGAAAACAACCATTGGTCCTCATATGATTATCATTATTTATAAATTACCTCAGAGTTTGTCTTTGCTTCATAATGAAATATAAGTGAATTCAACAAAGAAATACTTGCTATCAAAAAAAAAATACAGTGATTAAAATTCCTAGTTTTAAATCTGCAATGGTTTTAATTTCCTTAATTCCTCACATGTGACCTTCTTAAGATATGCGAAAAGAGGAAGGGCACCTCACAGCACATCCTCTCTGTCCATTTTATGCCTAAGTTTTATACTCTCAAGTGTGCCAGTTATTTTCCAAAGGTGTTAATAATAAATATTACTTAGCAACACTTGACATAAATATCGTAAGTATTTTCTTGGAGATATAACATAATCTCAGGCAAGGTTTGCCTAATGCAACCCATTAGCACCCAAATATTTCAAGTAGAAGAAACACGGGTGACAATACTCACTGTGAGGTACTCAAAGTTGATCTTTTAAAGAAGGAAATGGCACAGTGATAGTCAAAGACCCAGAGCAGCTAAAGTGGACACTCACTGGGCCATACATACACTCCTACCACAACTATGCTGAAAGGCTTTGCTCTCTGGAATTCCCATTCCTGACTAGTCCAATAAAACCTGACTCTACAGATTTTCAGTGCGTACCATAAACCTATCCCTTCTCCTCGGCTGCTCTCCAACTCAATAATGGCAGTCACATTCATTATGTTGAGTGAGTCAGACTTTCCACAGGGCCTAAGTCATTCCCAGCTAGTGTGGCAGGTGTGTGGTGAGTGATGGGAGCTGTTTCCAGAGTCTGGGAGACCTTGCTAGTGTGAGACAGCCACAGTAATGCCCCAGTGGCCTGAAAGAGTAACACACCTTCTATAAATACTTCACATAGGAGATGTTGGATAGAAGACAAGTGACTATCTTTTTTTTTTTTTTTAAATAAAGCCAAAGCCCTACTTTCATGGAAGGTGTATTTAAAATATTTATGAATTGATCATCTGAAAGGACCCAGTCTTCCTTCCTTCCTTCCTTCCTTCCTTCCTTCCTTCCTTCCTTTCTTTCTTTCTTTCTTTCTTTCTTTCTTTCTTTCTTTCCTCCTTCCTTTCTTTCTTCCTTCCTTCCTTCCTTCCTTCCTTTTGTCTTTCTTCTTTCTTTTTTTTTGCTTGATTACTAGAGGTTGTGGGATTTTTGGATAGAAGGGAAAGAGAAAACCAATCTTCACAATAAAACTTCAGACTTCTGTCCTTTTAAAGAACAGAAAATAGCATTTAGGGTCTGTCTCAAACCCACAAAACCAATAAATACAGAGCTGGAGATGCCACCATACCCACAATACCCTTGGCTAGGGTAGCTTGCCTTTTTGGTGTTCACAGTGACATAATTATCTTTCCGCTCCAGAACACCAAGGTCAGTCTAAAGTCAAGACGGACTGTAAATGCATGTGCTGCCTGTGACCTGGCTATCCTCCAGAACGGACAAATGTGTCTGGGCTACAAAAACACACAGGGGAAAGACCTATCATACTTCACCTCAGGAGACTGAAATAAGACCTCCCTGGGTCCTTGATCATAACCCAAGAAACTAATGAGCTGTCTGTCCACTTAGAACTTGGAGACCTCCATATATACATTTTGGAATATTGTTTTTAAAAATATTACTATTACTGCTCATAATTCCAGCCTGTACGTTCTGACACACTGACATTATCGAGGTGTAAGAGTCACGTCTGAGAAAACATACTGTCCACTATAAGATCTGGTCTGTGGGGATTCTAAGCTTGACTGTCCCCTCACACACAAAAAGAGTCAAGCAACTTAGATTATTTCTCTTGAAAACAAAACAGTTCTTTAAACTTTAGGTCAGTTCAGAAAAATCTGTGAGTACTCCTTTAAAACCTTTGCCATGTGGCTGCTAAGAACAACCCACAGATGAGAATGTGGTACAAAGACTTAAGACTGATCTTCTGATGGCCAACCTAGGAGTCCAAGCATGACCATAGTAGCACTATGGTCATACCTGGAATTTTCAAGAGGTTATGTTCTGTTATCTAGGGAATTGTTTGAACACTAAGGCCCCCCGCCCCCGTTTGTGTCTCTACACAAATGGTAAACCACCTAACGGAGACGGAGCATTATAAAACATTCATCGATATCTGCCTTCCAGGTTTCTGTTAATGAAGTCTCAGCTGATGCAGCGTCCCTCCCACCACTGAGGTCTCATTACCAGGGTGGTGTGACCAATGTCTTTGTACAGGCAAGCTAGTGTTCAAGCACTGAGTATAAGGTCAGCCCTGAAATGGAGCCACTCGGAGTATGCTGCGCTGCCTTAGCCTGTGTGCCCTGCCCAACACTCACGGACAATGCATTGATTTCCTCCAGGGAGCGTCTTCCATCCTGGGCAGCAATAGGAGTGGAATCTAGAACCGCACACGTTGGGCCTGTAGAGGACAAACATGGTGATTGATACATGTAAAGTTGGGTGCAGCAACACACACACACACACACACACACACACACACACACACACAATGCCTTGGTAAGCAAAGCCAGAGCGAGTAGACTTCAGGACAACGAACAAATCAAAGCTCTACTTCACATTTGGGGGGTTTGGGAAGCAGATGGGTTAGAAGCTGGAATGGGGGAGGGTCCGGAACATCTAAACACGGCCTTTCATCTGCTCTCTTTTGCTTGCCTTTTTAAACTGGGAAAAGAAGAGAAACACATAATTTGCTGCTATTCTAGCATCTGGATGCTGAGAACAATAGCGGCACTCCGTTCAAAAATCCTTGCCCTTGTTCCCAAATCCATTCCTCCTTGATTAACTTTGTCCCTGGCTCTTAAGTGTCAAGGAAGGCTACTCAGAAGGTGGAGTGCTGGAGCTGGCGATTACAGAACAAGCCGCTACCCTCGCACACGTCCTCAAACAAAAGGCTCTAGAGCTGCGCCCCCGATGGTGGGGAGCAGGCAGGCTCTGGGGGGGGCCCCAGAGCAGGGCAGACCCATGTCCGCCTTCGGCCTGACACTGAGAAACTTTCCCAGAGCCACAGACGTTGCACATGCTCTGCCATCCACAACCAAGGGCCCGATTCCCCATCGCCAGCCAGCAGAAGCCCCCAGGGAGGGTTTTCCGCAGAGGAATTGAGGCGCTCGGGAGTAAA
Source organism: Mus musculus (assembly GCF_000001635.26). Classification (NCBI taxonomy): domain Eukaryota; kingdom Metazoa; phylum Chordata; class Mammalia; order Rodentia; family Muridae; genus Mus; species Mus musculus. The sequence goes on from NC_000084.6 coordinate 58,209,403, forward strand.
ACGAGGGGCACTCCTGGAGCTCTTGGGGTCTTTAAGCGTTTTCGTGGAGAGGGCAGCGGCTCTACCGGCCAGCAGGACAGTCAGGGAGGGCGTGGAGTAAAGGGAAACCTAGGTCCCCGCACGAACCAGCCAGCCCGCCGCCCACCTACCCTCGGAGTATTTCCTGCTGTCCTCGCCTGCGGACCCGGCTCGCTGCTACCGCGCCCTCGTCCCGATACTCAGGCCCCATGAAGCCACCTTCGGAGCCCGCTACTGCGGGTCGGACCTGTTGCGGGGGCGGCTGGGGCCGGAGCGTCTTTGGTGGAGGAGGCTGGGGCTGGCCATCTGTGCCCTGCGCCCAGAGCGCCACGCAACCCAGCCACACGAAGTAGGGCTGGAGACACAACCGCCGCCGTCTCCCCATCGCCGGCGCCAAGAGCGCACAGAAGGAGGCCCGCGGAGAGAGCACTGTCGGAGACCAAATCCGCACGGCCCACTAAAAATAAAGTCAGGGTCTGACCACCCTTCGTCAGCTCGCGGGGCTCCCTAGGCTTGCGGTGTCCTGGTGTAGCGGGACGCAGCGTCAGCTCCTGATAGGCAGCGCACCGGGGCGCTGGATCTAGCGCAGGGGGCAGCGAGGCGCGGCGGCGATGCAGACGGCAGTCCCGCGCGGTCCACGTTGCATCCCCCGGGCCACTGCCCCGAGCGACTCCAGGACCGCCAGCGGGTGGGGGCGGGAAATTACAAAAGTAACCCGAGCAGCAGCGGCATAAAGTTACAAAGAAAGCGGACCTCACAAGGGAAAAAAAAGGAGGGGGTGGGGGTGTACAGAGGCTGAGCGGATTCCCGTGCACTCCGGGCACAGATCCTGGAAAGCTGCAGAAGTCACCAAAGGAAGCAGACTAGCGAACAAAAGTCACCCCCAAAAGAAGAGGAGGGTCTCCTCGGGGCTCGTTTGGGGCAGCTAGGCGCGGGCGGTGGCTGCACAGCCCGGCGGAGGTGCGCGGGGGCCGGGGCGAGCGGCTGGCGGGAGGGAGGGCAGGAGGCTGGACGCCGGGGAAGATGCCGCGGAGGAGGGCGCGGCGCCGGGGTTTTAGAGGCCCGGCGGGGCGCGGGGCGGGACGGCGGGCGGCGGCTGTCAGAGGGGGCCCGGGCGCAGCGGTCCACACGTGGAGCGCAGCCGGGACCGAGGGGCCGGCGGCGCGGGGTGGGCGGGGACAATGATAGAGGGCGAGCTCAGGCGTGGGGGGGGGGGGGAACGATGGGGGAGGGGAAGAGGCAGGAAGGGGGGCAGGGCGAAGGGAGCAGAGGAGATTGAGATTGGAGAGTAGTGGGGAGGAGGAAGTGAGTTGGAGTGCCCACTCTTGGTTGGAAACCGGGCTTCGGATGAGGGATTTGCGAGCCCGGGTGCCAGAGGAAATGAGAGGGGGATGGGGGAGGTGAGGGTGAGGAGAGAAGTGGGAAAGAGGAGGGCAGGCCTGGCGGAGAGGAGGGGGCCAGGGCCCGCTGGAGGGGCGAGGCGGCCGGGCTTCCCGTCCGGCTCCTTGGCCTCTAGCTCTGTTTTGACTGCCTTACAAAGCTAGCAGACGGCGGGGGAGGGGGGCAGTCAAAGGCCAGTTTGGGAAAAGACCCCACAGCGGCCCCTGACTCTTTTCCTGAGAGCTCCAGGTCTTGAGGACTGGAGACAAGGGTCCCTGAGAGTGCTACTGAACTTCCCAGTGGCACAGAGGCAGCGTGGTAGAAGAGACCCAGTACTCCAGCAGGCTCCAGGACTCTGATGCAAGGTGGGGGATTTATAGATGGCCAGGCACAGACCCTCCCACTGGATGGCAACCTCTGTCCTAGAAGTCGAATCGCCCGCCCGGCTATCCCCACCAGGAACGCCTTCCTTCCATCGGCAGGAACAGAGGCTGGATGTTTCTAGATTGAACTACAACTGCCTTGTCCAGAAGGAATTCATATCATGGGGATGGAGACTAGGCCACGCGCTGGCGCCACAGTCTCAAGGAGTTCTTAGAGGAGATGTGTTCAGGTGTGACCCCTGGCAGAACTCTGCCTGGGTCCTTGAACAGGATGGTTTGTTGGGGGTCAGGGGTGGGGGCGGTCACTTGTCAACATAGCTGGTAAATGGGACTGGGCGTGGCTTTAGTTTTTGTCTTGGACCCCTTCTGATTAATGATTAAACCTGACAAATGGTGCAATGAATGGTTTGTAAATTTAGGGCGTCTCTTGGCCAGATTCTGGGGTCTTTTGTGACCTTGCTTTCAGGAGGTCTCTATGAATCCCTTGCCATCTCTTAGTGGAAGTAATGGGCCAGGGGACCACACACCTCTGAAGACTGGGAATGAGCAGGCACGGTTTAGGAAATGGTTCTTGAGAGCAGTGTCCGGCTCATTCCAGCCTAGAGAGCTTGACTTTAAAAGAAATGAGTGTGCATGCTTGTTTTTCCTAGCCCGGATTGTCCAGATGTGCTATTTGACAGCCAAAAAATTCTTGGAGAGTTGGCACACCTCCCTCCTTTATTTCCCCAGTGTAGTTGTAGTTGGCAGACAAAGACTCTCAGGTAGTAAGTAGCCCTTCTAACAGCATCCTTGGAGCAGAAGAAAAAGTAGGAGTCACCTCAGTTTAGGGGAGGGGAATCTGACAGCAGTAGAGGTATTTCCCCCCTTCCCCCAAGTTTTGAGTGGAACAAATAATTAAAGAAGTAAATAAGTGACCTCATGAGTTAAAGCAGAATTTTAATCTTACCTGCGATTTCTCATCTAATACTTAAATGATTTCATTTCTGCTTATTACATTAAGCTCAAATGTTCTAAAATCGCATATGTCTGTATTCTCACATTCCCTAATACCGCTTTTAGGAACCTGCATAAAAAATACTTGGAAAAAATAGAAAATGAGGGATCCATTAAACTATTCATTGCAGCACTGTTGTGATAGCCAAGGACTAGTTTTGTAAACATTTCCTCAATAAAGAACTGGCTGCACACATGCTTCATTCGTTCTATGGAATACTACGCAGATGAAAGAAAAAATAATTAGGAGCACTGTGTTCCTACAGAGTGGTGTCTAACAAAGAGGGTTCGAGGAAAATCAGCCAGGTGTTGACAAAATCAGCTATTGAGTCAAAAAGTAGCATGCAGGTTAGCAGGAACTAGGGAGGAGAGGATCAATGAGCTAGCTATTGCTCCCTGGTTGCAGAGTTCCAGATTTTGAAAAGTTTGGGTACAAGCGATCCCAGTGAACTCTACTCTCAAAATGATTAAGATGGTAAGTTTATATCATATACCACCTTATCATGATTATTTTAAATGCAAGATATGTGATTTCGCATTGCATGCTGCCTTTTGTCTGTGTGTTTGCACTATGCATTGTTCTGTAATAGAAGAATAAGTCAAACCTAACAAAAATGCAAGGCAAAGAGAATGCAGGAGAGAATCTTGTGGAAGCTACACCGACTCTTAGAGTTTTGAAGCCATCCATTTATCTATGTAATTAAAAATAATTAAAATGTAAAAGAACTAAAAGCAAAGCAAAATAAATTGGTGACACCTATAACACAGGCACAGAGTAAGAAGTTAGTCAAAACCGTATTTGGAGGAGTAAATCTCATTTAAGAATGAAAGCACAAAAAGATGTCTCAAATTTCATCCAGTGGGAACAATGTGAGAGAGAAAGGAAGAAAGGTGGATAGATGTGTGAACCTGCACTCAAGCACGAAAATTGATAGGCCAGGTGTGGTGGTGCACATCTGCAATCACAGCATTGTTATGGAGAGCTGAGAGGGAGAGATGGGAGAATCACCCAGACACTCATGCCCCGGGCAGCCTAAAGCTGGACCCCACACTTACACTGTGGCCTGCATGTGTGCACACATGCAGAGGCCTAGGTCATGTGATGTCATAGGGACAGGGCTTTATTGGGAACTGGAGTAGAAATCATTCAGGTTTTATCCGGCAAGTAATTGTCCGTGTTCCTCAGGTCTGCGTCAAGCTGAATTCTAAAGTGATGGGCTACTTTTTCTGATGGAGGAAATGGCAAGGCGTTAGGCTTCGGCATGGTTACTGCTCACTGTATTTACTCAGATTTACAGGGGGAGAAATATAGATGTATGAAGTATAAACATATTCAAGAGCCCCAAAGGATGCTCAAAATGGTTAGCCAGTCAGTTTGGAAGCTATAACCCTACAGGTCATTACTTTCAAAATGTTGGGAAAAAAAGATAAACAATTACTCTACCTTCACTGGGAAAGGTGAAAGTGTTTATTCTAAGAAAGATAAACAGTAAACATAGGAATGTTAGAAAGGAAGTAAGAAAGAAAGCAACAGTACTTGGCAAACTTCTCTGAAAGGTTGATCCACAAACTAATGGCTGTGAAAACTGTTAGGTCTTTTTAATTATGATTGTTGTTGTAACAACAAGACAGTGTATAGTGGTGTGGGAGCCAAAGTGTCCCATAACAAAGTGGGAGCTGTGTCAACTTCAGTATCAATACCAGAATATCGCCTTCTAGAAGTCTGGCACTCTGGGAAAGAGAACAGGGGAGCATTTTACAGAATAATAGTTACAAATTTCTGAAAACTGATTTAACTATTCAGAGTGGGTCTCTCTATGTGGTACAGTAGGGAGGGCGATATCTTTGGTGTTTTCTGTTTTTGATTGTGTTTGTTTGTTTAAGTAAACATAGAAAACATTGAACCTGAATGTATTCATAGATATTTACTTAACTTCTAGATTGCAGGACTATTAGAGAGTGTCATAAAACATAACATAACCATAGCTAGGAGATGAGGTATACCAGATGACCAAGTTTCTTCAACTAAGTAACAGGCATAGAGGAAAGAGGAGAACTGTTTTGGTTCAACAACTAAAAATAATATTACCTAATAATTATTAGTACTGAGTGTGATGATCTGTATATGCTTGGCCCAGGAAGTGGCACTATTAGGAGGTGTGGCCTTGTTGGAGTAGGTGTGTTGCTGTGTATGTGGGCTTAAGACCCCCACCCTAGCTTCCTGGAAGTCGGTCTTTCACTAGCAGCCTTCAGAGGAAGATGTAGAACTCTCAGCTCTTCCTGCACCATGCTTGCTTGAAGGCTGCCATGCTCTTGACTTGAGGATAATGGATGGAACCTCTGAAACTGTAAGCCATCCTCAATTAAATGTCATCCTTATTAGAGTTGCCTTGGTCATGGTGTCTGTTCACAGCAGTAAAATCCTAAGACACTGAGGAATTCTAGACATGCATGAGAAGTACAAAACTATATTTTTTATAGTCAGGAGAATATCTGAAAATTATTATGAATTAATGATTTTTTCATTTTGAATGGGGGTTATTGGCATATTTGATTACTGGCATATTTGATTTAAGTAACATAGTTGTTAATATTACACCAACTAAAATGTTTTTTTTTTTTTGATAGGTTATGATACTTCAAATTTAAATTAAATTACTTTTGGCTGCTTGGAAATGCCAACATCACGACTAATGAAAGCCTCTAAGAACATGTGCTGTCTCCAGTAAAGGGTAGCCTAGCAGGACCAAAGCTGTAGATAATAGCTATTCTATAAACAAAACATCACAGAACCAACTGTGATTCCCACCTCATCAGAAGTCAGGCGGGAAACTGACACCCACTCTGAGCTGTAACAAGGTGACCTCTCCCCCCCTCACCCCCCCCCAAGTAGCATCTGAGAAGACCCAGTGGGTAGTATGACTGCCAATCCTTCTGTGGAATAAGGAGCAACCAAGTCAACAGAGAAGCTAGGCTTTAAACCTGTGTTAGTCAGGTTCTCCAGAGAAACAAAACCAATAGTGGTATAGATGTGGATATGTATTTAACAGAGGGATGGCTTGCAAAGCACAGACTGAAAAGACTTTTTCTGCAATCTGAAAATCCAGAGAACTCAAAAGCTTGATTCATCCCAGGAAGCCAGAAGTCACAGAACAAAGGAGGTTGAGGTCAAAGGCTTTGGATCCTGAAAGGACTAATATTGCCAGACCAGAATGAAAAGTTACAGAGAGAGAGGGAGAGAGAGAGAGAGAGAGAGAGAGGGAGAGAGAGAGAGAGAGAGAGAGAGAGAGAGAGAGAGAGGATAGATACATACATACATACATACATACATACATACATACATATATACATACATACATACATAGACAAATAGATAGACAGATAGATAGACAGACAGACAGACAGACAGGTTCAGCAATTGTATCTTAGTTTTGTCTCATGTTGCTGCAATAAAGTGCCCAGACAAAAGCAGTAGGATAGGGGAGAAAGGATGCATTAAAATCTCCATTCCTGGTCACAGACCATCGTTGGAGGGAAGTGAAGGTGGCAGGAACTTTGAGCAGCTGATCACACCACATCCACAATCAAGAGCAGAGATCAATGAATGAACGCATGCCTGCTAGTGTTCAGCTTGCACTCTGTTTCATGTAGTCCACAGTTCAGCCCACGAAATGGTGTTATTAACATTCAGGGTGGCCATTCTTACCTCAGTTAACCCAATTAAGAAAATTCCCGTTAGACATACTCATAGGTGAACTCAGTCTCGAACAGAGCCTTCCTTCTCGGGTGATTCTAGATTGTGTTGGGTTGATAGCACTACACGTGACAAACTGGAAAAGATTGTTTATCTTGCTTCAGAAGGAAGAGGCAGAAGGCTAGGCTCCTCTTCCTTCTTGTGCCTTGGATCTCCAGCTAATTAAATGGTGCTCAGCCATACTGAATTTGTTCCATCAGTCCAATGATTGCCACACTAGTAATCTCTTCAACAAACCGAAGTCGTGCTCAGCTAGTTTTCTAGGTATGCCTCAATCCATTCACACTGACATCATCCAGAAGAATCATCATGCATTCAGTCTCGGTCATGAAATGCACCTATCTGATTAGATGACATTTGAGACACTTCAGTAGAGGATTCTGACTATGTGGATAACTCAATCATGGTGCCATCCTGGGGAGCAATAGTAAAGAGCTCCCATCTTTCCCAGCTAGGAGGATATTGAAAAGCTACAAAGAGAATCCTGAGTTCTGCTCTTGTTTGGCAATGATAGTGTGTTCCTCTTCTTGAAGAATGTCAACAGAAGCTGAGTATGGAAATTGAACTTCTACCACTACCAAACAATAATGAGTGAGTTCCCTCTCAACTGCCCATCAGTCTGGTGCCAGGAAGGCTGATTAAAATAGACTGTTTAAATATAGAAAAATCTCATAACTTAAAGGCCAGAGGGTCCAAGACTCAACTGAGAATCCCTCACTTTGCAAAGCTCAGGAAATCGTAAACACAAATAAGAAATGAAAATGCATATATATCAACATCAAGATGGCATGAATACCAGATTTGCCTGACAGTGTTTTCAAGGCAGACATGATAAAAATGCTTCAGTGAGTATTTGTGAGAAGAGATTAAAAAAAAAAAAAGGTACAAGGAAGAAAGAACTGAAAAAATTAAACTTAAACACACAGCAATAAAAATGTAGTAAAATGGTATTACTTGTTGGCAATGCTGCAGACTGAAGCTAGGCAAGCAGTCTGCCCCTGAGCCTCTGTCCAATTATTTTGATTTTTCTTTTTCAGATAGAATCTTGCTGAGTTGCTCAGGCTGTGAAGGAGCTAGCAATCAATGAAATTTGCTGTTTGAAGAATAAAATTACTGAAACTAAAAATTTAGGGAATATAAAAAAGGTGCCAGGGGTCCAGGAGACTAAAAAGCAAAATTGTTATCAGAATCTCAGGAGACGAAAGAGTAATGATAAACTGCCTGAAGAGATCATGGTTAAAATTGGCAATAAATATAAACATGTGAATTTAAGAGTCCTAGTAAATCATAAACACAGTAAACATAATTAAATAAATCAAACAGAAGCATATATTGAACTTAGTCAGAGATTTGACTTTACCCAGTGGAGAAAAGCTATTGGGTTACAGCTGATAGCAGCCTTTTTTTGGGGAAATGACAGAGATGGAAGAAGTTATCACCTAACATTTTACGAACGAATAAGACATTTTCAGATTGTCTTAGTTTGGGTATTTCTGTCTTAGTAAGGGTTTTACTTCTATAGCAGATACCATGACCAAGTCACCATAACCAAGAATATTCAAACCATCACACTGATGAAGAACAAAAATAATTTTTCTCCAGAAAATTTTTACCCAATCTTCACATGTCAATGTCCTAGGTTTCCTATGTATCTGAGAAATAGGTATTGAGGAAACCTGGGAGAAGAACACATAGTTTCTCTTCATTGTCGTTTTAACTTTTTGTAAATTTATGCTCAAAAGAAAATGGTATTATAGAGATAGTTTAGTATTTTCTGCCAAGTCTGAAGCACTGAGTTTGACCATCAGGACTTGTCTTGTGGAAGGAGGATATCAATTTCTGCAGGTTGTCCTCTGGCCTCCATGGGAGCATCATGCCATGTAAATGCCCACACCACTACCATCCCACACATGATAAATAAGTAAGCAATACATAATATATAGAGAAATCCCTTTAGAATTAGTGACTCAAACTCACCCATCTTGTCAACGTGAAGCAGAGACATTGCTTCCTATTAATAAATAAAATAAAATGGCAAGATCTTGATAATTGTTAGAGCTGTGAGTGGCCTCTTATTAGAAATGGACAGATCCGATGGGTAGAAGTTCCAAACCGAAAAGGATTGGACTGAACATCATCACCAATCAACTTGATCTAGTTGAATTTTACAGAATAGTTTCTCTAACTCAATGGCTTGTCTCCAATGGGTAAAGTCAATTCTCTGGCTTTCAAGATATTTTCAAGAGTTCAGGGTATTCTTATGTTTGACTTGAGTTACTCTGTGATGAATCTTGATATCCATTTAATTAGGCTTACTGTGTTTATGATTTACTAGGATTATTGAATAGGAATGGTAATATTTAGTGTCACATTTTGGGAAATTTTAATCATTCAACAGTCACACAATACACATTCTTCCCATGACCGTACCCACCATGGTAGTCACCCTTGGCAATAAAACACACCTTGCAGAATTCTGAAAATAGAAATCAAACTGAACCACGAGACTATCAAAGTTGGAAACAACAAACAAAGATAGGGATGAAATGACAAAGCAATGAGAGATTTAGTAATATTCCTCCAAATAACACTCATGTGTCACGCCCACCTCGTCCGGCAAGGAAAACGCAACAAGGTCGATTCTTCTCAACAGCTTTATTGCAGGAACGCCTCGATGCTCCCGGGCACCCAGCACAGGGAAAAGCTTTGTGTCCTCCTGGGATTGGTCAGTCTGCTGGCACCTTAATTTGCATGCACTTGCTCGGGAGGGGTTGGCCCCAGATTCAGGCTAGCGCCTGCGCAGTGGTGTTGTTTACAGTGACGGTGTACTGGAGACCGGCGCCATCTTTTAGGCGCTGGCTGTCTACACTCATGTAAAAAAGTCTCAAGAAACTTTAAAAAACACTACACTAAATTAAATGAAAATCAAATTTGTCTGTATGTACATCATGAAAACAGTACTTAGAGTGATAGTTATAACGTGGTATGTATTAAGGAAAAAGAAAGAGCAATTACATCCTCTTTCTCATGATGAATCGTACCTTGGCTCATTTCTTATTGTATATTATCATTGTTCATTATTATATATCATTATTACCATCACCACCTTCACCATCACCGCCATCACCACCATCATTATAATTCCAGAGAACACATATGGCTAGTGAGCCAAACCATAGCTCTGTCACTGAGCTATGCCCCAGCCCTTTTTTCACATATTCAAATTACTTTGAGTTTCAATGCTCATTATAGGGGAGTGGTTTGGGCTTTCCCTTAGCTGTTTCAACATTGATAGCACAGTGTCTTGTGACTCTGAATGGGGCTGCAGGTCAGGATATGGCTGACCTGCCTTGCCTCTTCCATCCTTTAACAACTTTTAACCTGATTTTTCTTCTCTGGAAGTGTTTGTATTATTGTTGATGTTTTACAAATGTATCTAAGAACTGTATCTTACTATTTCTATTGTTGCCATAAGACAGGGGGGAAAAAAGCAAGTTGGGGAAGAAAGGGATTTATTCAGCTTGCACTTCCACATGGCTGCTCATCACCAAAGAAGTCAGGACAGGAACTCCAACAGGGCGGGAAGAACCCTGGGAGCAGGAACTGATGCAGGGCTATGGAGGGATGCTGCTTACTGCCTTGCTTCCCATGTCTTGCTTAGCTTGCTTTCTTATAGAACCCAGGACTACCATCCCAGGGATGGCACCACCCACAATGGTCTGGGCCCTCCTCCATCAATAACTAATTAGGAAAATACCTTACAGCTGGATCTTATGGAGGCAATTTCTCAATTGAGGTTCCCTCCTTTCAGATAACTCTAGTTGGTGTGTCAAGTTGACATACCCTGTCTCCGTACATGTTGTCATTTATGTGTTTTATTTCTAGACTAGAGTATTATACTTCATCTATAGATTCAGTTGTTGTTCCATTTTTTTTTAGAAAAAAATTTTTTTTATTGTTCCGTCTTTGAGTATCTTTTGGACTCTGTGTGCAGAGCTCTTTATTTTGCAGACAGGTGACGTGTTTGCCTGGCCTGTGATCTGATCCACTGGCTTCAGTTGCTCTGCGTT